>NW_028270175.1:85320513-85659013 GCF_037043375.1 Chiloscyllium plagiosum | reverse complement strand
CATTGAATTCCAGGTTGACTCCTTCTTTGGTCGCTCCTCTACAGATCCCCGTGATGACTGTTCCCATTCGGTGGTGGGCTCATTGGGATCATTGCCAGCATCTTGAAAGAATTCCCGGAGTCTCATTCGTCTGAAGAATTCCTCAGCGCCTGCTGCAAAAACCACGGGGTCCTTTTTGTTGGTGCGGCAGAAAATGAGAACCCTGCTAAGAACTTCCGGTTGAAGGGTGTGTTCAGGGAAATGAACGATTGAATTCCCCACAGTGATAATATCCACTGTGGTGCCAGGGTGGGATTGGCTACTGCTGTTGGTAATGCCAAGTTTCTCCAATTTCTTGTTTTAATTGTGCATGTATGTGGTGTCGTTTTGTCGCCTTGTCTCTTTGGAAGTGTCCCATAACTATAACTGAGTGCAGACTGAGGGTGTGTTCTCTACCTTAGTTTCAAAGTTGTGGCGCCTGCTGTAAAGTTGGTGCACGGGATGATTGAGGTGTTTGCGAGAGGTGCAGTGGCAAAGTCTCTCCGCTTATTCTGTGTTGTAGGTCGACTTGAGCAGGTTCTTGATCCGTAATCCTTTTGGTACCGTTCTGGCTTGCCTGCATTCCTGTAGAACCTTGATATCTGTATCGATATGGGCTAACTTCTTGGAGATCTTCTCCACTTTAAGCCGACAAGTTATTAGTGTCGACAGTAGTCATGAATTGGAGATAGCAGTGTGGAACAGGGGTGTACAAAGTTAAAAATCACAAAACACCAGGTTATAGAACAACAGATTTATTTGGAAGTACCAGCTTTCAGAGCGCTCTTCCTTCATCAGGTGACTGTGGAGAAAAGGATTATAGCAACATTTGCGAATGTAGTTTTGTGATTTGCATATTAATGAAATAATCCGGGTCTTTTTCGATATATAATTTTAGCTGTATCGCACTGTAAACGTCTGTAATAAATTCTGTCTTATAATCTTCTTCTCCACAATCACATAATGAAGGAGCAGCCCTCCCAAATCGAGTGTTTCCAAATAAACTTGTTGTTCAATTAACCGGTGGTGTGTGACTTTTAACTTTTTATACACCAGTCCAACACCGACGTCCACAAAACATGACTCTTTTCTGTTGTACATCCAGCAATCTGTCAAGACACAGTTGGTCGGTTTAAGAATATGGTGGTGGAAAAGCACAGTTGATCACGCAACATCTGAGGAGCAGTAGATTCGACGTTTCGACATAAGCTCCTCACAAGGCTTGTGGGTCAAAGAGGCTGTGAGATACATAGGAGGGGGGGGGGCTGTGGGAAGGCAGTTGTGAGTGCGATAGATGCAGAAAGCTGAGGGTGAAAGTGACAGGTCTGAGAGAAAAGTATAGCAGTTAGATGGGAAGGAAGATGGACAGGTTGCTTCGTTCAAGAGAGCAGTGCCAAGTTGGATATTTGGGACTGGGACAAGTTGGGGGGAGGCAAAATGGGGAAAGTGGTGAAAAACACAATGATTTCGTGTGCCTGGGAGGTCCGAAGGTAGAAGATGACACAAATGGTGCTGACACAGATGATCTGTCATTTCACATTAATGGGTAACAAGTGAACAGAGGCAACAGCTAACATTGATCCGATGTGTATTTTCTCATTAGATGTTATTTCTGCCAGGTTGCGGTTACATTAAAATGAATTAATACAAGCCAATTCGATCTTTTAGTGACGATGAGTTACATAATGGTGGCAACGGTGGTGATGTTTTCTATCTACAAAACTGGAAAGCATTGCCCAGGCGCAATGTGGAAGAGGATATGGAACATGCGCGTAAAGAGTAATGCTGATGTTGGCATGATCGCTCCTAGGATCCAAAAACAGTAAGTGTACAGTGCTGGTAACTGAGATTAATTAGCGAATCCTCGGGCAGTCTGACTAAGCACCGAAAAGACATCGTGGCCTCGTCTGCCAGCGGGGTGCCCCAGGGGTAAAAGACGTCATTCCTTAATAGGGCAACAGGCGGCTACCATTTTCGTAGGTGGAGAATCATAACTTGTCAATCCAGCTGATGGGGCAAAGCTGTGACAAAGAAAGAAGGAATAGGCAAAACATTCTGCAACAAAAATAAAACTTGTTGAAGTAACTCTGTAATTTTGCAATCATCTATGGAGAAAAACAGAGTTAAACATTTCGACTCTGGCGATCCTACTTCATGTCCTGCACTCTAAATCCCTGCACTGTCTCGCCAGAATTGTCCAAAGACCTGTGGTTCTGTTTGGTCACATGAAAGCCCTCAGCAAAAACTAAGGAAATTGAGTAAACGCCATCTTCAAATACAGGGTCAAGCAATGGGAAAGAGAGGAAATGTTCAACAGGCTGATTGGTGTGGACTCCGTGAACTACATCACAAGAGGAGAGAATGGTGTAAATCCTTCATTGACAATGATGATTATCCGAGAAAAGCTTGTTCCTGAATGTAAAATTTGTCCCATATTTATTATCTAATCAGCTAATGTGAAGAACGTTTCTGATTGGTCATGTCCAAATTATCAAAAGCGTGCACAACTCTCACATTTTATATGATTGTGCACTGCGTAGTTCCGTCTCAGATTAAATAAGCAGGTTCAGAGTGCCGTTTGTAGCTGACACAAAAGACAATGATTTCAGGCTTCTCGATATTCTGTAGTAAAATGAAGGAAATTTCTGTTCATTCAGAACTGAATGTCAAACAGTTCAGCACAGTCTGTGACTTGAACGCGAATTTGGTTTTGCAGTTATTAACATGCGCTTGCTGCTAAGACACTTATAGTTGCTTCAGAATCTTGTTTCAAAAATACCTCTTGTTGAACCACGGCAACCCCATTAACTCTCTCTCCACTAATCCAGGCACGGGTCTGTGGTCGATCCAGAACAGCTGATATATTTCCTTCCCTGAAGGACGTTAATGTAACGTTAATGTAGTGTTAAGATTTGCCGGTTTATCTCCAAAAATCATAAAATTCATTCAACTCAATTTACTTTTGTGTTTTCGTCAGACGTGTGCCATTCACTTCTTAAAACGTAGTAAAACTGATTCCTGAGTTGGAGGAGGAGGCAGATCAGGGTTGATGCAGAGAAATGTGTGGTAATGCACTTTCGTCACAACAATACTAAAAGATGCAATAAACGGGAGTACAATTTTAAAGATGGTGCAAGAGCAGAAACGTGTGGAGATATATATATTTCAACATTGCCTCCATGTTCTTGTGGATATATATATATATATATCCACAAGAACATGGAGGCAATGTTGAAATTGTACAAGACACCTGTTCGACCTCAGCAGGAGTGTTGCGTTGTTGGGGACATTTGATGATTATTTGCACAGGAATGATGTTTAGAGATATGTGGTAAAGGCAACAGAATGGCAACAGAGTTTTGAGTTGGTACAGGAGTGATGGTCCAAATGGTCTCTTTCTGTGCTGATATTACTATTATTCAGTGAAATGAATCTGGTCGTTATACTTTGGGTTGTGTTAGAATGGAACTTCCACAGAGTTTGATGGAGCATCAGGAGTGAAATGTACTGAAACTGGCGGAAGAGTAAAAAAAGAGATTTAGAGTCCTGAAGGTGTTCAGAAAGGGCCACTTGAAGTTGGAACACTCGAGAATACTTTGGTCTTCTTGTTCACATTCGTGTGCTCAACAGCTGAAAAATGGAAGTTATGACAAGTAGTATGTCAATTGTAAAAAAAAGTAATGATCGGGAAGAAAGTGTTGTTGTACGGTGAGGTAGATTGTTTTATACAAGATAACGAACCCTGTCATGCAACTGATGATTTGAAGTGGGAATTAACTGCGACAAAATATCAGCAAAATAATTGAAAAAGTGAAACGGCCCATTCTGATTTTAGATAAACTAAGAGGGTGTGTGAGGTACAACTCCTGAATGAACAGAGAGCAGCTGTGGCTGCTGTGTCCAAAGCCTTGGACTCTTCTGAACGAACGTAGCTCAGAGTCCTGCTGCCTCTGCTTTGCCTCGCATATATGGTACAGGAGTGTTCACGTCTGAGGTGGCAGGAGATAGAACCAGAGGACAGGCAGAGTCATGGATTTAATGGAACGTTGAATATATGTTCGTACCAGTGTGGATTTCTTCTGAGTGTTTCGGTTTCCTTTCACAATCAAAGATGGCAGCTTAGGTGAATTGGTCATGCTAACCTGCCCATAGTTTTCAAGGATGAGAAAGTTAGATGCATTAGTTCGGTGAAAAGTCGAGAAAAATGAGAGAGGAATGGGTCTGAGTAGAATTATACTCCCTACAGTGCGAAAATAGCCCCCGTGGCCCAACAAGCCTACACGGACCCTCCCACCAAGAACTCACTGAGACCCATTTTTCTGCCATATATTTACTCCTGACTAATGCACGCAACCTGCATATCCTTGAAAACTATGGGCAATTTGACATGGAAGAATCATCCGACTTGCTCATCTTCATCTTGTGGGAGGAAACCCACGCTGAAACGGGGCGAATATGCAAACTCCACACAGGCAGGTGCCCAAGGCTGGAATTGAAACTAGGTCCTTGAAGTTGTGACGAAGTCGTGCTAACTGCTGAGCTACCGTAATGCAATGTGCGATACAGAATGGAAGGTTATTGTGAACTTGTTGTGCCTAATGGCCTATTTTCACATTGTTATGAATCTACGATTATATGAAAAAGGTCACATTTAATCACACTGTGTACTGGATGTGATTAACAGCAAATTCGAACTCTCTCTGTCAGAGGGAGACCATTCAAAGAGCACTTAAAACAAAAGAACTAGGAGCAGAAGTAGACTATCTGGCCGCTCGAGCCTGGCTCCCCATTCAATAAGATCATGGCTGATCTTGTAGTTGCTTCAGCTCCACTTCCCCGACCTCTCACCGTAACACTTAATTATTTTATTGTTCAAATTTATACCTATCTTAGTCTTACAAACACTTACTAAAGTAGTGTCAATTTCTTTACTGGACGGGGAATTCTAAAGATTTCCATATCTTAGAGATGACAGGCTTTAATAGGCTTGATACAATGCATTTAACACAAGGTGGATTTATTTGACTCTCATGTGGAACGGTAATCCCTTTCCCAGCACTGGAGTTCATTACCTTCAGCAAAGACACACCCCAATAAACATCATTTGGTCATCAATCAAACACAATTCACCTTTTTGACACAGCAGCACAGCAGGTGGGACTTAAAACCAGACCTTCTGGCGGAGAGTTAGGGTAACATGAAGCAGGGAGATGTTCAGATTAAAAACCAATATCTGCCATCACTCATGATCCTGCTGGCGTTTCAGGAGATGGGATTTCACAGTAAATTCATTGGCACACAGTGCAGGAGTGTCGTCTCTCCCCAGTGTGAGATCGCTGGTGTACAGAGAGTTGGGTTTACCACTTAAAACAGCCCCACAGTGAGACCGTCCCTACGATCTCTCATCAGTGTGAGAACATTGATGCATCACCAGATTCACACAGATTTTATGGCACTTCCCATATTCTGGACATTGAAAACGTCTCTCCGCTGTGTTAATCTGTTGCTGTTTCAGCAGGTTGGATTTCTGAGTGAATGGCTTCCCACACTTCGTGCAGGCCTACGTTCTCTCCCTAGTGTGAGAGCTGATGTATAGTGATTTAGGATGACCACAAACGAGCCCACTCCCAAGCTGAGAGGAACTGAACAGTCTCTCATGAATGAAAATACGTTGATGTGATGTCAGGGTCTAAGAACTTTTATAGTACTTCGTTTAAAATGTCGGTCCACTGCATGAATTTACTGGTGTTTGAGCAGGATCGATTTCCAAAAATAATCCCTTCCCAAACAGGGAGCAGGTGAATGGTTTCTCCCCCGTGTGAGTCCGCTGATGATTGCGAAGGTCTCATGATTTTCTGAACCCAGCCCTACCATGAGAGCGACTGAAGGATATCTCCTCACTGTGAAGATGCTGATGCAGTATCAACGCCCCAGATAAGCACATCCTGCATTTTGGTTATTTTAAAGCTCTGCCATCTGTGAGAACTTTCTTGTAATTATGCAGTGTGGTGGACGGATAAAATCATTTCCCACACTCAGAACAGATGAATGTCCTCTCCCCAGTGTCCTTGCATTTATGTTTTGACAGGGCAGATGATCTGTTGAAGCATTGTCCGCACATTCAACGCGTGTAATGTTTCTCCCCATTGCGAATGGTGCTTTTTTTCCTTCCATTTTCAAAATCCAATGATATTCAGACACTAATCAACAGAGAGACTCTGTCAGATCCTGGCGTAATGTTTGGTTTCAAGTCTCAGCACTGCAAATCTTCCGCTTCTGATGTCCTGTGAAATTAGTTGAAAGAAAAATAAAAGTGAGAACCCCCCCAAAAAAGACAAAGACGATAAAATGAAGACGCAGACGGCGGCAATACAAGCTATCGCGTCTGCTCTCAACATTAAATGATATCAGGGCTGATGAGGTATTCCTCAGATTTACTTTCTTGTCTTATCCCCTACCTCCTGATTCCCTTATGGATTAAAATCTCTTTATATCAGCCTTGGATACACTCAGCAGCCAATCTCGACAGTGCTCTTCAGTAAAAGAAATCCACGGATTCAGTTCACTTCAGTGCACGAGAAGGAAGTTTTCCACATCAGTCGTAAATTTGTTTTTCCTTTACTCTGAGATTATGTCCTTTTGTCATCGTCTCTCTAACAAGTTGAATCAGCTATTCTGAATCTTGCTATTAAGCCGCTCCTAATCTAATCTATTTCAGTAAGGTCATCGCTCATTCTTCTAAACTCCAATGAGTACAGGATCAGTCGGCTCAGTGTCACTTCCCGAGAAAATCCCCCTCGCCCGATATCACTCATGTTAAAATTATTTATCTGCCTTTCCTGAAATAGGGGGACAAACACTATTTAGAATTCTATTTGTGTCTGACTCGTGTCAGATTTGATAGCACATCCCCATCCTCTTTAAATGAAGGCCAAAATACAATTTCTTTTTCTGATTACCTGTTGAACCTGGATGCCAGCTTTCATCTGACAAGGGCAAGGACCCATAATTCTCGGTGTGCTGCAGTGGTTTTCCCAATTAAATAATATTCAACCTTCCTAGCCTTCCTGCCAAAATGCATAAACCTCAATTATTTTCCACACAGTACATTCCGGTGAGTTTTTGTCTCCTCATCCTGTTGTTATCAGTCTGCAAGTTTGTTTTGACATCTATTTTGTATCATCTCCAAACGACAATACATTCATTTCCATCATCCGTGCGATCAGTACACCAAGTCAATAATTATGGCCCAAGCATTCATTACTCTGGGACTCCACAAGTTACAATTTGCCACCTTGAACGTGGATTCTTGATCTCTACTCTCTGCCATAAATTCATATAATAATCATTGCTCAATAAACGTGAGTAATACATAGCCCAAACAGTGTGGGTTCATGGTTCTTATCTGAAGTGGCTTCATTTTGAACACCGTAATGAATACCATTTGGAAATCCAAAAGTACTTTATCTATTGGTTTCCCCGTTATCAACCTTGCTTGTTAGTCCTGAAAATATTTGAACAATTTGGCTCAGTGCTCAATACTACTGTATTGTAACTTGAGCGACTCGAGTTCAATTTTTGCCTGGTGTGAATGTCTGTGTTGAGTTTGTGCATTCTCCCTGTGTCGGTGGTGATTTTCTCTTCGTGCTCTAGTTTCCTCCCACAATCCAAAAGATGTTCAGGTTAGTTGGATTTGTCATTCTGAATTGCCTGCAGTGCCAGGTGCGTTCGTCAATGGTAATTAGATGGTAGTTGAATGGATCTGGGTGGTTTACTCTTCGGAGGGTCAGTGTTGATTTGTGGGGCCGAATGGCCTGTTTCCATACTGTAGCGAATTTAGTCAAAAAAAATGTCAGACTCTTCTTGATTCTGTAATGCGTTTCAAAATGCTTTGCCATTCTCACTTGTGTAACAGGCTCCAACAATTTCCAGATGACAGAGTTGTTTTAAAATTGAGCGGAATTTGTGCGGCTGAGCACTCACAAACGTTGACCATGAAAGCTATCGATTATCATGAAAAACACGAATGGTTCACAAATATCTTTCAGAGAGGGAACATGCCACCCGTCTGGTCAGAGTGACTCTGGTCTCCATGGGATGGTGGAGGTAGGTGGGGGTGTCAGAGAGAAAAAAAGAGTTGAAGAAGGCAGAGGTGGTGAATGAAAGGGGTAATATCAACAAACAGCTAAACAACTACTTCATTAAAAAACCCCAAGATCAGACCCTTCCACATCATAAACGATCTGAGAAGCGGGCGGGCGTGACCATCAATAACTCGCAACTTCTTCTCAGTCACAATGTCCCAACATCTAAAGGTCCATGAATAGATACTACCAACAATTTAATCTGGAACGTTGGAGCACATTCTGTGCAGGAGAAGTATTTGAAAAGAGTTGTAAAGGTTTGGACCTCTTTTCCAAAAATGGAAGATGATGCTTAATCACTGGTTGTTTGTTTTAAATCTGAGATCGATAAATGTTTGTGAAGCAAAGATATTCAGGGCAATGGGACAAAGGTACATTTATAGAGGCAAGCCTTTGGAACCTCCAGACTGAAAGACCTTTGCACACTCCTGATCCAAATCCCATGTTCAAACTCGCTGTAATCATCAGCACATCCAACACTCCACTGCCCGTATGCTCACTCTCATGGAGAGTTCTTCGCCTCACCCTGAGCTCACTGAACTGATGAGCTTGCCCGTTGAAAAAAATAAAATTTTAAAATAACTTCTGTGCTTGTTTCAAATATTTGTATGATAGCAATTATTCTCATTAATGTAAACTCTTCCTCAAATTCTTTCAGTGGTCAGGGACAGAAGAGTGAAACTTTGAGTGAGGCAAGTGTAGCAAACCAGAGGTTAGTGCTGAAGATGCCTTCGCCCTTCAGCTTGTTGAACAGTACTGGCTCCCTGTGTGAATAGATTGGCGCTGTCGGGTGGATGAGCAAAGTGACCACAGACCTTGGGGAGAAGCGGTCATTCAAGTTGTTGGTGAAAAGAGAAACGTATGTATAATCAGGGGTAGTGTAGCCAGAGAAGTAGAGACGTTTCCCTGTTGCCAGAATCCAGAGTCCCCATGAGTGTGATGCCTGCCTCGTGTCTGGCTCTAGGATATTCCCCTGAGCTGCAGAGGAACTTGGAGTGAGAGGGGATCGATCCAGTTGTTGATAAGGGCGGAAAGTGGAAAACGAGGGTGCAAAAGGATAATAAGCAGCTGGAAGCTAAATTTCAAAACAGAACCAAAAGGTATTAACTGCTGACTGATCCATAACCAAACTGGCACAGGTTCAATAATTGCCTGCAAGGTTGATGTGGGAGGAGTGGGTTGCATTTCATAGGATATTGGCGTCAATACTGGGGAAGGACGGAGCTGTTACGATGGGATGGGCTTCACCTGAATGATGCTAGGACAGAGTCCTGAAGAAGGGCAAAATTAGGGTCTGTGAACAGGGCTTTAAACTAAATCGTGGACGTTGGTGTCAGGTGCACGGAAAACTATGGGAAGTTTTCACGTGGGGGTAGAGCACAGCACAGGCTAATATTTCCACAAGTAATAGGACAGAAAATATGAAAAGAATCAGGTATCTAATTCCAGGGTCAGCGGATAAAGGCACAATTATGAGAAGAGGGGCAGTCATCGCAGGAATGAGGGCGTTGTACCTAAATACACACTATAAACGAGACAAGGAAAGTGAGCTTCTGACACAGATTGAAATTGGCATGTAGAATGTTGGAGGTATCACAGAGACGTGGTTGCAAGGGGATCAAAGCTGGGATCTAAATATCCAAGAGCATATATTTTATGAAAAGAAAGATAGGCAGAGGGGGCGGCGCTGCCTTGTTAGTAAGAAATAAAATTATATTGACAGTAATAAGGGAAATAGAGTCACAAAGTGTAGAATCAGCGTGTGTAGAGATAAAGAAACACGGGGGGAAAAGGACCCTGTTGGAAATTGTTTACGAACTTTTTAGAAGTCGTCAGGGAAGAAAATACATCTGGACATAAAAAAAGTCATCTAAGAAAGACAGTACTGAAATAAGGATGGCGCAATTCAAGGTGAAAATGGACTGGAAAAATCAGTTTGAAATGTGTACGAGAATGTTTTTGGATCAGATTGTGCTACAGCTGACGAAGGAACAGTCAATTCTGTAATAAATGATGTATAATGAAGCAGACGTCATCTGGGATGTCATGATAAAGCAACCCCGAGAGGGAGGTGTCCATAAACATAATAAAGATCATCCTACTTTTTGAGGTGGAGAGGGTTGAATCAGATTTAACGGTACACACACTGTGGAAAGGTAACTACACAGATATGTGGATGCAGTTGGCCAAAGATGATTGTGAGCGCGAGCCTGACAACGAAGACAGTCGATCATGCATCCCTCCAGTGTATATGCAGGTCATTTGTCACTAATACGTCCATTACGACCCACGAAAGAGAAACCAAACCAGATACATTTCCCGACACTATTACTCTACATATCCCTTGACTAATGCATCTGACTTTCACATCGCTGAACACTATGGACAATTTAACATGGCTAATTCATTGAAAATCACATCTATAGATTATGGGGAGAAACCAGAAAACCCAAACACGGGGAGAATGTGCAATCTCCAACGAGAATCGACCCCGAGGCTGAAATTGATCCCGGGTCTATGGTGCTGTGACGCAGCAGAGTGCACCACTGAGTCTTCCTATCGCAACACTGGAACAGCAATGGCAGGGGTATCTGGGATGATTTAGGAGTTACTGCACAAATTCATCGGAAGGAAAATGAAACTCATTAATGGGAGAATGAGCCAACCATGGCTGACAGTAGAATTCAGGGAGAGCAGGAAAGCAAAAGTAAAAGCATGCAATGTTGTGAACATTCGTGGAAGCCAGAGCACTGGGAAGCGTTCAAAAATAGCAGAGTGGAAACTGCAAAAAACTGAGGGGAACAGATGAAATATGATTAAGCTCGTAACTAATGTAAACGAAGACTGGGAGTGATTTTCTTGGATATCTCAAACGTTACAAGGAGGCAAGAGTAGACATCAGGCAGCTGGAAACCGAGGGTGTAAAAGAAATAATGGGGAAAAACGAATGGCAGAGTATTTGGCGAAGTAACTCACATCAGTTTTCACAGTGGAAGGCACAAGTAACAAATCTGAAAGTCAAGACAGACATGGGACAGAAGTGACTGCACTGGCCTTCAGTAAGTTGAAGATGCTGGGAAAGTGAAGGAGAATAAATAACCATGACCAGATGTAACACACGCAAGTTGAATGTAGGAAGTAGGCAAGGAGATTGGAGAGGCATCAGTGGTGAATATTGGAAATCAGTGGAATCAGGGATGGTCCCAGATTGCAGGATAATGGCTCATTCAACACTCATTCAGACAGTAGGGAGGCAGAGGCAGAAAACTGTTGGCTGGGCGGCCGGATCTCAGTTGTTGGTAATATTTTCGAGTCCCTTATTAAGAAAGATACTGCAGAGTCATGCATAGGATAATCAGGCAGAATCGGCACGGTTTTTCTATTTTGGGAAATAATGCCTGACAAATGTGTTGGATTTCTTCGAGATGGTAACATACAAGTGAGACAAAGGAGAGCTAGTTGACGTGAGCTATTTAGATTTCCAGAAAGCCTTTGATAAGATACCACACATCAGGCTGTAAACTAAGATAAAAGCGTTGGGTTAGTGGCAAAGCAGAGGATTGGCTGCCAGGCAGAGGGCGGAAGGTAAGGATAACGGGTTATTTTACAGGGTGGCTGCTGGTGATTGCTACAGGGGCCAGTGTGGGGACGATAGCAGTTCACGTTATGCATTCGTGATCCAGACAAAGGAACTAAGGGCATTGTTGTCACGTTTTCAGACGAAAAAAAGTAAGTTGAGGAAGTGGGGCGAGTGCAGAAGAATACGGACAGGCTGGCAGTATTGACAAAGTGGCAGATGGAAAACAATGTTGGAAAGTGTGGTTCATGCATGTTGGTGGAAACAATAAAGTGGGTGATCATTTTCTGAACGGGGAAAGGTGTCAGAAATCTGAAAGACAAATATGTTTGGAATCACATTTCTGGAATTCTGTTCAAGTTTTCATACAGACTCAGTTATCAATTCTCACCGCAGATGGCATTTTATCATCTATTTCATGGGAGCTATAATGTGCGAGCAAAGATGGACACCTGAGCTGGTACCAGTTCTGGTCACAGTGCATTTGGAAGTTTGAGAGCAGTTTTGTGCCTATTATCGAAGGAAGGATGCGATGGCTTTAGATGTATTCCCGAGGTTTACCGGAAAGGACGCACGCTGAAGGGATTTTCATAAAAATGACAGTTGAGAACTCTGGATCATATATTCAATTGAGTTGAGATGTAGGTAACATAAGAAGGACAGAAAGGGAGACAAAAGAGAAGGAGGAGTGGTGATCTTGGTGAAAGAAAACATTACTGCTGTAACTAGAGAATTTTTTTAAAATTCAGGGAAATTATAGGTTTGAAATCAGGATGGAACAAACACTTTGATGGAATTATACTATCCACCCGCCCTCCCCAATAATCAGAGGAAAATGAGAGAACAAATATGCAGAGAGATGCCAGATATATGTAAGAACTAAAAGGTGAAAATGGATGGTGATTTTAATTTTCCCACCATTGACTAAGGACTGAAATCATGTTGAAGGCTTGGTCAGCGAAGAGTTTGTTAAATATGTTCGCAAAACATTCTGAATCAAAATGGAAATGATCCACTAGAGAAGAATCTTGGGTAGTGAGGCAGTACAAATGAATGAAGAGATAGTAGTGGGATACTTTGTGTCGAGTGATCATGATTCCATCAATGTGAAATGTTTTTCGAAAAGGATAAGCCCTATATAAAAGTTCAAGTTTTTACATTGTTGTTTGGTTAATTTTAACAGGATGAGACAAGAACATTCAAAAGTTGATTGGATTGCATTGTTCACAGGTAAACGTGCGTGTGTTAAGTGGGAAGCTTTCAAAGGTGTGATAAGCAGAAGTCAGAAGCATTATAGGACCATGGGACATTGACGCAGAAATTAGGACATTCAGCTGATCAAGTCTGTTCCGCTATTCCGTTGTGGTTGAGTTTTTTTTTAAATCCATTCAATTGTTTTCGCCCAGTAAGCTGCACTCAATGACCTGCCCTCTAGAGCCTTCTGTGTCAATAAATTCCTGGAGTGTCGATAAAGTGGTTTTTGGGTCGATATATTGAAGTCCCAGATAGAAGGGACAGGCTATCCCGAATTGCATACCGTGTAATGGCTGGGAGTGGGTTAGCTCAGTGGACTGAACGACTGGTTTCGGATGCAGAGTGACACCAACAGCATGTGCTTCGTTCAGGTGCCAATTGACGTAATCATCAAAGTCCCATATTCTTAATCTTGTCACTTGACTGAGGCACGGTGACCCTGAGGTTAAAGTACCATCAGTTCTCTCTCTGTCTTTCTTCCATTCATCCTCTTTTGAGAAAGCAATCCAATAATCTACTGGGACTGTGGCAACTTTAATTTCATCATTTTAATAGTATACTGAGAAGGGAATAATTGGCAATCTAGCTCTGAGAGGCCCATTGAGTAATAGTGAAGAACTCTGAATGATGGAGTGGGACAGAACTGATTCAGAGACGAGGGATAAAAAAGTAAGATGGTATAAGTCACAATCAGGCTACAATAATTTGGTGAAAATAACTCAGAAGGATGACAGACATTTTAAAAATACTTAAAGGAACTGCAAATGTATTTCAGTTCTGTCTGGCAAAAAATAAAATGGGAAATCAGGCCCTGCCATGGCTAACATGGAACATAAGTATAGAACTGGATCCCAAGAAGAGGTGTGCAAATTGGCTGTAAAGCAGCAAACATGAAGACTGGGAGCAATACAGATTTCAGCAAGAGAGGACTATGGGATTAATTAAGCGAGAAAAAAAACAAAGTCTAGGAGGAGTCTTGAGGGGAACATACATACTAATTGTTAAAATTCGTAAAGGTAAATGAAGAGAAAAAAAGATAACGGAAAAATCGCTTACAATCAAACGGAGAAGTTGTAATGTGGAATAAAGATATGGCACACCAATTAACTGCATATTTTAATTCTATCATCACAAACGATAACACAAATAATATCCGTAAAAAGCCTCGGGAAAACAAGAGTGATGAATTGAAGGATATCAGTATTTGCAGAGAAATTAGTGCGATTTAAAACCAACAAATCACAACACTTGTTAATCTATACCCCAGAGTACTTAGAGTTACCTGAGATAAAGTGGATGCATTCTAAATCTACTGTCTTGAATCCAAATCGGGTAATTTTATCATCACCTTTCAAAATTCTATCGACTCTGGAATACTTTCTATGGCTTGGCGAGTGGTGACCAACGTGAACTCATTATTTTAAAAAAAGGAGGTAGAGAGAAAACATAGAAAAATAGACCAGGTAGCCTAACATTGGAAAACAGTGACGCATTGGAAACAGTCAGCATAGGGATATGAAAGCTGAGAAACTGAGAAACCAGAGCTGGTGCCCTTGTGCACAATTCTCTGAAAGTAAGCATGCAAATGCTGCAGGAGGTGAGGAAGGCAAATGGTATGTTGACCATTGTGGCGAGAGGATTTGAGTACAAAACTAAATTGTACAATGTCTCGGTGACACCATCGCGGGAGTGTTGTGTGCAGTTTTGGAATATTTTTATGATGAAAGATGTTCCGTCCGTGCAGGCAGCACAACAAATGTTTGGCAGATTGGTTCATGTCAGGATGGATTGGTTACGATGAAATTAATTGGAGTTTATAAGATTGAAGTAGAATGTCATAAAAAAAAGCTAATTGCATTGTAGAACGTCTAACAAGACAAAAGTCGGAAGTATGCTCTCAAACTTCATGGAGTTCAGAACGGGGAGGAGGGTGGTCACAGTTTAAGCATATGTGTATGTGCTGACGAATGAGCTGACGAATTTGTTTTTCACTCAGAGCTTGGTGACCCTGTAGAATTTGCCACCTGAGAAAGCAGCTAAGCCAAAAATATGTAAAGTTTCCAAGAAGAAGAAGATATAAATAATGCTGATGGTTAAAGGGACCAAGCGGTCCAACTCGAAAGTGGCAGCATGCTGGAGTGCAGGATCAGCCATGATCATACTGAATAGTAGAGTAGGATCGGACATCAGGATAAACTTCTGTTGTTCCTATTTTCTATGTTTCTACTCACATGTTGGGATATAAAAACAGAATGATTGGAACTGACACAGGTAGCAGCATTACCTTAGCAATACTGGATGAAAATTGTCTAATTTCTTACCGAGCAGCAATCTCGGAGCAGTTTCACCACATGTACTGCAGCATTTCGAGGTGAGAAAGAGTGTTTCTGGAAGCCTCTGGACATGCGATACTGTTTCAATCATTCCACTTCCATCTCAAATTGTTAAATGATCTGTGAAAAACAACATTATCAAGGCGAAATGAGAAAACATCATCGGGAATTTGCTGACATTGGAGGAGTGTGTTGGAACGGGTGCTGGAATGATGAATTGTGTGGAAGGGAGAATGAGAGAAACGATGGTGTGTGTTTCGTAGTAGGGCGATGCATAATGAATGAACCCACCAAACCCCACCCGTCATCATTCTCAGTTCTCTCTGTCCACTCCCATCTCCAATCTCTCAGCCTCCTTCATATTGACCTCCAGCTCAGAGACAGAGATGTTCACGGGGGACACTTTCCCATCAATCTCAGTCACTGACACACACAAAAAGGCTTCCCAACAGCACGTACATCTCAGAGAAATCAGCAATGCTTGAACGGAGTAACTTGTGTTTTCAACCCCATTAGCTTAACAGACAGATAAACAAACAGTGAATCGACAAATTTAAAAAAAAAAAGAACCAGGAATAGCGGAGGCTGCACTCTGTTGCTTAAACTGCGGCTCCAGAAACCCCATGTTTGGGGTTGGATTCCCGCACTGACCAACCATGAAACTTCAAACCAGAATATAGCTCTTGGCTCCACCTTCCTTTTTAACCTTTATTCGCTGCCTGGGGAGGAGAGATTACAACATTTCATTCCAGCTTCACTTGTGACACGCATACTCACAATGCACATTAACTGTGCACATGCTCTGGCACTTTCCCTGCCTGACCAATGATTTCGGAAGGCAGAGGCAACTGCAAGGCTGGAGATCAGAGTCGAGAGCGTGTTGCTGGAAAAGCACAGCCGGTCAGGCAGCATCCGAGGAGAAGGAGAATCTATGTTTCGAGCATAAGCCCTTCATGAGAAATGTAACGACTGCAACATCAACTCTTCTGCTCCTCAGATGCTGCCTGAAGCGCTGTGATTCTGTGTCACCACACTTGTGATTGATGACGGTGCATGGCCAGCAGCAATCGCGGGAAGGGACTGGAGGAGGGAGGTGGACCTCAAGGTCCAGCACTACCATCGATGTGTGTGATTAAAAGGGGCATGTAGTGGGAGGCTGCGCTGAAGGCAGAACATCGTTTTTACATTTATCGACATATGTTCTCAGATATAGGCTCCAAACACAGGGAGAGTTGAGAAATGCACCCCGACAGCGACACCTTTGGAACAACATACCCAGGAAAGAAATCTTATTTAAATAAGGTGAACAATAAAAAAACTCAGTGAAAATAAAATACGCACTGCAGTTTTATCAGTATAAAGTTGAAAAAATAAGATATAGTGTTATAAAAAGTTTAACATTACCGACCTTCTTTAAGTCTTGGACCGACAGACTCTCCAAGCTGCGCTTTCCCTAAGAGGGCTCGCCCTGGCCGTATTTTCCCGCATGTGGCAAAGACGCGCCTGTCTTCCACCAGCTATATTCACTGCAGACTGATGCTGCTGACCTTTAGGCACACTGTTTTCACCGTTGACGGCTTCTGCTGACCTGCATCGGGCAGACCAGGCCTCATCGTTAACTGCTGCTGCTGATGTACATCAGACACGCCAGGTCTCACCACTGTCAGCTCCTGCTGACAGACTTCGGGCCCATCTGGCCCCAAAGCTGACTGCGGCTATTGACATACATTGGTCACACCAGGCCTCACCGCTACCGGATGCTGCTGACCTACATTGGGCATGACATGCCTCACCGCTGACTGCTGCTGCGAAGTTACATCAGTCATAAGACGTCTCACCACAGACTTCTACCTACCTACATGGTGAACATCTGGCCTTGCCACTGAATGCTTTTGCACACCTGCTTCAGCACACCATTCCTCACTGCGGACTTACATCTGAAACACCGGGCCTTACCACTGACTGCTGCTCCTAACCTACATTTGGCGCACCAGTCCTCAGCACTGACAGCTGATGACCTACATCAGTCTTGGCAGGCCTCACTGGTGGCTGCTCCTACTGACCTACATCGCTCACACCAATCATCACTGTTGCTTCTGACCTCCATCGGACATATCAGTTCTGGCTGTTGACTGCTGCTGCTGAGTTACATCAGTCACACCAGACCTCGCCGCTCACTGCTGCGTACGTACATTGGGCACACCAGGCCTCATTATTGACTGCTACTGCTGACATTCGTTGGGCTCACCAGGCCTCACCACTGACTGCTGCTGCTGCTGACCTTTATCATGCACACCAGGCCTCAGTGTTAATTGCTGCAGTTGACCTACATTGGGCTCACCAGGAATCGCCGCTGCAGTCCCTGCTGAACTACAGATGGATGCCAGGCCTCAGTGCTAACTGCTGCTGCTGACCTATATCGGGCACACCAGGCATCTCCGCTGACTGATGCTGACCTTTGTCGAGCACACCAGGTCTCAATGCTGACTGCTGCTGCTGATCTACAACAGACACACAAGACCTCACCACTGACCGATGCTGACCTACATATGGAAAACCAGGCCTTGACCCAGATTCTCGCTGACCAACATCAGGCAAAGTAGCCCTCACTGCTGAGTGCTGCTGACCTCGGTTAGGCACATCAAGGTCTCACTGCTGACTGCTGCTGCACATTTATTTCAGGCACAGCAGTTCTCAACGCTGACTGCGGCTGCCGACTTACATCAGGCACACCAGGCCACATCGCTGTTTCCTGCTGCTGATGACCTCCATAGGGCACACTGAGCTTTACCGCTGACAGCTGCTCCTGACCTACATCAGGCACACCAGTCATCACTGTTGTTCCTGACCTTCATCGGGCACTCCAGTCATCACTGCTGCTCCTGACCTTCATCGGGCACTCCAGTCATCACTGCTGCTCCTGACCTACATCGGGCACTCCAGTCATCACTGCTGCTCCTGACCTACATCAGACACACCAGTCATTACTACTGTTCCTGACCTACATCGGGCACTCCAGTCTTCAATGCTGTTTCTTGACCTACATCAGGCACACCAGTCATCACTGCTGCTCCTGACCTACATCAGGCACACCAGTCATCACTGCTGTTCCTGACCTACATCAGGCACACCAGTCATCACTGCTGTTCCTGACCTACATCAGGCACTCCAGTCTTCAATGCTGTTTCTTGACCTACATCAGGCACACCAGTCATCACTGCTGCTCCTGACCTACATCAGGCACACCAGTGATCACCGCTGTTCCTGACCTACATCAGGCACACCAGTCATCACTGCTGATCCTGACCTACATCGGGCACACCAGTCATCACTGCTGCTCCTGACCTACATCAGGCACTCCAGTCATCATGCTGCTCCTGACCTTCATCGGGCACTCCAGTCATCACTGCTGCTCCTGACCTACATCAGGCACACCAGTCATCACTGCTGCTGCTGACCTACATCAGGCACAGCAGTCATTACTGCTGCCTCTGACCTACATCGGGCACACCAGTCATTACTGCTGCTCCTGACCTACACCAGGCACACCAGACATTACTGCTGCTCCTGACCTACATCAGGCACACCAGTCATCACTGCTGCCTCTGACCTACATCAGGCACACCAGTCATCACTGCTGCCTCTGACCTACATCGGGCACACCAGTCATTACTGCTGCTCCTGACCTACATCGGGCACACCAGTTCTGGCTGCTGACTGTTGCAGCTGAGGTTCATCAGTCAAACCAGACTCCGCCGCTGAATGCTTTGCTCGCCTACATTAAGTGCACCAGTCCTCATTGTTGACTGCTACTGATGAATTACACTGGGGACACCAGGTCTCACCACTGACTGCTGCTGCTGCTGACCTTCATCGTGTACAGCAGGCCTCAGTGCTAACTGCTGCAGCTGATCTACATTGGGGACACCAGACATCGCCACTGCTGGTCGATGCTGAACTACATCGGGTACACCAGGACTGCTGCTGCTGAGTTACATCTGGAACCACCGCTGACTGCTGCTGAACAATATTGGGTACACCAGACCTCATCACTGACTGCTGCTGCTGTTCTATATTGGACAGACAAGGCCTCACCCACTCTCTCTGGCCCTCACATTCTCTATCGCTAGCCCTCTCCTACGCTCTCTCTACCCCCTCTCACTCTGTCTCTTCCACCCTCATTTTTTCTTCTCTTCACCCTCATTGTCTTTGTGTTCCCTCCCACATACACTCTCCCACTCTGTCTTTCTCTATACGCCCTCCCAGGCTCTCTCGCTCTCTCTCTGTCTCTCCATCTCTACCCTCTCCCACTCTCTCTCCAACATCCTCCATCTCTCACTCTGTCGACCTCCACTCTCTCTGTCTACCCCGTCTATCTCTCTTCCTCGATACCCCCTCTGACACTCACCACCGACAACGTTTTCTCTATCTCAACTTCGCACTCTCTTTTCCCTCCCACTCTGTCAATTACTCCCCTCCCTCACGCTCTCTCCCTCATCTATCCCCAATATCTCTCTTTCAACTTCCCTGTCTTCCCCACACTCTGTCTCCACACCCACTCTGTCTCTGCAGTGCCCTCAACTACACTCTCTCTACTCCTTCCCACACTCTCACCGTGTCTATCTTTGCAGACTCCATCCACTCTCATCACTCTCGCACTGTTTGTCTCTCTGTCAGTCACTCATTCTCTGCCCTCCTCCCACTCGCTGTCTCCAAACTCTATGGACACGTTCTCTCTCCCTCCTACCTCTATCTCCCTCTCTCTCTAACCCCATTCCATTTTCCCTTTCCCTCTCTCCCCGCTGCTCTTTGTATCTCCCTTTAACCCTTCATGCTCTCTCTGATTCCGCCTACTCTCTCTAACAGACTCCCACTAAATCTCTCTATACCCCTTCTACACTCTCCTCTCTTCACCTCCCCTTCTCACTCTCTCCATGCAAGTCCCACTCTCTTTCTCTCTCTCTCTGTCGCTACCGCCCTCTCACTCTTTCTTTCTCTCTCTCTCGCTGCCACTCTCTTTGTGTCTCTCTCTAACCCCTCCCACTTTCGCTCTCTCTCTCTGTATCTATGCAATCCTACCTCTGCCGAAAACCCTCCCACTCTCTCTCCATACGATTTCTCACTCTCTCTCTCTACACCCTCCAACTCTGTCGGCACACCCTCAACCCTCTTTCTCTACACCCCTTCCCACTCTCTCAATTCCCACTCTTACTCTCGTTCTATCTATACCAGTATCACTCTCTCTCAATTTGAATTTCTGTATCTCTCGCTGCTCTCCCACTCTTTCTCTTTCTGTCTCGCTCTCTCTGCAAACCGCTTCCACTCTCTCTCCCTGTTTGTCTCTCTCTCTCAATCTGTCTATGTCAATCACTCTCTATATCCTCCTCCGACTCTCTCTCAAAATTCTCCCACTCTCCCTCTCTCTGTCCACGGCCCAGCTACTCTCTCTTTCTCCCTAACCCCCACCATTTGTTTCTCTACACTCTCTCCCTCGACCCAACTCCTACTCTCTCTACCTCCCACGCAGTCTCTGTCTCTTGCCCACCATTTCTCTCTCTAACAGCATTCCGCTCTCTCTGTCCCTCTCTCTGAACGCTCCTCCCATTCTCTGTCTGTACCTATCTTCCACCGTCTCTCTCTCGTACCTTGCACTCTCCATCTCTACCTAATTCCCACACTCTCTGTAACACCCTCCAAATTCATTTTTATCTCTATTCCACCGTTCTACTCTATCGTTCTCTCCCCTCCCTTCCTTGATCTTTCAATCTGCGTCCCACTCTCTCACCTTGTCTGTCTCTATCACCCTCCCTTTGTCTTGCCCTCTGTCTCCCTACCCCACTCTCACTCTATCTTTATCCTATCACACTGTCTGTGTCTCTCCCTACACACCTCCCACTTTATCTTACTGTCTGTTTCTGTAACTCTCAACAATGTCTCCTACTCACTGTCTCTACCCTCCTCCCACTCTCTTTCTCCCTACTTCCCTCCACGTCTCTCTCTCTAAACCTCTCACTCGCACGCTGCAGCCTCCCATTGTCTCTCTGCCTCTCTTTCTCTCCCGTCACTCTCTCTCGGTACACCCCAGTGTCTCTCGCTCTCGCTCTCTCTGTCTCTCTGTCTCTCTCGAACACCTTCCCACTTTCTCCCTACCTCACCAACTCACTCTCTTTCTCTACCCGTTCATCCTCTCTCTGTTCCCACCCTTTCTTGCTGTCTCTCTCTCTCCCTCCCTCAATATCTCTGTACAACCTGCACACGCTACCTCCATCTCTCTATCCCTCCCACTCTTGCTCTAGACCCCCTCCCGCCCTCTATCCCACTCTTTCTAAGCCCCAATAATCTGTCATTAACCCACTCCCAGTCTCTCTAAGATCTCCCACTTTCTCTATCTCCTTTCCACTCTCTCTCTTAGCCCACTCTCTACCTCTTAGCCCTACCACTCTCCCCTTTCCCCACTCTCTCTACACCTTTCCCCTCTCTTTCTAATCTGCACACTCTCTACCCCTCCTTCTCTCCCTGTCTCTACTCCCCGCTCACTCTCTCTCAACCCCCTCCCACTGTCTTTCTCGACACCGTCCCACTCTCTCTCTCTATACTCCCCTCCCACTCTTTCCCCACCATATTCTCTCTCTCAACACATCCAAATTCTCCCTCTCTAACCTCCCAGTCTGCCTCGCTACTCCACTCCCTCTCACTCTCTACCTCCTCTATCCCACTTCACCTCTCTGCTCCCTCCCAATCTCTCTCTACCCACCCATCTCTCCCCAATATCTGTCTCCTTTCCCACACCGTCTCCACACTCCCCTGTCGCTCTCCCTGTCTCTGTCTCTACTGTTCTCCCTCTCTGTGGTAAAAACAATGACTGCAGATGCTGGAAACCAGATTCTGGATCAGTGGTGCTGGAAGAGCACAGCAATTCAGGCAGCATCCGAGGACAGGCAAAATCGACGTTTCGGGCAAAAGCCCTTCATCAGGAATAAAGGCAGAGAGCCTGAAGCGTGGAGAGATAAGCTAGAGGAGGGTGGGGGTGGGGATAGAGTAGCATAGAGTACAATAGGTCAGTGGGGAAGGAGATGAAGGTGATAGGTCAGGGAGGAGAGGGTGGAGTGGATAGCTGGAAAATGGGCTGGGCAGGTCGGACAAGCCCGGACAAGTCAGGGGATCGTGTTGCTGGAGGTTAGAAACTAGGATGAGGTGGGGGAAGGGGAAATGAGGAAACTGTTGAAATCCACATTGATGCCCTGGGGTTGAAGTGTTCCGAGGCGGAAGATGAGGCGTTCTTCCTCCAGGCGTCTGGTGGTGATGGAGCGGCGATGAAGGAGGCTCAGGACCTCCATATCCTCGGCAGAGTGGGAGGGGGAGTTGAAATGTTGGGCCACGGGGCGTTGTGGTTGATTGGTGCGGGTGTCTCGGAGATGTTCCCTAAAGCGCTCTGCTAGGAGGCGCCCAGTCTCCCCAATGTAGAGGAGACCGCATCAGGAGCAACGGATACAATAAATGATATTAGTGGATGTGCAGGTAAAACTTTGATGGATGTGGAAGGCTCCTTTAGGGCCTTGGATGGAGGTGAGGGAGGAGGTGTGGGCACAGGTTTTGCAGTTCCTGCGGTGGCAGGGGAAAGTGCCAGGATGGGAGGGTGGGTTGTAGGGGGGCGTGGACCTGACCAGGTAGTCACGGAGGGAATGGTCTTTTCGGAAGGCGGAGAGGGGTGGGGAGGGAAATATATCCCTGGTGGTGGGGTCTGTTTGGAGGTAGCGGAAATGTCGGCGGATGATTTGGTTTATGCGAAGGTTGGTAGGGTGGAAGGTGAGCACCAGGGGCGTTCTGTCCTTGTTGCGGTTGGAGGGCTTGAGTCTGAGGGCGGAGGTGCGGGATGTGGACGAGATGCGTTGGAGGGCATCTTTAACCACGTGGGAAGGGAAATTGCGGTCTCTAAAAAAGGAGGCCATCTGGTGTGTTCTATGGTGGATCTGGTCCTCCTGGGAGCAGATACGGCGGAGGCGGAGGAATTGGGAATACGGGATGGCATTTTTGCAAGAGGCAGGGTGGGAAGAGGTGTAATCCAGGTAGCTGTGGGAGTCGGTGGGTTTGTAGAAAATGTCAGTGTCAAGTCGGTCGTCACTGATGGAGGTGGAGAGGTCCAGGAAGGGGAGGGAGGTGTCAGAGATGGTCCAGGTAAATTTAAGGTCAGGGTGGAATGTGTTGGTGAAGTTGATGAATTGTTCAACCTCTCTGTGTCTGTCGTTCTCGCAAAACCTCAACCACTCTCTCCCTTGATTTGTCTTTCCACTTTCTCTGTCTCTCTCTTTCAGCAAACCCCTTCCTCTCTCTCTCTGTCAGTCGCTCTTGCCCGACCCTTATCCCACTGTCTCTCTAAACACACACCAATACACTCCAACTCTCCCTGTCTCAAAAGACAGCGCGGTGGCACAGTGGTTTGCATTGCTGCATCCCAGCGCCTGAGACCCGCGTTCAATTCCTGCCTCAGGCGACTGACTGTGTGAAGTTTGCATGTTCTCCGCGTGGGTGTCCTCCGGTTTCCTCCCACCGTCCAAAAATGTGCAGGCCAGGTGAATTGGCCATGCTAAATTGCCCGTAGTGTTAGGTAAGGGGCGTCTGTGTGGACTTGTTGGGCCGAAGGGCCTGTTTCCACGCTGTAATGTAATGTATAAAAAAGCCCTATCTACGTCACCTCTCTCTTTACCTTTAACCCCAACCCATTCTCCGTCTCTCTGCCTTTACTCCTCTCGCAGTCTCTCTCTTTGCCCCACTCCCATTCTCTCCCTTAACTACCCGCACATTCTCTCCCTCTTCCCCCTTTGCAGATGATACGAAGATAGGTGGAGTTGTGGACAGTGAGGAGGGCTGTTGTCGGCTGCAGAGGGACTTAGATATGATGCAGAGCTGGGCTGAGGAGTGGCAGATGGAGTTCAACCCTGCCAAGTGTGAGGTTGTCCATTTTGGAAGAACAAATAAGAATGCGGAATACAGGGTTAATGGTAGGGTTCTTAGTCAGGTGGAGGAACAGAGGGATCTTGGGGTCTATGTACATAGATCTTTGAAGGTTGCCACTCAGGTGGATAGAGTTTGTAAGAAGGCCTATGGAGTATTATCGTTCATTAGCAGAGGGATTGAATTCAAGAGTCGTGAAGTGATGTTGCAGCTGTACAGGACTTTGGTTAGGCCACAGTTGGAGTACTGTGTGCAGTTCTGGTCGCCTCACTTTAGGAAAGATGTGGAAGCTTTGGAGAGGGTGCAGAGAAGATTTACCAGGATGTTGCCTGGAATGGAGAGGAAGTCGTACGAGGATAGGTTGAGAGTTCTCGGCCTTTTCTCGTTGGAACGGCGAAGGATGAGGGGTGACTTGATAGAGGTTTATAAGATGATCAGAGGAATAGATAGAGTAGACAGTCAGAAACTTTTTCCCCGGGTACAACAGAGTGTTACAAGGGGACATAAATTTAAGGTGAAGGGTGGAAGGTATAGGGGAGATGTCAGGGGTGGGTTCTTTACCCAGAGAGTGGTGGGGGCATGGAATGCGCTGCCCGTGGGAGTGGTAGAGTCGGAATCATTGGCGACCTTTAAGCGGCATTTGGATAGGTACATGGATGGGTACTTAATCTAGGTTAGACGTTCGGCACAACATCGTGGGCCGAAGGGCCTGTTCTGTGCTGTATTGTTCTATGTTCTATGTTCTATGTACTCTCTTTCTAACCCCCTTTCATTCTGTCTCTCAACCCCTCCCATTCCCTCCCTCTCTAATCCCCTCCTACTCTCTCTCTTCCCCTCCATCCTCACTCCCTTTCCACGTCGCAAACTCTCTCTCTGTCTCTCTCTCTCTCTCGCTACCACTCTTCCACTCTCTCTTGCACTCTCCCTGTCTCTATCTGTCTTTGTCTCTCTGTCTCGATGCTCCCGCTCTGTCTGCCTCTAAATCCCTCCCAATCTTCCATTCTCTTTCTTCACCCTCCCATTCTCTCTCTGTCTCTGCCCTCTCCCTCTGTCTTTACTCTCTCTCACTCTCTGTCACTCGACACACCTGCCCACTCTGTCTCTACTCCCTCCCACTTTCTCTAATTCCTATCCACTCTCACCATCTACACCCCTTCTCACTCTCTCTCGCTCTCTCCCCCACTCCCACTGCCACTTTCACTTTCTTTCTCTCTACACCCCAAACACACTCCCTCACTCTATATCTCTGTCTCTCTACACGCTCCCACTGTTTCTCTGTGTCTCTCTTCTGTGCAAACCAATTCCACGCTCTCTTCCTATCTATCTCTCTATCTTTCTCTCTGTCAGTTACGCTCTACCCTCCTTCCACTCTCTTCCTCTCTGACCTCTCACTTCCTCTCTCCATCCCCACCCACAATCCCTTTATCTCTGCCCCTCTGCCACTCTCTCTTCCTTCCTCCCACTCGTTCTCTCAACACTCTCCCACTCTGTTTTTCCATCCTCAAACACTCTAACTCTCCCACCTCCACCTCTGTCTCTCTATCTCTCTACCTCGCCCCGACTCTCTCTCTAAATCCTTCCCACTCTCCCACTCTCTCTGCCCCTCTCCCACTTCCTCACTATACCACTTCAACTCTTTCTCTACCCCCAGCACTCTGACTACCCTCACTACTATTTCTATCTCTCTCTCTGTGCACACCTCCTAATCTCTCGCAATGTCTTCCCGCTTCCTCTTTCTCTCTCGACAGCGCTCCCTCCCTTACTTTCTCTATATGTATATGCCACCTCGCGCTCTCTTCCCAATCCCCACTCTCTCTACCCCATTCACTCTCTGTCTCTTTCCCTCTGAACTACTCCAACGTTCTCTTAATCTACAGCACTTTCACACTCTCCTTTCCTCTCTCTACTCCCTTCAATTCTCTCGCTCCCTGAAAATCCCACTCTCTCTAGCCCCTTCGTCTCTGTCTCTACACACTCGCTCTCCCTCCACCTCGCTCACTCTTTCACTCTGCCACCCTTCTGCTCTCTCTCGAGCACCTCTCTCTCTGTACACCATTCGCACCTTCTCTCGAACTCCACCACTAACTGTCACCCCCACTAACCATCACTCCCTACCTCTCTCTACGCCGTTCCCACTCCCGCTCTCTTCTCTACTCTCTTCCCTCTCTCTGTCTTTCTATCTACACCTCAAGCTCTCCCTCCCACTCTCTCTCTCTGTCTATCTCTCTCTACAAACGTCTTCCACTCTCTCTTTTTCTCTGTCTGTCTCTCTGTTAGTCATTCTTTATCTAACCTCTTCCCAGTCTCTCTCTCAAAACCCTCCCACTCTCTTTGTCTCCACCCCATCCACACCCTAACGCCCCCGCTTCCGTCTCCTTCTCTCAAACCCATCGCATTCTCCCTCTCTCTCCTTACTCCTCCCCAATCTCTCTCTCTGCACCACCCACTCTATCTCAATCCCACTCCCACACTGTCTCTTTCTTTCCCCCTTCCGTGCTCTCTCAAACCCCTCCCTCTTCTCTCTAACCGCGTCCCACTCTCTCTCTCTTCCCCTCCCGTCCGCACTGTCTCCTTCTGCGTCTGGATCTCTCTTTCATGCCTCACATTCTCTCTACCTTCCTCCCACTCTCTTTTGCTGTCTCTCGATCTGTCTCTATCTTTATCACTGTCTACTCCTTCACACTCTCTCGTTACGCCCTCAGACTCTCCCTCTGCACCTTCTCCACTGTCTCTCGCGACGCGCCTTCCTACTCTCTCTCGAGCCCACTGACACTCCCGCGCTCACTCTTGGTATTCCGGCCCACTCTCTATTTCTCTCTCTGCAAATGACTTCCAGTCCCAGTCGCGATCTGTCTGTCTGTTTCTCTCTCTCTCTCCATTTCTCTCTGTCAATCACTGTCTTTCCACCATCCTCCCAATGTCTCCCTCTCTAAACTCTCCCATTCTCTCTCATTCTCCACCTCCACCTGCAAACTCTATCTATCCCACGTCCCCCTCTCTGTACGCCTCTCCCTCTCTCCATAAACACTTCAAACTCTTCCACTCTCTCGACTCCTCTCCCACGCTTTCTCTTTCTGTCTACCTTCTCTGCAAACCACTTGCAATCTCCCTCGCTGTCTATCTGTCTCACTCTGTCTGTCTCTCTGTCAGTAACTCTCTCTCTACCCTGTCAGTAACTCTCTGTCTCTCCTCCCCCGACTACTCTCTCTTAACAGCCTTCCACACTCTCTGTCTCTCGCTACCTCTACCTTCCTCCTATTCTCTCTCTCTCTCCACCTGTCTCCCACTGTCTCTCTCCCGTCTGCCTCTCTCTCCCTCTGTCTCTCTGTCTACCGGACTCCCACACTGTCTCTCTAACACCTTCCCACTCCTTCTCTCTATACTCCCTTCTAATGTCTCTTCCTTTTTGTACCCTTTTTCAGTCTCTCAATCCGCGTCACACACTCTCTCTCTTTGTCTCTTTCTCTCTATCCCTCCCTCTCTTAAAACTCCTCCCACTTTCTCTATCCCACTCCAACTCTATCTCTTCGTCATCCCACTCTCTGCCTGTCTCTCTCTACACAAATCTCACTCTCTCTCTCTCCCTATAATTCTCTCTGCCAGTCAATCTCTACACACCTCCCACTCTCTCTTTATACCCTCCTCTCACTCTCTCTCTGGTCCTTCCACTTTCTTTCTCTCTACCCTCCTCCCATTCTCTCTCTCTATTGCCTTCCCGCTCTCTCTGTCTTTACACCCTCCGACTCTCTCGCACAGACTCCCACTGACTCGCTCCCTCCCTCTCTACTCGCTCCCACGATATCTCTGAGGAGAAAGTGAGGACTGCAGATGCTGGAGATCAGAGCTGAAAATGTGTTGCTGGAAAAGCGCAGCAGGTCAGGCAGCATCCAAGGAGCAGGGGAATCGACGTTTCAGGCATGAGCCCTTCTTCAAAATGTCCCACTCTGTCTCTATTCCTTCCGACTCACTCACTACAGCCTAAATACTCTCTCACTGTTTACACCCTTTTCACTCTCTGTCTGCCCCACTCCCACTGTCAATCTCACTCTCTCTTTCTCTCTTCATCCCAAGCACAGTCTCTCGCTCTCTATCTCTCACTATACTCCCTCCCACACTTTCTCTCTGTCTCTCTCTCTCTGCAAAACCCTCTACTGTCTCTCGTTGTCTGTCTATCTCTATCTGTCTCTCTGTCTGTCACTCTCTATCCTCCTCCCACTATCTCTATCTCTGAACTCTCCCATCCTCTCTCTCCACAAACCACCCATTCTCTCTCTTTCCAGCCTCGCTTTCTCTCTCTATCATCATCCCACTCGCGCTCTCTCAAACCCTCCCTTTCTCTCTCTCCACCACCACACACTCTCTCTCACCCCATCAATCTCTGCCTATCTACTCCCTCCCACTTTCTCTCTGACCCTTCCCACTCTCCCAGTATGTCTCTGCCCCTCTCTCAATGTCTTTCGACCCCTTTTCCACTCTTTCTCTAGCCACACCCATCTCTCTGTACCCCATCAAACTCTCTATCGCGCTCTCTGTGCACCCATCGCCTAATCTCTCGCGCTCTCTTCCCACTTCATACTCTCTCTCTCTACACCTCACACTCACTCTCTTTTTTGATATGTATATACCACCCTCTGTCTCTTCCCCTTCCCCATTCTCTCTACCCCGTCCCATATTCTCTCTCTGTTTCTTTCCCTCTGCTCTGTTCCTACGTTCTCTAACTGTGTAGCCCTCCTACACTCTCCCACTCTTTCTGTTCCCTCTTCCTCTCTTGCTCTCTGCAACTATCAATCTCTCTGCTCCTTGGTCTTTCTCTCTACCCCCTCTCCCATTCTCTACCACCGTCCCAATATCTACCTCCACCTACTCACACTTTCGCACGCTCCCCATCACTCTCTGCGTCTCTCTACCCCATTCTCACTCCCGCTCTCTGTCTCCACTCCCGTCCCTCTGTCTCTTTCTGCCTACACTTCAAGCACTCCTTCCTACTCTCCCTCTCTGCAACCGCCTTCGACTCTGTTTTTCCCTCTTTCTGTATCTGTTCTTCACACTGTATCTACCCTCCTCCTACACTCTGTCCCTCAAAACTCTTCCACTCTCTTTGTCTCCAACCCCTCTGCTCATCCTCGCTCTCCCGCCGCACTGTCTTTCTCTCTATCCCATCCCAATTTCTCTCTGACTTTTCTCCTTCCAAATCGTTGTCCCTGCACCCCCTCCGCCACTCTCTCCCTCGTCCCCACTCCCACATCGTCTTTCTATCTCCCTTCCATGATCTCTCCCTCTCATCCCCCCCCCCCCCACTCTCTCTCTAACCACCTCCCAATCTGTCTCTATACTCTTTCTTGCACTCTATCGGTCTCTATCGTACTCGCTCTGCCGACCCCCTCCCACTCCCACACTCTTCACCCCTGTCAACTCTCGTTGTTCCCTCCCAATCTATCTATACACGTCCTCCACTATCTCTCGCTACATCTCATCCTTCTCTCTCTCTAAACCACTCCGACTCCCGGACTCACCCTTGCTACTTCCCTCCCAATCTCTCTCTTTTTCTCTGCACCCCAACGACTCTGTACTCCCTTCCACTCACTTTCTCCATCTCTGCCTTCTCTCTGCGCAAACACTTTCCCCTCTCTGACGCGGCGTGTTGTCTGTCTCCCACTCTTTGTCTTTCTGTCAGGCATTGTCTCTCTACTCTCCTCCCACTCTGTCCTTCTCTAAACTCTCCCATTTCATCTCTCTCTCTCCAACTCATCCACTCCCTCTCTCCCTCTTCCCTCTGTCTCTCTCGATCACATTCCAACACACTCTCTCCCGCGTCCCCATTCTTTCTATCCCTCTCCCTCTCCTTAAATACTTCACACTCTCTCACTCTCTCTCGCCCCATCTCACACTCTCTCTTCTCACTTCCAAACTCTCTCTACCACCACGACACTCACTATACCCCTACCTCTTTCTCCCTCTCTATCACCGTCTGCAGGCCTCCAAATCTCTCACAGTCTCAACCCGCTTCTACTGTCTTGCTCTTCACCCCTCCCTCACGCTCTTACTCTATCTGTAAACACCACCGTCCATCTCTCTTCCCCACACCCCATTCTCGCTCTATCCCCTCCCACGTTCTCGCTTTGTCTCTCTCTCTCTACCCTGCATCCAGTTTCTCTGTCTCGACACCCTCCCACAATTTTCCCCTCTCTCTGTGCCCATTCAAATCTCTCTCTCTCTCTGCAACTCCCTCTCTCTAATTATATCCCCTTCCTCTCTCTCACTACCCCTCCCTCTCTGTCTTTCTCACTCGCTCTGTCTCTCTCTCTCTGTGTATATATATATATTCCCTCGTTCTCCCTCTCGACCTTCCTCCCCGTCTCTGCAGCCCCATCCTTCTCTCTAGCCCCTCCCTCTCCCTACACTTTCCCTTCCACTAAAGCCCTCTCAGTCTCTCTGCCCCATCCCTCTCTCTATCCGCCTCCCACTCTCTCTCTTCCTCACTCCCGCATTCTCTCCCCCAACTCTGCAAACCTCGTTTCCTCTTTCTAACCCTTTCCCCCCTTTGTCTCTGTCTACCCCCTTCCACTCTCTCAAACCCTCTGACGCCCATCTCGGTTTTTTCCCACTCCCCGCACAATCTTTCACTGTTCGCCTTTCCCACCCCCAATCTCGCTCTACCCCCTCCAGCCGCTGCTTCCCTCTCATTCTCTACGCCTCTCTCTTTCGCTCTGGAGTCCTCCCACACTCAAGCTCTCACTCTTCATTCCATTCTTTCTCTCACTCTCTCTCCTATCCCACAAACTCTCTCTCTACTTCCGCCACCCTCGTTCGACCGTCTCCCACTCTCTCTCTATCCCCTCCCACTCTTTCTCCCGACCCGCTCTCACTCTGTCTCAATTCCCTCCCACTCTCTCCCACGCTCTCTCTACCTCTACCTATCTCCCTCTCCCTACCCCCTCTACTACTCTCTCTTTACCCCGTCTCACTGTCTCCCATTTTATAGATCTATCCATTTCTCTAGATACCTAACACCCTCCCTCCCTGTCTCTAAGGCATCGCACGCTCTCTCTCTACCTCACTCCCTTTCTCTCTTTCTATCTACCCTGCTCCCACTCTGCCTTTCTCTCTCTATCTCTCTCCTACCCCCACCCTTTTTGACGCTGTGGCTTCTCCCTATCACTCTCTGTCGACACACATCCCACAAATTCTCCCTCTCTCAATACCCCCTCCAACCCAGTCTCTCTGTACACCCCAATTGTCCATCTCTCTCAGTCTCTCCCCATTCCACTACTTCCTCTCTCACCATCTCCATCTCTCTCTACCCCTTCCCACTCTAGCTACCCCTTCCCAATCTCTTTAGACCTCTCTCTCCTGCTCTCTCCATCTCTCCCCCTCTCTCACACCTTCACATTCTCTCTCTACACTCCCCCCATGCTCTCTCTTTCTGTCGACCCGCTTCAATACCTTGTCTCTACACCGTCCACCTCTGTCTGCCCCAGTCATCTTTCTACCCGTTTCTCTTTCAATGCCCCTCTCCCCAATTCCCACTCTCCCTCTCATCCGCCCTAATACGTCTCACTGAAACTTTCTCCTCTCCATCAATATATATCTGGCACACTCTCTCGCTCCTCCTACGCTCTCCCTCTGGCACACTCTCTCGCTCCTCCTACGCTCTCCCTCTGGCACATTGACGTGGGGTGGGTTGAGAAGCTGGGGAGGGTAAGGGAGAGTCGAGAGATCGGGTGGAGTTGGAGGAGTGAGGAAATGGTGTAGAGACAGTAAGGCGGGAGAGAGACAGAGAGATAAGTGGTGTGACAGAGGGAGGTAGGTTGAAAAAGAAGAGTGGATGCAGGTGGAGCGACAGATAACGAGAGACAGAGAGAATTGGGAAGAGAGAGAGTGGAAGGGACGGTAATAGAAAGAAAGTGTGAAGCGGAGGGGACGAGAAAGAGAGAATATGTGGAGGAAGAGAGGGAGCGAAAAGAGGAGAAAGGAGGAGAGGAAATGGGGAGGGAGTGAAAGAGAGGGGTTGAATGGGGAGAAAGGAAAGCAAATGATGTAGGTAGCGAGAGATGGTGAATGGGAGAGACGAATGCAGTTGAGTGGACATGGAAAAAACGGGGTAGAGATGTGAATTCTGCCTAAGGCCAGATCGGATTGGGGGTCACCGGCGAAAGCAAGGACAGAGTGACTTTAAGCGCACTTGTGAGATCAGGCACCCTTTCCTTCCCTGTGTACTTGGACTTTGGGCCAAGCTTATTTCTCTCCAGATCAGTTTCTCCAACGCAAAGACAGGCAACAATATCATTCACTCTTCTGCTCGGTTATTTTTTGAACATTTTTATTGTTTACAATGTATTTGATACAGTCAGTGGGATGTTGCCTTTTCTCTCTGGCCCCTGAGTTGAGAGAAACATTAGAATGTCTCCTTGCAATCCCCTGTGGAATAAGATTGGACAAAACAGCGATACCCTCAGTCTGATAACATAGCAACAGGTGCTTCTTTGCTGAAACACTGAAATGAAATGAGAAAATTCCGGATGGATTGATTAATGAATGAATTTGATTAACTGATGAATTTGGGTAAAGGGATATGTCAGCACATTCTTCAGATGCTGCCTGAACTTAGTCTGGGTCACGGCATAGATCGCGGTGTTTGTACAGCAACTGAGGAGCTGCAGCATGAAGCCCAGTTCCCGCACAAAATAATCTAAAGACGCAAGGTTATCCATTATATACCACATGCGTCTCCATATAGAAAATACCATTAACGTTGACCATAACAGGATGAAATTGGCTGAAATCACACACAGTAAAACGATGGATTTTTTTCGATTTTTCATTTCTGTGTCAGACTGAGCGGACCCCTTGGTGTGAGTCCGAAGTCGCCTGTCGGCTCTACTGCTCACCAAAATGTGTCTGACGGTGATAACATTGAGAAGCAGAATCAGGAGAAAAGGTATAGTGGGGGTCAGAATGTGGTGGAGGAACTCGATTGTGACCCAGACAAGGGAGAATTGAACAATGTTTGTTACCACACAAAACCAGGGGTCGTTCCCCAGCTGATACAAAGGTCTGAACATAAAATACCAGAAAATGTTCTTTAAACAGCTCAGCACAGTAATTGCTCCCAGAACCACAGCTGCCGTTTTCTCATTGCAATATTTCATTTTCAGATTCTGGGAATGAATGGCCACAAACCGATCAAAAGTGAAACTGACGGTGAACCAGACAGAACAGTCAGTTGCTGCATAAAGCAGGACGGCGTGAATATTACACACAGGGATGTCCCAAAGGAAATAAAACTGCTCCCGGTAAACAATGGGAATGTGTCTCATTATCAGGTCAAGGATAATAACCAGTAGATCCGCCAGTGCCATGGCCCCCAGTCAACGTCGGACACATGGAGATAATCCACAATCTTTATAAAGCAGGACATAGATCGTCACTACGTTAACTGTGAGGATGGACAACGAATATGTTATACATCCGCCTGGAGTCAAAGTTGCCAGTTTAATTGAGATTTTCAAATGTGTTACAGTATTCAGAGATTTACTGATATAACTGAAGCTCAAGTAACAAATGGGATGGTCTGAATTATTGACAAAAATATATCAGAAAACACAAGCACCGCTCCCTCCCCAAACACAGAGACATATCCATAAGAACAGAAAGTTTAGAGAACGTTTACATGCTCGGTCACTGGAGAGCAGATACAGGTCACTTGCTTACTTCTCCCAATATGGAGCGTGGAAACATTACTGGCCGAAAGGATTATCTCCCAGTTCCTTGAAGATAAACAGAGTTTGGAAATTTCTGTGCTGTCGTCTAAATTGTGATCGATCCTGTTTTGTGAATAAATGTAAACGCAGGGAACACGTATTAATTTATTTTACTGCCCGAGGGGACTTTGGAACAGTGTCTCCTTCTCTCCTTCACTCGGGATCTTATCTTCTGTTCAATTGACTGAAGTCTGGCCGTTCACAGATAATGTCAGGGACAGAATGTCGGGAGAATGTTGCATACAGAATGCTCCCGGCAATGTCGTGTTCAGAACGTTCCAGCGAATGTTAGGTATAGAATGTTCCGGAGAATATCGGGTGCCAAATGTTCAGGGGAATGTTGGGTATGGAATGTGATGGAGTCATAAAAACATAAAAACACATAAAAGTAGAGGTCCTTCTCCCCATCAAGTTGCGTGAGACCCACTCAGCCTCACGGTGGGAATTTCTCTTCAAACTCAACTCAACTGGCACTTCGTACAAGAAATGAATAAGATAAAGATGATAGCTCACAAATTTGATATAAGATTACTTTTCACGAAAACATAGGTGTTATCCCTTATTCAGCTATTTCCTCTCAGTTCTGTCTAACACTCCCGGCTATAAAGTGTTCTGGATATTTAGTTCCAATATTGGCCACCCTGTAATCATGTCTCTCTAATGTCATTAAACTAATGACATTAGCTTCATGCTGGGCGGCACGGTGGCACAGTGGTTCGCACTGCTGCCTCACAGCGCCAGAAACCCGGGTTCAATTCCCGCCTCAGGCGACTGACTGTGTGGAGTTTGCACATTCTCCCCGTGTCTGCGTGGGTTTCCTCCGGGTGCTCCGGTTTCCTCCCACAGTCCAAAGATGTGCAGGTCAGGTGAATTGGCCATGCTAAATTGCCCGTAGTGTTAGGTAAGGGGTAGATGTAGGAGTATGGGTGGGTTGCGCTTCGGCGGGTCGGTGTGGACTTGTTGGGCCGAAGGGCCTGTTTCCACACTGTAAGTAATCTAATCTAATCTAATTCAGTTTTCCTCAATGTATGCATTGATTTCCTCAAACTGTTTTGAGAATAAAACGCACAAGCAGATAGAGTGCCTTTCATTCACCTTTATAGCACATTAGTTCCTGCTCCATTGTCAATTTTATCCCTTTCTTGAATCGGTCAGGAAACGGTCTGACACCGTCATACTCACAGGATCAGACCTGAGCGATAAAGTATCGTGAAGCCCCATCACCATTCCTGCAGATAAACTGTCCCACCGGCAGGACTGACCCATCAGTGGAGGGAGCACCGTGGGAGACAGTCAGGGAAAGATTTACCCTGCAATTCCCCAACATTGATTCCAGAACCGGGGAAAATTCATAGTAATAGATCACAGATAGTCAAGAAAATCGCCTGATAGTGGACACCTACTGCCCTCCACTCCACCCTCAGGGAAAAGTCAATTGCCGTCGATGTTGAAAAGAATTCAAAGGAAGCACTGAGGGTGACAAAGGCACAGAATGTACTCTGGTTGTGGGAGATCATTGTCTATTACCAAGAGTGTCTCCACTGGGCTAGCACTGCCTGAGCAGTGAGAGGCCTTAAATAAACAACAATCGAACTCTTGGAAGTAATGGGGGAATCAACAAGATGAGAATATTCTCAAACTTGTCACATGTGGATCTGTCAATAACAGCATCTGTAGGAGCAGCCAGAACACAGTCCTGGCGGAGAGTAAGTTTCAGCTTCATATTGAAGATACTGCCCATTGTGTTAAGTGGCACTACCTCATGCAAAGTCTGCCAAAAGGGCAACGTTTGGAGGTGGCGGAAATGACGATGGATGTATATTGAGGTTGGTGGGGTGGTAGGTGAGGACAGTGCGGTTCTGTCGTGGTGGCGATTGGAGGTGCGGGGCTCAAGGGCGGAGGCGCGGGAAGTGGAGAAGATGCGGTGGAGAGCATCGTCGACCGCGTCTCGCGGGGGGGGGGGGGGGGTAATTGTGCTCTTTGAAGAAAGAGGCCATCTAGGTTTTCAGTATTGGAATTGGTCCTCCTGGGAGTAGATGCGGCGGAGACGAAGGAATTGGGAATATGGTATGGCGGTTTTACAGGGGGCAGGGTGGGAGGAGGTGTAGTCTAGGCAGCTGTGGGAGTCGGTCGGTTTATAGTAAATCTCCGCCGCATCTGCTCCCAGGAGGACCAGTTCCAATACTGAACAACCCAGATGGCCTCAATCTTCGTGTCATCAGCAAACTTGCTGATCATTCAAAGAGTGCCCTCTTCCAGATGATTTATGTGTATCACAAATAACAGTGACCGCAGCACTGACCCCTGTGGAGCACCATTGGTCATCTCTCTCCATTTCGAGAAACTCTCCTCAACTAATACTCCATGTCTGTGGTTGCTCAACTAGTTCTTTTTCCACCTCGCGAGAACACGCTGCGCACCATGTGACTTCACTTTCTCTATTAGTTTACCATGTGGAACATAATCAAGTGCCTTACTAAAGTCCATGTATATACCATCTACAGCCCTTCCTTCATCTATCAACTTCATCAAAAAGTCTATTATGTTAGAAAGGCACGATCTCCCCCACACATGAACATGTTGTCTATCACTGATAAGCACCTTCTTTTTCAAATACAAATAGATTTTATCCCTGGGTACCTTCTCCAGCAACCTTCCCACGACTGACGTCAGGACGACTGGCCTGTAGTTACCCAGAATATCCCGACTACCTTTCTTGTACCGGGGAACAACGTGAGCAGCTCTTCAGGACTCCAGCAACTAATCTGTGTTTAAAAATGCTGCAAAGATATCTGTAAGGGCGACAACTATTTCCTCTGTCGCCTCCCTCAGCAACATGGGAAAAATCCCATCCGGTCCTGCGGACTTGTTCACATTAACAACCTCAAGCCTATCCATCACATCTTTCCTAAGTATGTCAACGTGATCCAGAGTAATCAATCGTTTGTCTCCAAAATCAACATTCATCATGTTTCTTTCCTCAGTGAACACTGATACACAATCATCATTCAGCATCTCACCCATTCTCTCAAGTTCAACAAGCAGGCTTCCTTCATTATCCTTTAGTGGAACAATCCTTTCTCTCGTTACCCACTTGTTTCTTTCATAAGAATAAAGGGATTGAGATTCTCCTTACCTCTGGTCGACAATGCTACTCCATGACCCTTCTTAGCCCGCATGATTCTTCACTTAAGATTGATCATACTCTTCGGATATTCCGCCAAGGCCCGTCCGTTCTTTGCTGCTTAGACCTTGTGTACCCTTCCCTTTTCCTCTTGGCTCGACGTACGATTTCGCCTGTCGCGAATCTTGCCTTTCCTATCCTTTGCTTTCAACTGGATATGCTGAACTCGCATTATTTTTTAGCTATCTTTGACATCCTACCACATATCAAATGTGGACTTCTCTTCAAATAGCGGTGTCGAATCTACATTTCTCAGCTCCTGTCTAATTTTGATACAATTGGCCTTGGCCTAGGTTAGTCCATTTCCCTGACGACCACTCTCATCTTTGTCTACAAATATTCTAAATCTTACAGAATTGTGGTCACTGTTCCCAAAGAAATCCCTACCACAACATTTACCACCTGGTCTGGCTCATTCCCCAACACCAGTTCCAATACTGCCCTTTCCCTCGTCGGACTATTGACATACTGTTCTAAGAAAATCTCCTGGACGGTGATTGTTCATTATCTTTGCCGTAATTATGCTATAGCATGGATTAAAAGCTTTCAGATCCCTGACCAGCAATACAACTCCTCTCCCGCTTTTACTTCCATCTATCTAAAGCGTCTATATACTGGAATATTTAATTGCCATTCATGTCTTCCCTTCAACCAAATCTCTGTGATTGCAAACACGTCAAACTCGGAGGCACGAATCCAAGACCTAAGTTCATCTTTCTTCCCCACTACACACTTGCATTAAAGTATATGCGTGTCATGCTACCAGTTCTTTTGCGTTCATCTGCTCCCCATCTACTCTTCTCCCTATTCATGCTATCTTCTTAGTTCTTACAGTGTTCAGTTTCCACCTCGCTGTCTACTTATTTTCTCTTCTTGTTCCCAGCCCCTGCAGTAGCAAAAACTGCTCCAAGGCTATCAGTTCCTGTCTGGTTTAGATGCAGACAGTCCAATTTGTTATTGTGTCACCTTCTGTAGAAGCGGTCCGAACGTCCAACAAATCTGAACCCCTCCTTCTTACACGATCCGTCAAGCCTCGTGTTCATCCTGCGTATTTTCTCATTTCTACACTGGCTAATATATGGCACTGGTCATAATCCCGAGATCACTACCATTCAGGTCCTCCTTTTTAACTTCTCTCCTTGCTCCCACAATTTTGCTTTCAGGAACTCATCTCGTTATTTACTTTTATTGTTGGTGCCTGTATGCACCAAGAAAACTGGCTGTTCAAACTCCCCTTTTAGAATGCCCTGAAGGCCACCGGTGACATCCCTGACTGAGTAGTTGGAAGGCTACATACTTTATCGATTTACCTTATGAATATGGTCCCAAGAGTCTTTTTTCCGCCCTTCTGAACAGCAATGCCCACCACAGTGCCATGATCTTTGCAACTGTTGCCCTCCCCTGGTGAGCCATCTCCACCAACAGTACTCCAAACAGTAACCTTGCCTTGGAGTGTGATGACCGCAGTGGGCACATGCACTGCCTTCCTAAACGTTCTTTACTGCATTCTGGTCACCCATTCACTGTCTTATTCAGGGATTCCAAACTGAAGTGTGACCAGTTCATTAAATCGTACATTTCAGACAGAGGTAGTTATGTTTATCATTAATGGGGATGAATAAGTAACGAAGAGGATTGATGAAAGAAGAGCGGTAGATGTGATCTATATGGACTTCAGTAAGGCGTTCAACAATGTTGCCCATGGAAGACTGATTAGCAAGGTTAGATCTCACGGAATACAGGGTGAACCAAACATTTGGACACAGAACTGGCTCAAAGATAGAAGACAGAGGGTGGTGTTGGAGGGTGGTTTTTCAGACTGGAGACCTGTGACCAATTGACTGCCATAAGAATCAGTGCTGGGTGCACTACTTTTTGTCATTTATATAAATGATTTGGATGCGAGCATAATAGATACAGTTAGTAAGTTTGCAGATGACACCAAAATTGGAGGTGCAGTGGACAGCGAAGAGGGTTTGCTCAGATATCAACAGGATCTTGATCAGGTGGGCCAATGGGCTGAGAAGTGGCAGATGGAGTTTAATTCAGACAAATGCGAGGTGCTGAATTTGGGGAGAGCAAACTTTAAGAGGACTTATACACTTAATGGTAATGTCCTAGGGAGTGTTGGTAAGCAAAGAAACCTTGGAGTGCAGGTTCATAGCTCCTTGAAAGTGGAGTCACAGGTAGATAGGATAGTGAAGAAGGTGTTTGGTATGCTTTCCTTTATTGGTCAGAGTATTGAGTACAGGAGTTGGGAGGTCATGGTGCGGCAGTACAGGACATTGCTTAGGCCACTGTTGGAATATTGCGTGCAATTCTGGTCTCATTCCGATCGAAAGAAAATTGTGAAACTTGAAAGTGTTCAGAAAAGATTTACACGGATGTTGCCAGGGTTGGAGGATTTGAGCGAACGGCAGGGGCTGAACAGGCTGGGCCTCTTTACCCTGGAACGTCGGAGGCTGAGGAGTGACCTTATAGATGTTGAAAAAAAAACATGAGGGGCATGGTTCGGGGAAATAGTCAAAGTCTCTTCCCCGGTTGGGAAGTCCAGAACTGGAGGGCATCGGTCTACGGTGACAGGGGAAAGATATAAAAGACAGCATTGGGGCAAGTGTTTTACACAGAGACTGGTATGTGTATGGAATGAGCTGCCAGAGAAAGTGGTACAATTGGAACTTTTATGAGGCATTTGGATTGGTATATGAATAGGAAGGGTTTGAAGGGATATGGGGCGGATGCTGGCAAGTGTGACTAAATTGGGTTGGGATATTTGGTTGGCATGGACGGATTGAACCCAAGGGTTTGTTTCCATGCTGTACATCTCTATCACTACTACTCTATAATGTTCAGTTGGAGAAGGCAGGAGAATAGAGTTCAAAAAACCTTCAGACGAAATCACACGCTACTGCTGACTCGTTGGTCCGAATAGCCTAAATCTGCTCCAATTCCTTAGACTTCTGCGAAATTATGGGTATGTGGAGTTGTCTTCCGGTCCGTTCAGTGGAGGCTGAATTGAATAAGCATTTAACTGTCGAGGATTAAAGCAAATGAGGACAAGGTTGAGAGGGTGTATGGTCTATATCTGTTTCTAATTGTTGTGGCCTTGTGCCTCAATAGTGTGGTGATAGTTTTGAGTTGAACACATTTTAGAGAATAAGCGACCTTCAAATTTCTGGCTGAGGAGGAATTATCCTTTCTCTTATGGGTTGTGGCTTCTCTGCTCTTCCCATCACCAAACACCAGTGAAGATTAGTTCACTGAAAACATTCAAGCTTGAGTTCAAAAGAACAACAGAATCCATGTTTGTTGGGAACAAACAGGAAAAGGATGTTCAGCCGCAATCACATCACAATCAAAGCATTCTGATTGGTGCAGGAGGTTCAATAATCCGAATCGTCAGCTCCTGCTCCTATCCCATGTGTTCTTCTCCAATCCCTAACCATGAAGCAGATAGAGACTTAGAGGAAGATCCCATTCAGCCAGTCAGTATCGTTACGATGAGATGGGAGGAGACCATTCTGCCCTCTAAGGAGTTATGCACAAATACAATGAAGTTTTCTGCATTGCATGTAATTGCACAGCACAGGATGAGACTATCCAACTTTCCAGGCTTGTACACAGCAAAGGGGAGCACTGGGTAACTAACAGGAAATAGATGGCAGGGAGAAACGTTTATTTTCAGGTTGGAAAGCTATAACGTGGTGGAGTGTCTCAGGCATCCGTGTTTGATCATCAACTATTTACAACATATATGAATGAATTGGATCAGGGGACGGTTTGGATGGAGCTGAATTAACTCATTCACCAAGATGAGCATTTAATTGGGGAGGGAGGGTCTGCACTGGGATATGGATTGGGGAGATTAGTGTACAAAACCTCAGCAAAAGTGCAATAATGTGGGTTCTGGAATTTTTGAACTATGATGGAAACGTAAAATAACAGTGAAAGACATAAATTGAGCGAGATTGCAGAAATGAGTGGACCAAAAGAATTCATGTGTTTCTGACACACGAATCTGCAGTTAAACTGCAAAGTCAGCACGTGATTTGCAAGGTATTTGAAATGATATTATTTCATGCGAAGGTTATAGGTGTATACTCATCGTGATGTTTTAGTGCATTAGTGCATGGAATTGTTCAGATCACATTTGATGTATTAGATGCAGTTATGATTCGCTCAACTGAAAAAAAATCAATCGCTTCAGAAGGATTTCAATATGTTTCAAATAACTTGTTCAGGGATTTACGGTCTTATGTGTGTCAGAGGAATGCAGTATGGAAACGGACACTTCAATCCAACTCGTCACTGATGAACAGACATCGCAATTTGATCTAAACCCACATACCAGCATTTGGCCCATAACCCTCGTAGCACTTCCTTTCATATTTCCATCCAGTTGGCTTTTTAACTATTGTAATTTTACCAGCCTCCACATCTTCGACTGGCAGCTCATTCCATGCAAGCGACATCTTCTGGCTGATAAAATGTTATGCATCAGCACCCCTTTAAACATTTCCACTCGGCCATCTAGTTTTCGACATCCCCACACCAGCAAAATGGAAATTCACTGTATTCATGTCCGTCATGATTTTTAGAACTTTCGCCAGTTCATAACACTTCAGGCCTGAGAATGACAGATATTCATTTGAAACGTAGAAGGTATTAAATTGAATAAATCAGATGTGTAGCTGATGAATGTTTCCGCTTTTTTAGGAGAATAAGATTATGGGTTCGCCGTTCAGAAAACAATGTACAGTTTTCATTTTGACACTGATATTATGAAGACAGGTATTATACCAAAATGACAAGAAAAATTCTTCAAATTATAAAACGCTCCCACATGGAGTATGGAACAGGGATGGTGTCATAGAGTCCAGAGAATATTCACACAGACATCACATGACACAGTTTTGTGGTCGGATAACATTACTGTATGTTTCATCTCAGACACTGCGAACATGTAACATACCTGAGGAACAACAGCCTATTGCTCCCTCTCTTTCATTGCTCCTGCTTACAGCAGCATACAAGAGTTGAAAACCCGTCAGTCATCGTTATCACTCGTGGAGGATTCACTTTGAGCATGCATTGGAATCTCTCCACTTCCTTCAGCAAAGGGAATTCAGGTAGATACCAGGAGGAAACCCCATTGTCAACAGCTTGTCAGGGCAGAATAACTTCAGAGGCAGTCTATCTTTCAACACGATCTGATTTTCTTTTTGTCATGCGTTTAACAATAATTTTGACAAACCTCTTGTAGGTTAATGTATCGACAGCGTTTTATTTTTGTGTTTGTGTTCAGGAAGTGCGTGTGTTTCTGTGTGCGTAAAACAATGTCTGCATGTGCTTTTGTGCATGTGCCTCAGAATTTATAGAAAGGTAAGTACTTATGTGCACATGTTAAATGAACAATTTATTTTTCATCTATCATTCCAACAGATTAGTTATTTTTGCACATTTAGGACAGCTGCCTAACTTGTCCCGACCACTGAACACAAATCAGTCTGAGGGTTACATAACTAACCATATCACCAATCTGATTACAATTGAACTTCGTGAAGAGTGAGACTAGAAAAGGGCACAGTTACCCTCCAATATCGATCAAACTTCTCAACGGGCCACATGAGTTGGTACTCTCTTCCCCAAAGGTTCTGGTGTTACGTGTTGCATTTATTCAAACCTGTATTAGTGAGATATTTGACAGTGAAGTGAGTCAATGATAAGAAAGATAAGAAAGTGCAGCCCTTTTTACAAACAAATCAACTACGACCTTATGGTATGTTGGAGCAGGGTAAAGGGAATCATGACCAATTCATGCCCCTCAGTCCGGTTTCCCAATGTTTAATTCTGCCCCCAAAATGTGCTACACATTAGAGGCCGCTTGGTTATAATACCTGGTGTGCAGAAACAGAAGGGACATTTCAGGCCCTCAAGACTGTCATTCACGGTTTTTAATGGATTGGAAAATGTAAATCGGAAGGGAATGTGGTGCCAATGTGGAACATCCCCTTCCTCTCTTGTTACAAAAGTTACCCTTCTCTCCATTTATTGGTCAATTTGTTGGCACAGATCTACTGTGAATACAACTCACAGAATTTGCCCACGAATTCCTCTGGTCTCCCTGACTGCAACATTCAATAATAAGAATTCGAGGACGATTACAACCACTGACATTCCTGTAACTGAATTCAAGAACATAAGAAACAGGAGTAAGTCATTCAGCTCCTCAATCCGCACTTACACTTCAATAATATCATTGCTGATCTGCTCCAGGCCTCAACTCCTCTCTTGTGCCCAATCCCTGCAGCCCTCAACTCTCTGATGCTTTTAAAATTCGTTGTACTCCCCCTTCCAAACATCTCGTACACAATCTCCCCTAACTCTCTGAAATAGTGATGTCAAGACAGTCACTACCCTCTGTGAAAATGAAACACTTCCCACATATACACGATGACTAAAAGACATTAACAAAAGGCATGAACACAAGGTATAGGAATGACTGGCCCTGATATCAAGGCAGGATTTGACTGATGATCGTATCAAGGAACCCGAGCAAAATTGAACGTAATGGAATCCGTTGTAAACTTCCCACTGCTTGAGATCATTCAGAGCACAAAGCGTGATATTTGTAGTTAATTGAACTCACTCCTCTCAGTCACGGGTTATCTCAATAGGAGATCCTCAGCATTGCTTCCACAGCACAAACATCTTCAGCTGTTCAATAAATGCCTTGACCACACCATAAGATCAGAAGTGGGGATGTTCACTGAAGACTAAGAAATGTTCAGGACAAAGCACCCCAAACCCGCCCCTCTCCCTCCACCCCTCCAGCTCCTGAAGCCGTCTGTCACAATATGCAGTAAGACCTGGACAACACTAACATTCACGTAACAGTACTGCTAGACACTGGTCATTACCACCGTAATAAAAGAGTTTATTCAACACCTCAAACTGATTTCACAGTAATATGACGAAGCCGTTCATCGCATCGAACCGATTTGATAAGAAGAAGGCTCATTCAGTCCCACCTGCCCATTGCATAGGGAGGCAAAGAGCCCAGTTAGCACACCGAGGTGTTCATCAGGAACCATTGTTAACGGTACACAGATGTTACTGTAACATAGTTTATTGACAGTGAGGACGGAAATTCAATGATGTATGACACGTCTGAAACAGGCACTTTCCCTCACCGAGAAGACAGACTGCATTCCTATGGATGTCAGAAGCTGGTAGGAATAGCTAACGTTTTCTGAAGTAAAGCATTGTGGCTGCTGAGAGATTTGTGTACAGTTCAGGGTCACACACCAACTTGACGTTCAGATCGTGAGAGTTAATTCAGAGCCTGGAGCTCCCTCTCAACCAGCATGGGGCTCCACACAGGTATGTGAACTATCAGGAATCACATATCATGGAGAAAAAAAAATACAATTTCTTACTCTATGCTGTATTTTCTGAGCATAATACATGTCAGTCCACAACCCTCAAGTTGCAGTGCATTCACCTCCTACTCTCTCACAGTGTGACTGATTGAAAACGCGTTTACTTCACATTCGCCTCATGGTACCATCGTCGTCTGGTGAACTCTTTTGCACTGCCTCTGTGGAAAATTGAACATTTCTTATAACAGACAGAAAATCTGTACAAATTACCACAAATATTGCCTCAACGATACTCTACAATATCAGGATGATAATTTATTCCTGTACTTGAATAATTTCACAGTTAATGGCAACATGCTATTTCTTGTGCTGATTATTTGTTGTCCTCATGTCCGGGGACACCCAGGTCCCTTTCACCAACAGCATTTCCCATCCTCTCGCCTTCTAATAAATGCGAAATGAGAATGATGGTGTATGAATCTCACAACCAAATCATTCATTTGCTGTGTGAATAGCTATGCTCAAAGCACTGATATATGTTTACCCTATGAGCAATGTCCTTCAACCAAGAGCAGGAACGTACTCTCTGTATTCTCCCCAAGATCCAATTCTCAATGCATGTATATGTTCACCCCTTTCAGAAGGACTCTTAACTTTTTTGACTCACTTGCGTGCAACAACTTCAAAAGTCTTCAGAAAAATCAGCTGTTCACCTCCAACTAACTCCCGTTTTTTGATGTCACAAACAATATTCTGTGCAAACCGCAGTAGGTTTATCAAACATAAGTTCACATTCCTGAATCTAGACTGACTCTATCAAATCATATCATCATTCTTGAAGTGTCTAGTCAAAAAGTACTATTATTTTCCCGACAGCTGGCATCGAGCTTTTCAGGATTTAGTTTTTTGTTTTCCCTCTCCGTCCTGTTTTCACACTGTGCGGTCACGATAACTAAACTGCTTTGAAAAACTTTGCATCCATCAATACACAGAGATGTAGCTCACAGAACCAAGAAATTGTCAGTACAAGAGGAGACCCTTGACCCACCATGTCAGTAGCACCTCGAAAAGAGTTATCGAACTTGCCCAGTTCCCCAGGCCTATCTGTTATTCTGTTCCTTCCGCTGTGGAGACAGAATCAACATATGCACTGCATTGGAAAGAGATGGCCTCTGTCATGTTGTGAATATATCAGAGGACGGGTCTCTGCCACATTATCGGTGTGTTAGTCACTCCTGCTCGGAAAGTTCCAGAATCCAATCAGTTCACTTCATGGCCAGTATCAGCAGAGTCCTCTCTCTGGTGTGAGATTACAGTTTACGCTGAAGGAGATGACACAGCTCTGTTACGTTCCCATTGTTGAATCAAACTGGCTTCAAAATTTGCCCCTGGAATATGTATAAATCAGAAAATATTCCTGAAAATCCAGAGAGGATAGTGCAGTATCCTTCTCTACTCTGGTTGCAGAGTTTCCCTTCTATGCAACTTCTGCTCCATTTGTTAGCCATGTTGCAAACCCAGGTACACTGTGAAGGCAGTGCACATACTTCACTCAGAGTGGCGTCAACAGGTTTCCCTGAATGAATGCAGCAAATGACAACGCAAACGTGAGAAGTAATTTCCAGAACTTCGACTGGATTTCCAATGACAGGAGCAAGTCAAATCCGTGTATGCATGGAAAACCCATTCGGTGCTGGAAATGCTTTCCTGTCCTCAGTTGCTTTACTTGACTGATTACAGCTATGTACAGTCCCAGTGACCTGAAACATGAACAGTTCCGCTCTCCATAGAACTACTTGACAATGTCCCTGCTCAACTTTCTGTCCCACTGTAACGATAAGGTCAACATGACTATTATCACTTGAGATGATTGAAAATGCTGGGGTGGCAATGGTCTAGGTATTACCTCCACGCTAATGATCCACGGTCCCAAGAAATGTACGCTGGATTCGAACCATGCCACGGCAGACGGTGGAATTTGAATTCAATATAACCGCTGGAATGAAGCATTTAATAAAACACTGAAACTATCGCCGATTGTCAGAAAAAAAAAAGCTGATTCAAAATTGTCCTTCACGGAAGGAAATCTGCTATCTTCTCGTGGTCTGGTCTACATATGACCGCACGCCTGCAGAAATGTTGTTGATTCTCAATTGCCCTTTGAAATTGCCAAGCCACTCAGTTATATTAATCGCTTCGAAGTGCCAAAGAAACTGCATGAACCAATACGTTGGCAATTTACAGCACTTTGATTGCAGTGGTTCAGGACAGCAGCTCATCAACACTTTCTCAATGGCAACTGGGAAAGGGATATAAATCCTGACCCGGCCAGCGACACTCACAACCCATTAATGAATGAATGAAGACGATCATACTCAGAGAAAAGAGAGAGGGGGTAGCTATCTAGGCATGACATTCATGAATATGGGAAAAGGTGAAAAATAAATTAGATTAATCTCACATGTTATTCCCAATCCCAGTTAGTGATCAACAATCCCAATGTTTACTTGTTTTTTTTCTCTCTATCTGTCTGTTTTTCTCCATCTACTCAACTCACACCTCTTAAAAGCAGAGGTCACTGTCGCCAGCATCAATCTCACTATTTCCCAGCTGCATTCAGTCACAATGTATGTTCAATGAACTCGAAATGTTAACTCTGTTTTTCTCTTAACAGAGTTTTCCAAACCTGCTCGATTTCCCCAGCACTTAACTGATTCTTTCAGTTCCAAATCTCCACCTTTTTTTGTTTGTTTCAACATTTAATTTGGTTATTTCATGGGATGTCGGCATCGCTGCCAAGGGCAACTTTGCTGATCAATATTATTAGCCCTTGATTTTGAGGCCAATCCACGAGGCAGTGTATGGTCAGCACATTGTTGGGGTCTAAAGTCATTCCTATACCAAACCAGATAATAATGTTAGATTTCTTTGGCAAAGGACACCAGTGAAATAGATAGGCTTTCATGCATAATGTCGGGACCTTACGTTTGCTATAAGTGAATTTGGCATTTATTACAATTCTTATAATTTGATTTTACGTTCTGCCATCAGCTGTGCTAGGATTTGAAATAGTGCCTTAAGAATAATATCCTGCACTTCTGAATTACTGCTCAACAACAAAACTACTCTGATATGAAGTCACGATTGTGAAGCTTGGAGACAAGATAACAGTTTGATCGAAATATGTGTAACTGGAACAGTGGGTGCTGGAAAGCTGGAACCATAAAGACTGATTTTACCAAGGCATAGAAAACGGTTTATTCAGGAACAGCACTGACACAGAGGTGGAACGTGGGATACAATGGAGGTGCTGATGGACAGGTTTTGCAATGAAGACAATAGTTAGACATAATTCAGTTCAAGGCAAAAAAAAAAGTCCTCGATACTATGAACAGTTTCGTTCTCAGATATGAGGGTGAGGTCTGAAGTTGATGGGTGGAGTTGGAGTGGAGTTGGTGACTGAGACTGATTAGTTTCAGGCATTGTCAAAAAGGAATAAAATCGAAATAACTATGAAATTCAACATACTTTATGGAATTAATAAAAGGACAAGATAGAGAGACTTACCAGGTGCACCAATGATAGCAAGAATGGGATAATAACCCGCCTGAATAATCAGCAGTACACCTAATATCCAATATGATACAATTTCACAACAACAGGAAATATATAAAAGACCCCATAATAAACTCCTGTCGATTGTTGGAACATTACATTCTAACGTTCTCAGATTCTGATCCATTGTTGGAACAGTCCAGTCTAATGGTCTCAGATTCTGATCTCTTCATTCCATGTCTCTGCAGATGTTGATCCTTGTTACTATCGGCGTTGATCCATCTGCTGCTACAACGGGATAAATCACTGAAAGAAGCCTCGTAATAATAGGAGAGGGAAAGCCTGCAGTGACACAGTTCGAATCCTTGGAGTGTGACATCAATCACGGTCACTAAACAAACATTTCCAGTTAACACCTTTCACGACAGCACTTTCAGTTCGCAATAGTAACTTTATCGGTTTGGATGTTGACATCACTGACTACCGGTCTCATTTCACATCAGCAATTGCTCGATTCGGTAAACGGAGAGGTTTGGATGTTTTCTTTCTGCAGGCCAAATGATTTTGCCGTGTTTTTTTATGTACAATGCACCATGTCCCACCAGCCCCATCCCAAAACAGCACATGTAATGAAGATATTGTTCCTTTGCTGATCACTCGTCCAGTAGAACACACCAAACAAATGATTGTCACTGGGCAGTCTTGCTCTAACTACAAAGAGGAAGCATGGATTTGTCTGAACTGGCCTTTCATTGCTCTAGTAAGGCAAATCTTATTGCAGTTTATTGACTATAACGAGGGAACATTTACATTTGAAACTTCAGTCTAAAGCGAATTATGATATGAACAATGAACTTGCTCCTTAAAACATATGGATTAATGAGCCAGAGACACGATGAATACGATATTGGTTAGGAGGCAGAAAGGAATTAGGCCAGGGGCTATGGAGATAGCAGGCCAATTCAGTAATAATCGAAGTGTTTGCAGAGTCTACACATCTTCTTATTTGTGTTGCTATCAACCGAAGGCCCTCTCCTGTGTTATATGACACTGATTCTCTGTCTTTTGTGATTGTAAACAAAAATGCCTCACTCCTTCAGGTTCTCATAACGCCTTGTCTATTACACAGGTTTCTACAACGAATTTCTTCCATTAAGTCATTGTACAATTCTGTTTTGAAACTGCTCACCTGTCCCTCTCAATCATCCATCTCGATGTCAGAGACCATCTTAACTCCATAACCTTCTTCGACCGACCTTCAACTGTAAAATCTGACTGAATCTTTACTACAGATCATTTCTTTAAACTCATCTGAAACACACACCTCACCCTGTCCCTTTAATCTCCAATTAACCCTAAATACATCCCGACCTTTCTAACATCCTCCAAACCCAACAACACCATCTCTCTAACCTTCTCCAAACACGACACCCCTCCCCATTTATCAAACATTCTTCAAACGCTACATGCCATTCACTCCCTTACTTTCTTAACACCCCTCCTGATCTCTCAAACTTCCTCCAAATCCTACAACGTCGCTGTTTCTGAAAACTCCTCCAACCCGGACACTCCTCCCTCTTTCATAAACCTCCTTCTACTCATACACATCTTGCTCTTTTACAAATCTCCACGAATTTGCATCCTTTCCTATTTCTCTAAGCTCCACAAAACTACACCCCTACCAATTTCTCTAAACTCCTCCAGCTTCAACATCACCCATATGTCGATAATCTCCTCCAGGCAGACCACTCCTGCCTGTCTTACTATCGTCCTCCATACCGCACACCACTTCCTATTGCTCTAACCTCCTCCAAACCCTACACTCCTCCCTTTCTATCGAACCTCTCCCAAACCCTGCACCCCTCCGTATTTCTCTCATCTCTTCTAAACCCTGCAACATCCCCGTCTCTCCAAACTTCTCCAGCTTCTTAATCCCTCCCAAATTACATCTCTAAATTCCTCCAGGCCCTTCACCCTTCCTATCTCTCGACGCTTGTCCAGCAAATTCAGCCCTCTTGATCTTTCTAACCACATCGACATCCTACACTGTATCATTTCTCGCTAAAAACCTCCAGCTCCTTTTCCCCTCCCGAACTCTCCAACCATCTCCTGTCCCTTCAATCCTCCCTATCTTTCTAAACTCCTTCAGCTCCTACATGCATCCCTATTTCTCTAACCTCCGACAGAACATACAACCCCCTTTGCCTCTAACCACTTCCAGCTCCAAACCTCTCCCTTTGTCTGTACGTATCTCTAGCCGCTCCATGACTTCTTATCTCTGTAATCACCATCAGCCTTCTCTCCCCTCCCATCTCTCTAAACTTCAGTTGTCACCCAACACACATTATCCTGTGAATGGATTAAAAGTTCTCATGAGCCTGCTCTGGCATGCACCGACATTGCTATCTCTGTATAGTCTCCAGCTTTGTTTGCCCTATGTCTATACATCTCCATCATTGCTTTCTTATATCCTAATATCTCCAGTCTTCTTTTCCATTCTCTGTAACATCTGATGCCATGCATTCCTATCTCGAGACTACATCCTGACATGCATTCCTCTCTCTGTAACATCTCCAGCCTTACATTCGTGGCTGTGTAACATCTCCAGACTTGCTTTCCTATTTTTGTAATATCTCCAGCCTTGTTTTATTACCTCTATTTCTGTGGTGAAATGACATCAGCAACCCGAGGAAACCTAAACATATCAATCGAAATTCTGCCCTGCCACCAGTGCTACATCCGGAGGATCGCTGCTGATGTTATCTAGTATCATGGCGTAACGTCTGAAAAGGAACAGTACAGCTCAGCGAGCAAGGCGTCATCCACAACCTCAACCTGAGCAACAAATCTTTTGAAAACTCGCTGTTCTTTCCTATGTCTGTAACATCTACAGCATTGCTTTCCTGACTCTTTAACATCTTCAGCGTTGCTTTCCTTTCTATGTACCATCTCCTGTTCAGCTTTCCTATATCCATAAAATCTCCAGCCTTGCTCTCCTACTTTTGTAACATCACCAGAATTGTTTTTCAATTTCTGTAACATCTCCAGCCTTGTTTCCTTATCTCTGTAACATATCCAGCTTTCCTTTTCTATCTCTGTAACATCCCTAACCATGTTTTTTTCTATGTCAGAAACGTCTCCAACCTGGCTTTCCTCTCTCTGTCGCATATCCAGTGTTGTTTTTCTATGTCTACATCATCTCCTGTCTTGGTTTCCTCTCTCTGTAACATTTCTAGACTTTTTTTCCTCCCTGTGTCACATCTCCATCCGTCCTTTCCTCTCTCTGTAACATCTCCAGTTCCAACTTTCGTTACGATGTAACATCTCTACCGTTGTTTTTCTATCTCTGTAAATGAATAAGCCCAGCCAGCTGATCTCTACCACATCTCTGGCCTTGCTTTGCTGAATGAGTAACAGCACCAGCCTTATTTTCCTGTCTCCGCAAAGTCCCCAGCCTTGCTTTCCTACCTATGTAAAGTCTCCAGCATTGTAAACTCTCCAGCATTGTTTTCCTATATCTGCAACATCTCCAGCTTTGCGTTTCTGTATATGGGCCATCCCCAGCCTTGCTTTTCGAACTCTGTAACATCTCAGTGTTTGTGTTCTGATCTGTTTCATACTTCTAGCCTTCTTTTGCGGTCTATTTATTCTCTCCAGCCTTCCTTCCTTTGCATTATCGACAACCTTGCTTTCCTATCTCTATAAAATCTGAGGCATCGCTTTCCTATTTGTGTAACATCTCAAGCTTTGCTTTGCTATTTTTAAAAAATATCTCCAGTCTTGCTTTCCTATCACTGTAAGACTTCTAACGTTGCATTCCTATCGATGTAACTTCCAGCTTTGTGTTACTATCTCTGCAAAATCTGTAATCTTGTAATCCTATTTCTGTAACATCTGCAGCTTGGATCTCCTATTTCTATAAGCCCTCTGGTGTTGCATTCCTATATCTGTAACATCTCCAGCCTTGCTTTTCTATCCCTGTAACATTCCCACCCTTCCTGCCCTATCTCAAGAACATCTGCAGCCCCGAAATCTTATCTCTGTAACATCTCCGGCCATACTATCCTATCTATTTAACATCTCCATCCTTGTTTTCCTATCGCTGTAATGTCTCCAACCTTGCTTTCATTTCCATGTATGATCTCCAGCTTTGCTTTCCTATCTCTGCATCATCTCCAGCCTTGGTTTCTTATTTCTGTCATATCTCCTGCCGTGCTTTCCTATTCATGTGACATCTCCAGAATTGCTTTCCTATGTAAGTAACATCTCCATCTTGTTTCCCTATCCCTGTAATAGCACCAGCCTTGCTTTCCCATTCTATAACATCTCCAGTGATGCGTTCCTATCCATGTCACATCTGCAGCCCTGCTTTTCTATCTCAATAACATCTCCAACCTTGTTTTTTCTATCAATGTAACCTCTCGAGCCATGCTTTCATCTCTCTGTAACATATCCACCGTTGCTTTCGAATCTGTGTAACAGCTCCAGCGTTGCTTTCCAATCCACGTAATGTCTTCAGCCCTGCTTTTCTATCTCTCTGACATCGCCAGTATTGCTTTCCTGTCCGTGTAATATCTCAAGCCTTGTTTTCATATCAGCTCCAGACCTGCTTTCCTATCGAAGTATCCACCGTTGCTTTCATATCTGTGTAACATCTCCAGCGTTGCTTTCCAATCCACGTAATGTCTTCAGCCCTGCTTTCCTATCTCTCTGACATCGCCAGTATTGCTTTCCTGTCCGTGTAATATCTCAAGCCTTTTTATCCGTAACAGCTCCAGACCTGCTTTCCTATCGAAGTAGCATCACCAACCTTCCTTTCCTATCCCTGTATCATCCCCAGCCTTGTATTCCCAACTCAATAATATCTCCAGTCTTGCACTCCTTTCTCTGTATAATCTCCAACATTGCATTTCTATCATTATAACGTCTACAGCCTTCCTTTTCTATCTCTGTAACATCTCTCGCTGTGCTTTCCTATATCCAAACAACTCCCGCTTTGCTTTCATGTTTCCTAACATCTCCAGCCTTGTTGTATCAACTCCAGACTTGCAATCCTAACTCTGTAACATTTCCACGCTTCATTTCCTATCTCTATAAGATCACCAGCTTTGATTTCCTACCACCAAGACATCTCACGTCTTGTTTTCCAAATACAAAAGCGTCTTCAGCCTTGTTTACCTATGGGTATAACGCCTCCAGCATTGCTCTGCAATCTCTGCAAGGTCTCCAGCCCTGCTTTCCTTTTTCTGTAATGACTCAGACCTTGATTTCCTCTTGCTGTATTATCGCCAGCCTTACTTGGCTATCTCTGCAACTTCTCTACCATTGCTTCCCTGTCTTTATAACATGTCCAGTCCCGACTTGCTATCTCTATAACATTTCCAGCCATGCTCTCCTACGTCTGAAACACCTCGACCCTTGTATTCTTATCTCTATAACATCCCCAGCCTTGCATTACTAACTTTATAACATCTCCAGCCTTGCTTTCCTATCTCCATAACATATCCAGCCTCGCTTTCCTTTCCATTTACATTTCCAGCCTTGTTTCCCTAACTATGTAATAACTCCAGCCCTGGTTTCATATCGCTATAACATTTCCAGACTTGCTTTGCTGTCTCATCAACATCTCCAGGCTTGCTTTCCTTTCTCTGTAACACCTCCAGTCTTGCTTTCCAATCCGTGTGACATCTCAAGCCTTGCTTTACTCTCTGTGTAAAATCTCCTGCCTTACTTTCCTATCTCAGTAACATCTCCAGCCTTGCTCCAGACTTGATTTGCTACGTCTGTGACATATTCTGCCTATACTTCCAATCCCAGTAACATCTCCATCTTTGTTTTCCTAACTGTGTGACATCTCTGCCTTCATTTCCTATCTCAGTAACATCCCCAGTCTTGTTTTCAAATCTGTGTAAGATCTCCAGCCTTGCTTTCCTGTCTCTGTAACATCTTCAGCTGTACTTTCCGATCTATGTGACATCTCCAGCCTTGATAACTTTCACATCTCGAGCCTTGCTTTCCTATTTGTGTAACAAGTCCAGACTTGTTTTTCTATTTCTATAAATTCTCTAGCCTTGCTTTCATATACCTGAGATGACTCCAGCCTTGGTTTCATATTTGTTTCAGCTACCATGCCATAAAGCTAATGTTATCTTCTCGTGATTTCAATCCTCCCTATTTCTGCAACCACCTCCTCAATCAGTAGTTCTCCAAAACTCTGTAATCACCTCTTTCGCTTTCCTTTCGCTCTCTGAGTAAATTCAACCAGCTTCCTCTCCACTTTGTGCCTCCTCCGCCTGCTTCAACGTTCTCTATCTCTATAAACGTCTCCTGCAACCACAGCCACTCCGTATCATTTTAACATTGTCCAGCGACTGCACCCATTTCCTATCCCTGTTACATTCTCCAGCACCTATCCGCTCCATATCTCTGTACATTCTCAAGCACCTGCACCCACCCTTATCCCTGTTCAATTCTCCATCGCCTGCAGCCGCTCTCTATCGCTGCAACATCCTCTAGCAACAACAACGACTCCCTTCACCTGAAACATACCCCAGCACCTACACAGATTCCTTATCCCTGTATCATTCTCCAGGAACGACACACCTCCCTCTCTGTAACTTTCTTCAGCTCCTACAGCCACTCCCTATCCCTGTAACATTCTCCATCATCTGTACCCACCTCCTCATCATGTAACATTTTCCAGCACCTACACTCAATCGCTATCCCTGTTATATCCTCAAGCACCTGCACCCACTCCCTACCCCTGTAACATTTTCCAGCACCTGCACCCACTCCCTACCCAGTCACATTTTCCAGCATCACCTCACTATCTTTGTCAGTTGCTCTAACGCCTACAACTCTCCGTCGCTGTTAGCTGCTTCAGTATGAACACACATCTTTATTTTCTCCAACATCCTTCTGCCAGTAAAACCTTCTTATCATATAGCTTCTTCCAGAATTCACACTATTCGACCTTTGTAAACTCCTCATGTCCTTTAACACCTTCTGTTTTTTTGTAAATTGCTGCCGCCTGCACACACGTCCTTATCTCTGTAATCTCCAGCGTATTTAGGGGGTATCTCTGGTGTATTTAAGGGTTAACAGAGGCTATCTAACTGCGCAGTGACATGAATATGTTGGCATTGTCTCCACAGAGGATGTAACAGAAAATCTTCCAGAAATATCAGGAAAATGGGTGACCCAGGAAATTGAGAAACACAAACAAATTAGAAGAGGAATTCCTCGAAAAAAAATCATTGCGGTGAAGAGTGGTTCAAATCTGCACCAGATGAATGGCGAAATGCAGATGCAGCTTGAAGATTGAGCTTGCTGGATTTAATTTTCCAAAACTGGTAAACACACAATGGATCTTTTTCTCCCGTAAATTCATTAGTTCTACGAGCCACATTCCGAACTATTGAGGGAGGTCAGAGATCTTCAATACTCTTTAGATTCCTGAGAGGATCCCGCAGATGACAAAGTAGCGATTGTGACAGCGAATATTTCAAACAGGATGGAGAGCGGATACAGAAAAAAAAAAGTAGTGGCTGGCTTGATGCCAGTTGTGAGGAAAATAATAATACTTTTCTTGTGAGCATTGTTTTCGAAACCGTCTGCTAATTAAATTAAATACCCCACAAAACTTCGTCTTGCTACGGAATCTGCTAATGTCGTCAGTGAGAAAAAAAACCCTGCCATTCCAAAGTTTATGGAAATAAAGTAATTCATGTTGCTAAATGTAACACTGAACACGAAGCAAACCTATTAACAAACTCGATCCCCTTCTTTCTTAAATACTCACAATCTGACTAAACTCTATTAAAAATACTCCTTTATAACATGATTAATAAGCATTAAATTCCTCAAAATCCAAGCAGTCTTTTATGCTCTCTTCCTTTCTGTTTTCAGAATCTCCAATCTTCCCTGAGTGCTTCGCATTCTGCAGATTTCTTCTGTCCTTCTGTTTCTGCTGTCTTCTCCTGGGCGGCCTTCATTCTTTTTTACTGTGAGTATATTTAGTGATAAATTGTTTCTCTGATGTTTTAAAAGATGGCACATTCTAATACTTGCCATTGACAGTTTTGAGAGCCCTTGCAGATTACACGTGATCTCGGTGGGCAGCTAGTTCTGGGTAATTTTCAAAATGTCCTTCCTTGTTTAGTTTCTAAAGACCGCGTCATTGACCAAATGGTTTCAATACAATCAAATTCAAATTCCATTGTTTTTTGTGATACTGAACATAACTTAAATGAATTGGCTGCATTCAAATCTGGTGGCATTAAAATCAAAACCCAATGTCACGTTGATTGTAACATGTTATAAATTCGCAGTAACCTCTGCACCTGCCAACATGTCACACGCGTGCTCTCAGAATCTCTCAGCTCAGAAAGGCACCTCTCTGTTAAAGAAGATGAACTGTCATAATTAAAAGATCGCTTCATTTTTCTTCTTTTTCTCTGAACCTTAATACCATTTTTGCAAAATACATAAATAGGTAATCTAAAGTTATGCACTCCTTACTGATTCTGCGTGCGTACCCGATAAGTTTGGACCGTAAGAGTTCTACGTTATCTGTATTAATTTGATTTTTAGCCCGGGGGTCAACGCATCTGCAACATTATTTCTTCGATCTGCGATATGGACCATTTGCGAATTCGAAGCCTCTCACGTCAGACTGCATCAAAATAGTCTCGAATTTTTGTATTCTAATCTTTCCAAAAATGTACGAATGCTACAAATACTCACAGTAAAAGTAAGAAGTCGCTCCAAGGAGAAGACAGCTTAATCAGACTCCAGAAGAAAATAGCAGAATCGGGTGATCGGAAGAAGACAACTTAGGATTCTGTACGGAGTTTGAGTGATTATGTTACTTCAATATTTAGTAATTATGTTATTGGAGTAACACTTTGGTATTGTTTGGGGTTAGAGAGTGATTAGTTAAGAGAAAAGGGATTAGGTTTGTTGATCGTTTTGTTTCGTGTTCACTGCCAGAAATAGCATAATAAAATGTTATTTCATTTCTTTACGCAATGGAAATCATTGGTTTTCATTCAGTCATTATGAGGCGAAGCGAGCTTTTCTGGGGTGTTTAATTTAATTAGCAGATGGTTTCGACGTCAGCGCCCTGACACTCAGTCAAGTTACTGCCTTGGCATTCGGACCAGTCACGCTTAACTTGTGTTCATATCTTCCTTCCAATTCAGTAGAAAACACAGTTTATGTGTGGAGTGTTTCCTTCTAACAGAACGGAGTAACTGGTGAGATACCTCTATTCCAGTGAATTGGGGAACCAGGTCACTGAGATATTTACCATGGGTTGTGCTTGATGGATGTTTGACCAGTCAGGGAGATAAGAGCGACAAGGAATTGGGCATGAAAGAGAAGTTGAGGTCGAGAGCAGATTATTCATGGTCTTATTGTAGGGCAAGGCTGTTTTATGTTGAGGGGGGCGAATGACTAATTCCTGTTTCTGGCGTTTTCTCATCATCTTATTGGAAAGTTAGTGCTTGTTATTTTCCTGCCAAATCTGCTGAGGAATGCTGCAGTCAGACAGACCAGAGGATTGTGTGAGTGATTTCTGGGTGAGGAGTGAGACTGCAGGAGCTGTACTCACAGAAAGTCTGGGTCCACAACAAGAATTTCAAATGGAGACGTCGGAACTTGTGTAAGGAAAGACGACCCAGTTGCTTCACATCGATATTCATTTCTTTTTCCTAAGAACATTTTTACAACCCATACCAAGCTGGGTGTGCCAGGCCTGAGGGGCTGAATGGTCTCAGCTGTTTCTGTGCTCCACGTACGAGGGGAAAGTGGCCCCTAACTGCTCCTGTCTAGCAGATTCATGGGACTGAATACCAAAGCAAGAAAGTGCGATGGACCCGTAGAGGGTCATTGGACACTTTCAGCGTTCTACACCAGGCACTCAGAGCGTGGTTGATTTGGTTGAGGTCTCAGCCACACTTCCTTATCTGAAGTTTATTACCTTTGAATCACATTTTTGTCAAATACCTAAGTAAGACAACTTTGAATTAATGCAAACATACAGACCCCACAAACTTGTGGGGAAGGGAATTCGCACTTAAATTGCTGTTTGACAATGCATCTTTATCCTTGTTTCGACAAAGGTTCGAGGGTGATGGTTTCATTTTCTACTCCCGCTTTGACAAGATCATTTTGCTCGTGGCTCCTTTTTTATTTCAAAAGAGCTTGTAAAAGGCAGACGTCAGATGTGTCTCAGAGAAGCCTCGTTTTACAATGGCAGTGGAGTGACCAGTTTTCTCAGTGAGAATGTTTATCTGGTTTACTTTAGTTGTAGCAGAGAAACTGGCAGCTGTAACAGAAGGTGCTGCAGTGGGAAAAAGGCTCCATTCTTCTGCAGATGATTCCTGACTTGCGGTAGTGTTTTGAAATCGTTAAGTTATTCTAAACTTCTTTTTCGTGTTTCAAATGCAGTGATTTTAAGAAAGCTGTTTTGCTTCCAGCAAATGGTTTGACCAGTTGCATTGCACCGAGATTATCTACTTCACATCCGCCTTTTAAATATGAAAAAAGTTAAATCTTCGCTACTATCATAAAATATTATAAGGGTAACTAGCCGACTCCATAACATCAGTCTTAGATTGCGTTTGGTGCAGTGTGAGGGACAAGTCAGGTAGATATCTTAAATTTGTTAAAACATATTTAAAGTCAAAGCAAAATTTCTCCAGCAAGGATGGAAAGGTAAATGACAGACAGCTTGGACATTGTAAATATATGAATCAATATTTATCTTTCTTTACAAACGGAGACATATTGAAACATGCACACACACAGACACTAACAGACCAAGACACATACACACACACACACACACTTACACAGACCAACACACACACACAGACACACACACGCACACGAACACAAATGAAGACAAATGAAAAAATAAAAAACACTGCAGAATATTAATTCGAAAGAGTTTATTTTGCCAATGGCAGTTGATTTCATAACTAAAGAAAAATTAAGATTGTCTCCAATATTATTGTGCCGCGGAAGTTATTCTGCTCACAGAAGCTGCTGGAAATACGGTATCTTCCTGGAACAGTTGGATTATGTTGATTTCTCTTTTCTTTCCCGCACTCTATCTGATCCCTTCGAATTCTCGGTCTTTCTGTCTACCCCCTCCCAGTCTCTCTCGCTCTCTCCAGCCCTCTATTTCTTCACTTTCCCACACCCTCTTTAACACACTCACGCTCTTACTTTCTGTCCACCCCTTCCACCCTGTCTCTAACCCACTTACTCTCTTTCCGCCCTCCAACTCTGTATTGTTCTCCCCTCCCACTCTCTATCTCTCGTCCCCTGCTACTCCCGCTCTCTTTCCATCCCACTCCCTGTCTATCACTCTCCCACATCTCACTAAGCTCCTTCTCACTCATTCCCCCTCCTTCTCTCTCTCCAACCTCCCACAGTCTCTCTCTACTCCCTTCTCACTCTCTGTGTTTCGCTCAATGCTCTCCCAGTCCCTCCAGCTTGGTTCGTCTCTCTATGTTTATACCCTCCCACTCTCACATTCTATACACCCCTACCACGCTGTCTCTACACCCACTTTCTCCCTACCCCTCCCACTCTCTCCCTCTAAACCGTCCCACTCTATATCCTCTTTACCACGTCCCACTCTCTCTCACCTCCCACTTTCTCTCTCTAAACCTCACACTATCTCTCTTCCATCCCACTCTTCCTCTCTTCTCCCCTCCCACTGCCTTTCTCTATTCCCTCACTGTCAATCGCTCTCTCTTTCTACCCCTCTGTCTCTCTCTTCTCCCACTCTGTCTCTGTACTCAACTCCTGCTCTTCCTCTTCCTGTCTCTATCTCCTCCCTCTCTCTTTCTCTCTGAACCTGAACGACTCTCTGTCACGGTCTCTTACTCATTCTACTCGCTCCCACTCTCTCGCTTTGCAAACCCCTTGCACTCTCTCTCTCTGTCTGTATTTCTCTTGGTCACACTTTCTCTGCCCTCCCACTCTCTCAAAACCCTCACACACACTCTCTCCACCCCTTACCCGCACACACTCTCTCTCCTGCCTCTCTCTCTCCAACCCCAAACCATTCTCCCTCTCTCTCTAACCCCCTCCTACTCTCTGTCTAAGACCCTCCCACTCTCTTATCTCCCCTCTCTCTCTCGATCCCCTTCTCTCAGTTCATCCATGTCCCACTCTCTTTCTCTCTCACTCCTCCTCTCGCTACCTCCCTCCCATTCTCTTTTGATCTCTCTCTCTTTGTATATCTCTCTCTTTGTCGCTCTCTCTTTACCTCCTCTGATAACATCCCCCACTGTCTGTCTCTCTCTCTCTACCATTCCATCTCTCTCTACCCTCTAACCCCTTTCGCTAACCACTCCCATTCTCTCTCACGATACTTCTCCCCATTTTCTCTGTACACACTCTCACACGCTCTACACCACTTACAACTATGTCTACCTCACTCCCACTCTCACTCTCAGTCTTTCTACTCACCTCCCGCGCTCTCTTTTTCTCTCTACACCCCAACCACTCTCTATCATTCTCTGCTTTTGTATCTCCCTCTGCTGCCTCCAACTCTCGCTTTGTCTCACGCTCTCTGCAAACCCTTTCCACTTTCTCCCGCTGTCTTTCTCTGTCTCTCTAGCTACCTGTCTCTCTGTCAGTCACTCTCTAGCCACCCTCCTCCGTCTCTCTCTCTCTCTCTCACTCTCAAAAACCTCACTCTCTCTCCATCATCCACACACTCTCTCTCTCGCCTCCCTTTCTCTTTCCCTAATCCCCATCCATTTTCTCTCTCTACAGCACGTCTATTCTCTCTTTAACCAACTCCCACTGTCTCTCTACAACTTCCAAACTCTCTCTGCCCCAGACGACACTGTCTCTCTATTCCACGCCACTCTCTCTCGAACTGCCTTCCATTGCCTTTTTGTCCCTCTCTCTCTACAGTCCTCCCATTTTCTCTCTCTATCCGCCTCCCATTCTCTCCCTCCTCCCACTGTCCCTCTCTCGGTATTTCACTCGCACACTCTCTTTCTTTGACACCTTCCCTCCCTCTCTCTATACCCCCTTCGGACTCTCTCTCATTGCACTCGCTTTCTCACTCACTCCAACCGTGTCCCAGTCTGTCTAACTGTCTCGGTCTCTACCTGTCCCACTCTCTCTATACACTCCTACCACTATGTCTCCCTACCCCACTCCCACTCAGTCTCTACATACCCCACTCTCGGTCTCTCTCTATCTGCACACATCCGACCTCTCTCGCTTTCTGTTTCTCTCTGTCTCTGTCTCTATAACTCCTCCAACACGCGCTCTCTTTACCCTCACCTACCCTCTCTCTATGTTTCTCCCACTCTCTGCTGCTCTCTCTTTGTGTATCTCTCCCCTTGTCCCTTTCTCTCTTTCCTCCCACTCAGTCTCTCTAACAACCTCCAACTCTTCCTCTCTCTACCCATTCCCTCTCTATATCTACCCTCCACCCCTCTCTCTAACCACTCCGATTCTTTCTCGCTACACTCGTACCCACTCTGTCTCTTTAAACACTCCCACCCTCTTTACTCCCCTTCCCAAAATATCTACCTCACTCCCATTCTCACTCTCAGTTTCTCTCCTCAACTCCCACTCTCTCACTTTCTCTCCACATCCCTAGCATTGTCTCTCATTCTCTATCTCTGTATCTCTCTCCTCTCCCTCTCACTCTCTTTCTATCTGTCTCTCCCTTCCACACTCCCTTCAGTCTCTAACCCTCACTCGCTTTCTCCCTGTCTCCAGACCCCTCCCCTCTCTGCTGCTCTCTGTTTCTGTTTCTCTCTGTCTGTCTCTCTATAATTCCTCCCAAACGCTCACTCTACCCCACCAATATCTTTCTCTTCCGCCCTCCCACTCTCTCTCTGCACCCCTACCACTGTCTCTCTCCACCCCCTCCCACTTTCTTTCCCTCTCTCTCCACACGGTCCACATTTATCTCCCTCTCTCTCTCTACACGCTACCTCGCTACCTCTTTTTCTCTCCCCTCACTTTCTCTCGGTCTACCCCAATCTCTCTCTCTCTCTATAACATATTCCCATGTAATTTCCCTACGCCCTCGCACTCAAGCTCTCAAATACCTCCCACTCTTTCTCTCTCTCACCTCATTCTACTATCTCTACCACCCTCCAAATCTCTCCTTACCCACTTCCTTCTCTCTCTCTCTTTGCCCTCACTCGGTGCCTCTCAGCCCTCCCGCAATCTCTCTCTATAATCTTCCCGCGCTGTCCCTTTCTCTCTAACCCTGCTCCCCAGTCTCTCTCTCTAAAGCCCCTCTGTCTACACTTCCCAGTCTGTCTAACCTCATCCCACTGTCCCTCTATCCATCTCCCATTCTCTGTCTCTCCCACCTTCCCAATCTTTATCTTCTCCCTTCCATCTCTCTCTTTCTCCCCTCCAACAGTTCCTCTCTACTCCTTTCAAACTCAGTTTTACTCGTCCTACCCCAAGAATATATCGCTATCTCTCTCTCTCTCTCTTGAATACCTTCCCATTCTTTCTCTAAACCCGCTCTCGCTCTCTTCCCACTGCCATTCTGCCGCTCTCCCAGCCGACTGTCCCACCTTCCCCGTCCCACAGGCTCTCTCCACACCGTCCCCCTCTCTCCTTCTATACCCTCTCACACTCTCTCGCTTTACGTCACCTCTCTTCATCTCTGTCAGTCTCTCTCTACCCTCGTCACACTCTCTGCCTCTCAAATCCCTCTCACTCTCTCTGTCTCCATTCCCTATTCACACCCTCTCTCTCTCCCAACTCTCTCTCTTTCTGTCTATTATCATCCCTCTCTCCCTTTCTGTCTTTAATCCTTACCAATCTTTCTCTGTCCCACTCCCATGCTCTCTCTACCCACTTCCACACACTGTCTCTCTTCCCCTTCCGTGCTCTCTCTAAACCACTCCTACTCTATCTCGAACTACCTCCCCCCTCGTTCATTGTACTCACCACCATCACTCACTCTCCCCTCCGCTTCTCACGCTCTCCATCCGCGTCCACTCTCTCTGACTCTCTCTCTCTCGCTACCTCCATCCCACACTCTCTTGCTCTCGCTCTCTGTCTGTCTCTCTTTTTGTCTCTCCCTCCCCCACACTCTCTGTCTTTCTCTCCTTCTCTCTCTATCAAACCCTTCTCACCCTCTGTCTCGACTTCCTCCCACTCGCGCAATATACACCCTCCACTCTATCTCTCCCTCTACATCCCTTACCACTGTCTGCACCACTCGCATTCTCACTCCAACTCTCTCTAATCCACTCCCACCCTCGCTCTCTTTCTCTCTGCACTGTTTCTCTCTCTCTACTGCCTCCCACTCTCTCTCTATCTTTCTTTGCACACCCCTTCCACTCCCTGTCGCTGTCTGTCTTTCTCTCTATCTCTAGATCGCTCTATCAGTCACACTCTACCCTTCTCCCACTCTCTCCCTCTCTAAGCACTCCCATTCTTTTTCTCTCCATCCCCACCCTTTCTGTCTCTCCCTTCTCGCTCTCTCTCCCACTCTCTACCATATTCCCACTCGCTCACACTTAGAACCCTCCCACTTTCTCTCCCCAACGCACACCCACACTCTCTCCCGCGTCCCTCTCTCTCTATCCCCTCTCATTCTCTCTCTATTCCTCTACTAACATCTCTGCCCCTCTTTCACTCTCTCTACCCCGGCAACTCTCTCTTCTCTACTCCCACCACTCTCTTGATATCTCCCTCTCCACACCGGTCCGACTCTCCCTTATTCTCTACCCGCTTCAACTCTCTGTCTCTCCACAACCCTCCCTCACTCTCTTTCTCTTCATGTACAAACCACCCGCTCCCTCTCTCTTCACCAACCCTACTCTCTATGTCTACTCCCTCCCACACACTCTGTCTCTCTCCCTGTACTCTGCTCACATTTTTCCTATCTTTACACCCCTCCCATACTCTCCTACCCTCTGCCCCTTTAACTCTCTCTCTGCAACTCATTCCTCTCTCTCGGGCTCTACCCCTTACTCTGTCTCTCTACCCTCTCCCACCCACGCTGTCTCTCTCTCTCCAAATAACTCCCTCTTCCTGTCTATACCCCTCTGGCTCTCCCTCTCTCCCTACCCTACTGCCTCTCTATCTCTTTCTCAGTACCATCATCCCACACTCGTTCTCGCTCTAACTCGTTCACCCTCTTTTTCTCACTCTCTGTCTTCTCCGTCCCATTCGCCCGCTGTCTCTACCTCATTCTCTCTGTCTCTCTCTCTTATACTCTACTTTCCTACCATTCTTAATCTCTCAACATCACTTTCTGTCACTCTATGTCCCCAAATAACTCTCTCTACACACCACCCACACTCCCCACTCCCTATTTCTCTCGATATATTTCTCCCCGTTCCCATGTTCTCTCTCTAACCCCACTCTTCCTCTCATGTTGTGTTTTATTCCTCCCTTACTCTCTCAACATTCATCCCACAATCTCTCCCTCTCCCACTGCCCCCCAACATTCTCAGTCTCTGCTTCCCTCCCACTGTCCATCTCTCTCTGTCTCTCCCTTCCCCTCCTACTCTCTCGTCCACTTCCCTCTCCGTCTCCATCCACCTGCCACTGTCTCTCTACCCCTCCGAATCTCTCTCTTCCCAAATCTCTGTCTCCTCTCTCTCTCTCCCCTCTCATTCTCACTCTGCTCCCTCCACACTCTCTCTCCGCCCTAACCACTCTAGATGTCTACCCGTTCCGACTCTATCGCTCTACCCGCCTCCAGCTGTACTTCTCGTTCCCTCTGCACCCTGCGATACTGTCTCTCTCTCCGCACTCCCACTCTCTCTCTCTCCTCCACTCGCTCTTTCTATACCCCAGACTCTCTCTCCCCCCTCCCTCCATGCACATTCTCTCTCTCTCTCATCCTTCCTTTACCTCTGATTGAATGTCATTCCATTCCCTCCCTCAATCTCTTTCCGACACACTCTCTTTTGCTCCTCCTACCGTCTCCCTCTGACCCATTGATGAGGGTGGGTTGAGATGCTAGGAGTGGAGTAGAGGATAGACAGATAGGGTCGGGTTGGTGGAGAGATAGAAAGGCGAGAGAGAGACAGCGATATCAGGAGAGTGAGAGAGAAAGTTAGTGCGTGAAAGAAGAGTGGTAGCAGGTGGAGCTACAGGTGTTGAGAGACAGAGAGAGATTTGGGAAGAGAGTGAGTGAAAGGGAGACGGGGAGAGAAATAGAGTATGTCGAGGGAGGAAGTGAGTGAAATGAGGAGAAAGAGGGAGCGAGAGTGCAAGTGAGGAGCTGAGGGTGGAGGCGAGAGAGCGTGTGATAGAGAGAGGGATGGAGAGAGAAGAAGACGGACTCAGTTGAGTTGAGTTGGGGTGAATGGGCTGTAGAAATGAATTTTGCCAAAGGCCCATTCGAAGTGTGATTCCCAGTGGCGAAAGCAAGGACAGAGTGACATATACCGAACTGGTGAGCTCAGGAATCGGTCTTCTCCTCTTCCCTGAGGACCAGGACTTGGTACTGAATCTGTCTCTCACGAGCTGAGCTTATTCAAAACAAAGACAAGCAACATCATTCACTCCGCTGCTCAGTGCATTTTAGTGACCATTTTTATTGTGTACAAATAAATCTATTCGATCCAGTCAGTGGGAGGGTGCCTTCAGAGATTGGCCCTGAGTTAACAGAAGCATTGAAATGTCTCCCTTCCATCCTCTGTTGGATAAGCTCAGAAAAAACAGCACTACCCTCATATTGCTAGGCTATTTCATTGCTGAAACAATGAAATGAAATGTGTAAAACCCGAAGGGTTTGATGAATAAATGAATTTGATTGATTGAATTTGGATGAAGGGATATTTCAGTACATTCTTCAGCTGCTGTCTGAAATTAGTCTGGATCACCGACATAAATCTCGGTGTTTGTGCAGCAACTGAGGAACTGCAGCATAAAGCCAAGTTCCCGCACAAAGAATTCTAAAGACGCAATGTTATCCACAATATACCACGTCCGTCTCCATATAGAAAACACCATTAATGTTGACCATAACAGGATGGAATTGGCCGAGATCACACACAGTAAAATTATGGACTTTTTCGATATCTCATTTTTGTGTCAGACTGAACATCCCACTTGGTGTGAGCGCGGAGTCTCCTGCGGGCTCTGCTGGTAAGTAAAACGTGTCTGACGATGAATGCATTGAGCAGAAGAATCAGGAGAAAAGTGAAAGTGGGGGTCAGAATGTGGTGGATGACCTCGATTGTGACCCAGGCACGGGAAAATTAAACAAGGTTTGTTACCACACAAAACTAGGTGTCGTTCCCCAGCTGATAATGAGTTGTGAGCATAAAATACCAGAAAATGTCTTTTAAACAGCTCAGCACAGTCACAGTTCCCAGAACCACAACCGTCGCTTTCTCGCTACAATATTTACTTTTCAGCTTTTGGCAGCAAATGACCTCAAACCGATCAAATTTAAAATTGATAGTGAACCAGACCGAACAATCAGTGCCTGCATAAAGCAGGACGGCGTGGATATTACACACAGGGACGGAGTACATCAGGAAATAAAACTGTTTCCGGTAAACAATGGGAATGTGTCTCATTATCAGGTCGAGGATAATGGCCCGTAGAACCGCCAGTGCCATGGCCCCCAGGTAACGTCTGACACATGGAGACAATCCACAATCTTGAAGAAGCAGGACGTAGATCGTCACTACGTTTACTGCGAAAAAGGTAAACAAACACATTATGCATCAGTCTGGAGGCAAAGTGACCAGTTTGATTGAGGACGCAGTGGGATTTTCAAACGTGTCACGGTATTTAGAGATTTATTTCAATAATTTAAGCTGAAATAACAAATGTAAAACTCTGAATTATTGAAAATAAATGTCATAAAACGCAAGCAAGCGTCCCTGCTCAAACACACAGAAACACATCCATAAGAAGAGATGGTTTCTCGAACATTCCCCATCAAAGATCATTCGAGAACAGACACAGGTAACGTATTTCCAATTCCTCAAACGTAGGGTGAAAATGATTCTGTTCTAAAGGATTCTTTCCTAGTTCCTTGAAGACAAGCAGAGTCTGGAAATTTCTTGTCTTTTAGACTAAATTATGGCTAATCCTACGTCGTGAAGAAATATAAACGCAGGGAAAACACATTCACCCCCTTGAACGCCTGAGGGATCTTCAGAATGGTGTCTCCTTCTCCCTGGAACGTGATTCCCTTCCTCGGGATCTTGTCATTTGTTCAAACCACTGACAGACGGCCGTTCACAAATGTCAGGGATAGAATGTTCTGGAGAATGTCGGATAAAGAGGGTTCCCGGGAATGTCGGGCATGGAATGTTCCGGGGAATGTTGGGTGCAGTATATGATGGAGTCATAAAGACCCATATCACAAAGAAACTTCCGCCCACCGGGGTTTGGTTAGACCCAATCAGCCTCACTGTGGGAATCTCTCCCCAAACTCAACTCAACTGAACTGGAACATTGTACGCAAAATGAATAACACAAAGGTAATAGCTCAAAATGTTGATGTAAGATCCTCTTTAATAACAATGCAGATGTCATCCCTTAATCAGCTATTTCCTCCGAACTCCCTTTTCAGTTCGATCTGGCAAACACAGCTGTAAAATGTCCTGGATATTCAGTTACCAATGTCGGTCACCCTGTACTCATGTCATTGTAATGGCATTAAATCATATCCATTTCCCTCAATGTAGGCATTGATCTCATCAGCCTGCTTTGAGAGTAAAATACACATTATGATAGATTGCCTTTCATTCTCCTTTTTAACCTATGAGTCCCTGCCCATAGTTACGTTTATCCCTCATATTGACCCGGTTAGGAAACAGTCTGACACAGTCATACTCATAGATTCAGGTCTTATTGGTAATGTTTCATGAAACTCCATCACCACCCTCTGGATATATCCTGTCCCACCAGTGATGGCGGCACCGTGGGATACATTCAGGAAATTAGTTAACCTTGGAATTCCCCAACAATGATTCTAGAACCCTGGATATCTAATAGTAACAGGTCACGGATGGTCAAGCAAACCACCTGATGATAGACATCTACTACTCTCCACACTACGCATCGGTGAAAACTCAGTTCCCCAAAACGTTAAAAACAAATCAGAGTAAGCATTGAGGCTAACAAGAACACACAACGTACTCTTGATGTGGGACTTCATAGTCTATCACTAAGAGTGTGCCCACATGCTCACCACTGACTGACCAGCTCGGTCTCAAATACACAGCAGGCAGACTGATGGGGGTACCAAGACGAGGGAAATATTTTCACCAAACTCCTTCTCACTGATGGATCTGATCCTAATATTATCTCTAGGAGCAGCAGGCACACAGTCCTGTCGGAGGGAAATTCTAACTCTCATATTGAAGGTACTGCCCACTGTGCTCTGTAGCACTACCCCCTGTGAGATATGACATATTTCTAAAAGATCGAGAAAATGGAAACCGGGCATCCACGAGTCACTGTGGACAATCAACAAATGCAGCATCAATGGACTTCCCTCCATCATGAAGTTAGAAGTGCGCTGTCACTGATGGTACTAAATGTTCAGCACCATTCCCAACAACACCCGGACTGAAGCAGCCTATGCAGCCTCTCAAGAGTTTTAAACACGAACAGAAAGAGGCCATTCAGCCATTCGAGAATTCTACTCAGAAACTTGAGCAAATCTTTTCATCTCTCTTGACTGATACACAGGAAATGGAAGTGAACATTCAGCCTTTGAAATCTACTGCACAGGAATACGGGGAGGACTGGTTACTGAGACGTGAGCAGGTAGAAATGTGGGATAAATCCGTCTTTATCAGATCGACACAAATTGACGACTAGAGTGGCACAGTGACCACTGTTCGGTCCACAACTATCTGCAGCCAATATCACCGGTTTGGATAAGTGGAAAAAACACCTTCTTACTAAGATAGGCAGGAAGTTAAGTTATCAAGAATAAGTGGAGAACCTCAGATTGGATATCAATACACAATAACGTGACAGCAGGAATATAACGTGGGTAACTGTGAAACTGTGAATTTGTTTTTCAGGAAGAATAAACGGCAGTATATAAATGGAGAGAGATGACAGGACTTAATGATACACTGTGTATTCTGACCCGTTTTGGCATCGGAGGTGTTGCGGCTTCGCCCTGATGCTTTACTCCCTGATGCTCCCAGTGACCCTATTTCTCTCAGTACACACGGGATATTTTGATGTGACTGGTTGCCAGTGGGGAGTGATGAGAGCGAGGGTGTTTTGAAACTTGTGCCAAGAGGCCAACCTTTATCGGAGATGCCATACTTTCGCTCGAAGTGGAGACCGGAAGAAGATGGGAATGGCTGAGGACTTCTGAAAGAAAAAGCTGTGGCTGCTGGCAGGAAAGTGGGTATTCACCAAAGTGGTGTTCTGTGCATGGCCACATTGCAACATTAATAAGGTGAGTGTTCCTTAACTTCATGGTCTTCTCCTGATTAACATGGGGACCCCACAGAGAAGTATCCACCAACGGGCATCACCCTACTTTGGGAAAACAAGGATGCACCCGCAGCTCCTTGATGAGCGAGAAAGCATTGCATTCACTTCTCCATCATATATATCCACCATCAACGAATGGTGACGTTGTAGTCGTCACACTGGGATGTGATGCATATGTCACCCGCTCTGTCCTGGAATGTTCTGATTCATAGAAACTGAATGAAACTGTGACCCTTACCGCCACTGGCAGCGCCGTCCTCCCCATCGTGTGAAGCTGCAGGTCATGTTGAATGAGATGACACGCTCTGTGTCAAGCTCCTTGTTCAATCAGAGTCCCATCACACTCTGCTCCGCCGTTAGTGTAGTTTGGGAAGCTGTTCTTGGAAAACTCAGCGAGGTTTTCCCCCACCACGTTGACGCACGTAAACCAGCCCAGTGTATTGTTTTGTAACACTCTGGTAGATCATTGCCCAGTGTGTGGCAACTTGCAGCACATGCTGAAAGTGACAGGATATCCAGCTCCCATCTATTTCCAGGTCTATATCTCCATTGTGCCAAAGGACGTGGCACATTTTGCCAAGAGGAGTAAGGAAGCTGGCATAAACGTGAAGAGGCAATCATCATCGAGGGCTTTACGGCGCTACAAGGAAGGAACAGAAGAATGGAATAGGAGAGCGAGAAGGACGCAAGAAAAAAGCCTCGGAGGCTAGGGAAGGGAAAACTCAAATGCGTTCTACACTCATATGAGCAACAAGAAAATGACCAAAGTGAGAGTAGGGCCAATGAGAGATATTGGAGGGAACTTGCGCCCAAGTCAGAGGAGGTAGGAGAGGTCCTTGATGAATATTTTGCTTCAATATTTACTAGTGTTGGGGCGAGAGGTGGTGGGGGGGGGGGGGGGGGGGGGGGGAGGCAACCTCGTCGTTTGTGAGGGCAACGTGAAACAAGGTGGTATGCCAGAACAGGTTAATGTTATGAAGGAGGATGTGCTGAAAGGTTTGAAAAAGACAAAGATAGGTTAATGCCCTGGGCAGGCGGGTTATACCCTACGTTAATACAGGAAGCGTGGGAAGATGTTCCTGCGTCTTTGGCACTGATATTTGCGTTCTCTCTATATACCTGAGTAGTGCCAATGATTGGAGGTTTGGAAACGTTATTCTAGTGTTCAAGAGAGGGAATATGTATAATCCTGGGAATTGCAGACCAGTGAGTCGAACGTCACTGCTGGTCAACATATTGGAGAGGATTCCGAGAGACAGGATTTATGATTACTTGGAAACATTAGGAAGAGGAAGAGTGGGCTAGTCATTTTGCCGATGACAGGAAGTTGTTGGAGTTGTGGATAGTGCAAAAGTCTGTTATACGTTGCAACGAGACACTGACAGGATGCAGAGCTGGGCTGAGACACTGACAGGATGCAGAGATGGGCTGAGAAGTGGCAGATAGAGTTCAAACTGGAAAATTGTAAAGTCATTCACTTTGGAAGGACAAATTTGAATGCAGAATACAGGGTTATAAGCAGGCTTGTTTACATTGTGGAGAATCAGAGGGATCGTGGTGTCCATATTCATAGATACATCAAAATTGCCACCCAGGTTGACAGGGTTGTTAAGAAGTCGTGTGTTCTGTTGGTTTTCATTTGCAGGGAATTGATTTTCAGAGCCGTGAAGTTACACCAAACGTGGAACACTGCGTTCAGTTCTGGTCACGTCATTGTATGATAAATTCGGAATCTTTAGAGACAGTGCATAGGATATTTACCAGGATGCTCCCGCGATTTGAGGACCTGCCTTATGAAGAAAGTTTGATGAAACAACGGCTTTTCTTGTTGCAGTGAAGAAGGGTGAAATGTGACTTGACAGAAGTGTAAAAGATGTTGAGAGGCGTAGCTACTGTGAATAGCCAGAGACTATTTCACATGGTGGAAATGATTATCACGAAGTGGCATAATTTTAAGTCAATTGGAGGAAGGTTTTGGGCAGATGTCAGAAAGGATCGGTGCTGGTCCTCTACTTTTTGTCAGTTACAAAAATGATTTGGATGCGAGCATAAGAGGTACAGTTAGTAAGTTTGCAGATGACACCAAAATTGGGGATGCAGTGGATAGCGAAGTGTGTTACCGCAGATTACAACAGGATCTGGACCAGATGGGTCAATGGGCTGAGAAGTGGCAGATGGAGTTTAATTAAGATAAATGCGAGGTGCTGCACTTTTGGGACAGAAAATCTTGGCAGGACGTATACACTTAATGGTAAGGTCCTAGGGAGTGTTGCTGAACAAAGAGACCTTGGAGTGCACGTTCAAAGCTCCTTGAAAGTGGAGTCGCAGGTAGATAGGATAGTGAAGAAGGCGTTTGATATGCTTTAACTTATTGGTCAGATAATTGAGTACAGGAGTTGGGAAGTCATGTTGCGGCTTTACAGGACATTGGTTAGGTCACTGTTGGAATACTGCGTGCAATTCTAGTCTCTTTCCTATTGGAAATATGATGCGAAACTTGAAAGGGTTCAGAAAAGATTTACAAGGATGTTGCCAGTGTTGGAGGATTTGAGCTATAGGGAGAGGCTGAACAGGCTGGGGCTGTTTTCCCTTGACCGTCGGAGGCTGAGAGGTGACCTTATAGAGGTTTACAAAATTATGAGGGGCATGGATAGGACAAATAGACAAAGTCTTTTCCCTGGGATTCAGGAGTCCAGAACGAGAGTGCATAGGTTTCGTGTGAGAGGGGAAAGATATAAAAGAGACCTAAGGGGCAACTTTTTCATGCAGAGGGTGGTACGGGTATGGAATGAGCTGCCAGATGACGTGTTGGAGACTGGAACAATTGCAACATTTAAGAGGCATGTGGATGGGTATATGATAGGAATGATTGGAGGCTGGCGCTGCCAGGTGGCACTAGATTGGGATGGGATGTCTGGTCGGCATGGGCAGGTTGGACCAAAGGGTCTTTTACCATGTTGTACATCTCTATGACTCTATCACCACAGAGCAAATTAAGTACTGTCAGGTTCCTTATGTCTGCATAAAAAGGCAGTATGTCAGTGCACTTACCTGTGCATCTAAATTATTGCCTCTATATCTGTGTGTATTTGTTTCTGTGTCTATATTTACCTGTTGTGTGTGTGTATGTGTTTCTGTCTCTGTTTATATCTGTCTCTGTGTGTATCCGTGAGCCCTTCCTTGCCTCTGTGTGCATATGTGTGGATTTGTCTCGGTCTATGTGTTGTGTGTCCATTTATCTGTATCAATCTACGTCTGCATCTGTCTCTGTGTACAACTGCATGTCTGTATTTGTCTCTCTGTGGCTGTATTTGTCATTGTCTATCTGCATGCCCACAGCATCACCATCCAAGTTGACAGCACCATCACCACACACACACACACACACGCATGCACACGCACACACGTACTAGGTTCATGTGTAGAGGATTGCAATTCTACTGCTGCCACTCAGATTGGAAAAAGTAAATGTTAATAAATGTGAGTGTTCCTTCTGCAACGTGGAAATGACTGGTCTTTGGCGGCATAATGGCTCAGTGGTTAGCACCGCTATCTCGCAGCACGAGGGAGCGGGGTTCGATTACAGCCTCAGGCTGCATTTTCCCTGTGTATGCGTGGGTTTGCTCCTGTTTCCTCACGCCGTCCAAAGATGTGCGGGTGAGGTGAATTGGCCATGCTAAATTGCCCATAGTGATAAGCGCGTTAGTAGGAGCTAGTGAATGCGTCTGGGTGGATTATTCTTCGGAGGGTCAGTGTGGACTTGTTGGGCCGAAGGTCCTGTTTACTCACTGTATGAAATCTAACCTAAAAAGAAATATTCTAATCCAGTTATTCCTGACATTAAAGTGTATGTCCACTGCAGTTGTATGCAGGTGAACCATTTTTCAGGCAAAGGAGACGAATTCTGTTTCACGTTCTTCAACTTGCAACGTTTGTAATGCACTCTTTCAAATTTGAGAAAGGATTGAAATGTCCAAAAACATACCCCTTATGTGTGGTAATATTTCAGGAACAATATCGCAACGCATCGGATGAAGTTGCCCTGTAGCTCCAAAGACATTATTTAAAGGATTAAACGGATGAAATGTGTAAACGTACTTGATGTCCTTTCAAGAAATAATATTTATCACTTGTGCAGTGGTGTGGGAGGCCGGTGGAAAGTGGCATTGACTCGATCTTATTACGACAAGGATAGCTGGAGAGAGGGAGAGAGAGGAACTTTAACTCTGATTTCAATCAATTTACACGAAAAACAGCAGGAACGTATTACACAACAATGCAGACCAAGATACATATAAATATAGATAAGCAGACTAATATACACAAAAAGGAAATTAAGCACACACCTATGAAGACACATACATGCACACACTCACACACATAGACACAAGCCAGCATTTTAGACAGATGTAGGAATGTTTTTCATTCATAGGGGATGAATGGTCAGTAAGAGAAGGCCCAAGGATAGAAACATTTCAGCCGTAATCAAACGGCACTGCAGACTCGATGGGCTGAATGGGCTAAATCTGCTCCATTTCTTTGGCTTTTGCGAAAAATTGGAATTATGTTCAGGTACTTTCAGTGGAGACTGAATTGGATAAGTATTTGATAGTCGAGGGTTAATGGAAATGTGGACAGGTTTGAGAGGCTGAATGGGCTATATCTGCAGACGAAAGTGAGGACTGCAGATGCTGGAAATCAGAGTCAAGATTAGAGTTGTGCCTTAAAAGCACAGCAGGTAAGCAACATCCGAGGAGCAGGAAAATCGAATGTTCGGTCCCGAAACGTCGATTTTCCTGCTACTCGGATGCGTCCTAACCTATTTGCTTTTCCAGCACCACTCTAAACTTCAGTCTTGGTCTACATCTGTTCCTGATTGTTGTTGGCTTGTGCCTCATACGTGTGGAGATTGATTTGCAGGGAACACATTTCAGAGAACATGACCATTTCCATTACAGACTGTGAAGGATGTTTCTTTCTCTTTTGATTTACCGCTCGTGGAGGATTCTTGTTGAGGAGTCATTGGAATCTTTCCACTGCTTTAAGCAAAGGGAATCTGCAAAATACCAGGAGGAAACAGCACTGTGAGCAGCTTGTTTGGGCAAAATCATTTCATAGGCAGAATAACATTCAGCACGATTGATTTCTCTTTTGAATTGTGCAATCTTTGCTGTTCCCATCACCAAATAGCAGTGAAGACTGAGTTACTGAAAATATTCAATCTCGAATTCTACCGAAGAAGAGAATCCGTGGTTATTGGGAACCACAGCATGTTCAGCCACAGTCACATTAAAATGAGAATTCTGAATGATGCAGAGTAGAGAGGCCGAATGCCCAGCGACTGCTTCTCTCCCATGTTTTACTCTTCAACCCCTAACCACGATGCAGTTACAGAGGGACAGGAAGATCACATTCATCCAGTCAAGATTGCTACCATGTGATGGAACAAGACCATCTGCCCCACTCAGGACTTATGCACAAATAGAATCAGCTATTCAGCACTTTGTGCAATTACACAGCACAGGACGAGACAATCCAACCATTCTCGGCTGCTACGTAGCAACAGCAGAGCATTGGTTAGCTACTCTGAAATAGACAACAGGGAGAAACTAATATTTTCAGGTTGGAAAGCTGTAACTTGTTCTAGCGTCTCAGGATTCTATGTGAGATCAACTATTTACATTCTATCTAATTGATATAGATAAGGGGACTGATTGGATTGGAGTTCAATTAGGTCATTCACCAAGGTAGTCAAATCATTGGACACGGAGAGACTGCATTGGGACATAGACAGAGGAGAAAACTTCAGCAAAGATGGTATAATTTGGTATATGGGAGTTTGTGCTGTGTTGGAAGGATAAAATAAGGATAAAATAACCTTGAACTACATATCCCACTGTCACTACTCCCGCTTCCCCAGAACCCCGAGGTGAGCATCACTTCCGAAAATGACGTCACACCCATTCCACCCACGGCCTTGCCACCTCCAGTCACAGTCTCCTCTCCCACTCTCGGCTCCAGCCCCATACCAGTTCCGAACTCGCAGCCCGGCCGAATTTTCACTTCCCACTCGACCTCCCCTTGAGGACAAGCGATCTGTCCTCAGCAGATGCCTTATCTTCATCCCTCTCCACCCACGCATCAACGAATTCAATACACATTTTGAAGTCGAACATTCTGCTGCCTCCACTTCCGAGATTGCTTTTTCAATCAAGATTCCAGCTTCCCTTCGGAGTCTCCCTTCACCCACGTCCAACAAACCCCATCCTCCTGGACACCCCGTGCCTGTCTATTATCCACCCTCGACCTCTTTTTTTCCAACAACCACTGAGGCATTAACCGCGTCAACCAGTCCAAAATACCCCATCACTCCAACCTTTCTCTCTCACAATGCGCAGACCTCCACTCCCTGTTCCAACCCGCAAACTCATCTTCAAACCCGCGGACAAAGAGGAGGGAGGGGCAATGGTACTTTGGTGTTCTGTCCTCTACACTGCCAGGCGCCAACTCGAGGACAACTGCTCCTACCGACACGTTGACCATGACCTCTCCAAACAATCGTCTCCAAACCATAATTTCCCAGACCATGCCTCAGGGGACCTCCCATGCACGGCTTCGAACTTCATTGCTCGGGTTCCGAAGTATTCGTCCTCCTTCCCAAGATCCACAAGACTGAACTACTCTGGCCGACAGATTGTCTCAGCTTGCTTCTGCCCCACAGAATTTATCTCCACCTACCTCGATACTGTCATATCCCCCCTGTCTAGGAACTCCACATATGCGGTCAGGACACCACCCATACTCTCCATCACCTCCATGATCTCCGTTTCCTTGTCCCAATCGCCTCATTTTGACAATGGTCATCGAGTCGCTCCACACCTCCACCCTCCATGACCATGGCCTTCAATCCCTCCGTTTTGTCCTCTCCGACGTCCATACATTACCATTCCACTAACACTTTTATTCGTTTGGCTAAACTGGTCCTCACCATCAACAATGTCTCCTTAGAATCCTCTCACCTCCTCCAGACTAAATGGGAAGCCATGGGGAACCCGCATGGGCCCAGCTATGCCTGTCCCTTGGTCGGCTACGTACAAGTGTCTACCTTCCGGAGTGACACCGGCACCACTCCCACCTTTTCATCCACGAGATTGATGACTGCTTTGGCGTCACCATGTGCTCCCACAAGGAAGTCAAGCACTTCATCAACTTCAACAATACATTCTACCCCGAGCTTAAGTTCACTTGGACCATCTCTGGCACTTCACGCCCCTTCCTGGACCTCTCCATCTCCTTCAACATTGACCGTCTCAACACTGACATTTTCTGCAAACCCACTCATCTCCCATCACCAATTGCTCGAACGAAGTCGGCAAAGGGGCAATGATGGATCATTTCTTTTCGCCGACCAAAGGATTTTGCTGTATTTTTGATGTACAATGTGCAATCTCCCCCACACCCAACCCAAAGAAGCACAGGCAATGAAGATATTGTTCGTTTGCTGGTCTCTCCTACATAAGAACACGTCAAACAATAGATTGTCACTGTGCAGACTTGCCCTAACTACAGAAAGGAAGTATGTTTTTGACTGGACTTCCCTCCCATTGCTCTAGTAAGGCAAATCTTATTGCAGTTTATTGATTTCAAAGTGGTAACGATTACTTTTTAATTTCTGTCTGAAGCGAATCATGATAGGAACAATGAATTTGCTCATCAAAACACATGGATTAATGAGCCAGAGACAGAATGAATACGATATTGGGTATGAAACAGAAAGGAATGGGGTCAGTAGCTACGGAGACAGGAGGAATATTCAGAAATAACCTCAATTACCAATAGTTGATATTCACTGTGATGGACAAAATGAAATATAATGCACAGCAAGGAAACATTTTAATTTTATTTACACTTTAATTACAGGGTATACAGCTCGATAAGAAGGTTTGTTTCTGGACAGGATATTCAAAATCAAAATTACACACAGCTACCTTCATGTGTAGGAATGCATGGACATTACGATATAATAACGGCAGAAATGTAAGTAATTCCATGCTGGTGCAGAGATGATGAACGAAGTGGTCGTCATCATTGCTGTGATTTTTTCTATAGTATGGATTAATACTTTTCAGAGACAGAAAAGATTAAACTGTTCAGTGAAGGACAGAATGTGTCATCATCAATATACTATTCACGAAGTGATTCGGAGATGCCGGTGTTGGACTGGGGTGTACAACGTTAAAAATCACACAACACCAGGTTATAGTCCAACAGGTTTAATTGGAAGCACACTAGCTTTCAGAAAGCTAATGTGCTTCCAATTAAACCTGTTGGACTATAACCTGATGTTGTGTGATTTTTAACGATTCACGAAATGTTGTTTCATGGAACGCACCTGCCTCTAAAATACATTTTCAAACAAAATCGGTTTCATAAAATTTACACACTTAAGGAGATATTGCCAAATGATTTGTTTTTGGAACTTGAAGAAGAAACAGATTCCATTACAAGTACACAACAGCTCTCATGGGAACACGAATACACAATATTGTGCAATTTTAAGCAAATTCAACATCGAAAAGTGCCAAGACAAGGAAAATGTTGAGGACAATGGAAATTTGAAATGAAAACAGAAAATGTCAGAGAAACACAGTGGATGAGCGTAAACCTGGAAACAAATTTAGCGTTAATGTACAGTCTTATTGTTAATATGTTCTGAAAAGATTATATTGGACTTAAAAAGTTAATATTCTTCGTCTCTGCTCAGAACCTACCAGACGAGTAGAGTTTCTCTCCAGCATTTTGCATTTCAATAGTTAGAAGAAATGAAAGGAGATTCTCTGGTCCCGAGCAGGAGTCCCCGGATGTATGCTGCATCCCATGTGCCAGGGTCTGGGATGTTTCTGATGGACTCTGCAAGATTCTGAAGGGGAGGATGAGCAGTCAGAATTCGTTATGCATATTGGCACCAAAGTCATACATAGGAAAAAGGCTGAGGATCTAAAAATGCTATCAGGGTGAATGCTGAAAACAAGAGGAGAGGAATGATAATCTCAGCATTACTACTGGTACCACGTGCGAGTGAGGCAAGGAATAGGAACCCATTGCGACAAACCTTGTGCAGGAGGGAAGGCTTCAGGTACATAGATCATTGGGGTACTTCCTGAGACCTGAACATGAATTATGGGTTGCCCTTAAACTGGACGAGCCACAGTATCCTGGGAAGGAGAAATGTTGTGAGTGGTTGGATAGCTTTGTCCCACTGAGACTGCTAAGGAATGGAAAGGTGCAGAAACCTAGGATGACAAGACAAGAGGGTCTTATCGACAAGACTAAGAAGGAAGCTTAGAAAAGATTGAGGACGCAAGGTTCTGATACAGTTGAAAGGATTACAGTCTAGCTCAGAAATAACTCAAAAATGGATTGCGGAGAGCTTAGGAGGTGAAATAACAAGCCTTGGTGGGGTGAATTTGGGAAAACCCAAGGCGTTCTACATTTACATTTACGTGAGTAAGAGAATGACTAACGAGAGAGTAGGGCCGATAATGGATAGTGGAGGGAACTTGTGCCTGGGTGCGGGAGAGGTAGTGCAGGACCTAAATGAAGGTTTTGTTTTAGTATTCATTCGAAAGAGATACGTTGTTGTCAGTAAGAATACTGTGGAACTGGTTAATTGGCATGAGTAGATTTATATTAAGTAAATGGATATGCTGGAAAATCTGGGAAGCAAAAAGGAAGGTAATGCCCCAGGGCTGGGCCATCTGTATCTGAAAGCGACGAATGAGATTTTTGCTCCTCCGGCATGATCTTTGCTTCCGCACTCTCCATGGGAGTAAAACCGAATGATTGCGTGGAGGTGAATGTTCTTTTACTGTCCAAGAAAGGGAATAGGGAAATCCCTGCGAAATACAGATTTGTCAGTCTTACTTCTGTGGCAAGCAAGGATTCTGACAGATAGGAATGATGACTATTTGGAAAATAACTGTGTGTGGGACAGTTCATGCCTCATAAGCCTCATTAAGTTCCTTGAGAACGTAACGAGACAAGTTGATGAACATCAAACATCGGATGTGGTGTATATGGGTTTCAGTCAGGCATGAGATGAGGTTTCCAAAGATAGGTCCATGCAGGATATTAGGAGATGTGGAATACAGGAAATTTTCACTGCTTGGTTACAGAATTGTCTGGCCGAACGAAGACATCGAGTGGTAGTGGATAGAATGTATTCCACCTGGAGATCAGTGAACGGTGATGTCCAGCAGGGATCTGCTCTTGAGCCTCGGTTCTGTGTAGTTTTTACAGATTTATTGGACGAAAAAGTGGAAGTATGGTTTAGTTAGATAGCGGATGACACAAACGTCAGCTGTAAATAGTGTCAAGGGCTGTTGCAGGCATTGACAGGGTGCAGAGCTGGGGGGAGAAGTGGCTGATGTCGTTCAACCTGGATGAACTCCATCAGGGTTAAAGACACGATTATCGGCCTTGGGGAGGAACAGCTGATCGTGGGACACATGTACATAGATCCCTCACCATTGACAATCATGTTGATCGGGTTGTTATGCAGGCGAATGGTGTATTGGCTTTCCTTAAGAGGGAGAATGTGTTTAAAAGGCGCAAGATTTAGCTGCAGTTCTACAAAACACCTGGTTAGACCACAGTTGGAATATTGTGTCCAGTTCTGGGCGCCTCATTATTGGAAGGATGTAGGTGATGTGTATGCTTTCGAAAGGGTACAGTTTTATCAGAATGCTGCCTGAGCTTCATCCTGAGTAAGCACAGGCTGTAAACACTGGATAGAAGAAGGAAGAGACGTGACTTCATAGAGCTGCACAAATTAATGAGAGGCATAGGTGGAGTAGATAGGCAGAGACTTTTCCCGAGGGCAGAAATTGCTGCAAGGAGGTGCCATAGCTTTAAGGTGATTGGAGGAAATATGAGAGGAGATATAAGAGGAAGATTCTTTGCACAGAGTGGTGAGTGCGTGGAATGTATAGCCAGAGGTGGTCATAAAGTCAGTTACATAACGGACAGCTAAGGGACTGCTGCACTAGCACCAGGACGGCAGTATGACGAGGTGTGTGTAGGTGAATTCGACCTCAGATTAAGATTAATGTTTGGCACAGCATGGTGGTCCGAAGGTGATGTGCTGAACTGGTCTATGTTCGACCTTCTAGATTCTATTTATTTTTAAATTGTCTGTTCTTAACAGGAACAAAGAAGCTAGTGTTTTAGTTGACTCTCAAGTAATTGGACATGAACGCTAAGTGATAAATTGCAAATTTTCTTCAGTAATGGTCTATATATTGTAGTATATTTTAACTTGCTATGAAAATTATTGATGGAAAGCTATGGGGAATGCTCCCTCAATGTGAAGTCATGCTTCTGATGTTGTTGTGGTTCCACTCATGCAGCAAGGTCTCACCTTTCTGAGACTTTCGATAAACCTGTGAAAACATGAACTAACTTGGAATTTTTAACAGCTCATATTCATTCATGGGTTTTAGAGCCACTCGTAAGCACCGAGTTTATTTGACATCCCCAATAGCAATGCAGCAGGTGACAGAAAGCTGTTTTCTTGAACTGCTTTTATCTACGTGGTGCACACACACACACACTGAGCTGATTGCAAGGGGTTTCCAAAATTATGAAGAAGGAATATGGAAAATGAAACAAATTAGTCCCTAGTCAGGCAGCAGACGTGGAAGAACACTTGCAGAGATTGGATCAATCATGTTCCTTTCGAGGACATTACCAGTGCAGAATTGTCGTTTACTCCCATTGATGTCAGTTGAGCTCAGGATCCTTGATGCCACTATCAGCCAAGTACTGCTTTGGAGACAAGGGAAGTAGTTCTGAACTCACCTCAATTGACATTGGAATCTCAGCTGAAACAAGGAAAAGCAAAATGACAGATAATGAATTGTTTGAAGAATGTGCTCACTGCTCTCACACATTCAGAAGAAAAAATGATGCATGGATTTCTGATTGCGTCAAGAAGACGTTTGTCCTACTTGTAATGAAGATGTATTTAAGCACAGTGGCAAAGGGACAGAAAGACGCTTCAATCTGTACTATTGGGAACAATACTTTTCCGTTCACAGTGTATCGAACAGTGGCAAACACACACTATTGTCTGTTCGTAATGGACACTGATCATTCCAACCTCTTCATTCACTAATGACCAATAACGACATTCAAATCAGCAGCATCCATCATCCCAGTTTCAGACGAAAAAGAGAAATGGAGGAACAGAGGAAGTGGAGTAACGGGGGAGTGATGTGACATACAGTAGGAATGGCAGAAGAGGAGTGTGAAGGGAGATGGCCAATAGAAGGTTTTGTAGCAGCAGAAGTGACAGTGCAAGGGAAATAGGAGTGTAGGAAGTAGGGAGAAGGAGGAGGATTGACAATTGGAGTGTGAGTGACAGGGAAACGAGAGTACTTGGAGAAGAGTGATTTCTAGGCGATCAAACATCAAAGTCGTTCTGTGTGTCCATCAACTGCAGTCGCCAATGTTTCACCCCTTAAATGCATTGAGTCATTTTTCTTTCACTACTTTTCAATATGAACAACAATGGTCAATTGTTCTAACAATATGCTTCCAACTCGAAGCAGGCATTAGATTTTAATTTGACCTCCTACAGTGTATCTATAATGTATAATTATTTTGAATATTTATTCTTATCACTCTATTTCATGCAAACAAACTTAATGAATGAGACCATGTCCATCCTGCAGATGAAAACTTCCTTAATCTCCGACTATTGCAGGGAATGTTGTAAACATCCTCCTTCAGTTCACGTAAAATGCCAAATGCCAAACCTAATCCAATATTAATGACATATAAGCGTTATGAATAAGGCATGCAGATGGGGCAGAGTATAAAACGCGAATTCATCTTCATGTCCAAAGTATTATTTGTGGTTCTCTCATAAAAATAATCTCAACTGCATCACACTATTAATTCACCGAAATAAGAAAAGCAAGAGGCTGGAGTTCTCTATTCTTCTTAAGGAAATAACGTCTGGAGTAGAGGAAGAAAATTGAGGTTTGTTGGTGATATTCATAAATTAGAATTATAATCAGCTTTATTGTCACGTGCCCTTGTATAAGTGCAGTGAAAAGTCTACAATGCCACTGCTAATAGTGCCATTATTGGTCCAGGATACCAAGGTGAAGATACGTGAATATTCGCTGCAGATTTCCATAAATAATAAATTCAGGCATAAGCATAAAAAAAAATTGAATTACTCGAAACGTCTAGCATAAGAAGAGGGTTTTTTAAATGATGGTGAAAGTAATTCTGCGGGTTGGGGTGGGGGTAACAATGACTAATTTTGTGGATGATACGAAATAAAACCTGGAGGTTGACCATGTGGAGGAAAGTGTTAGCTTTCAGGGGGCATAAACTGATTGGTCAGATGGACCAATCAGTGGTAAATGAAATTTACCATTCATAAACGTGAGGGAATGCACTTCAAACGTAACAAGACAATATTTACTCAAACAATGAAGTAGACTTTGTTTGCTCAGGTTTTTATTTGGAGCAGAAAAGTTGAGAGGGAACCCGTTAGAAGGGATAAGAACATCCGGGGAATGGACAAGGTTAAGACACAGCAGTTGTTCCCCTTAGTTGAAGGGTCAAGAACAAGAGGAAAGTCTTGTGAAATGAAAGTTAAGAGGTTGAGGGAGGATATGTAGAAATTGTTCTGAACCTACACATTCGCATTTTTTACTGGAATGCACTGCGTAGGAGGGCAGTTGAGGCAGGTCAACTTGAAAACTTTCAAAAGCAGTTGGATGAGCACTTGGCCCATTAAACTGGCTTGGACTCTTCTCTAATGCGTGATTCTACGTGGTGGCTGCTCGGGCAGCGCTGATATATTCCGAAGCTCAAGTCAATGGCACTTGTTGGGAGGCAGCAGCGCTCAGAGGGTATGTACGTTTGGACTATATCCTAGTGTTGTGTGATTTTTAAACGTGTTGTATTCTCCAGACACGGTGCAAGCCTGTACTCCCTCAAATAAACCCCCAGACATTGGACACCCCATTCATCAACGGTGACTGAAAACTAAATAATTGCAAACGGGAACAAGAGAGGAATGTCAGAATTAGGAGCGGGTAATTCGACTCGTCGAGTCTGCTCCACCAGAAGCATTTATGCTTCTTTTTTAAATCAATTGATCTATTCTTCCTGCATAGAAGTTCAACAGTGAGGCAGTGGGCAGTGAGTTCAACAGATTCAAAATCCTTGAAGAGATGTACTTTCTCCAGATCTCAATTTTGAACTTACCTCATCTGATTCTCTACCAATTAGCTTTTATACCAGCCTGTCTCAAAAGGGCAAACATCTTTCCCACATCCACCTTAGCAATCCCCTTCAGCATGTTAGGCACCTCAATCAGATATCTCCCCCATTCGTCTGTACGCTAGCAAGTACAAAACCAAGCTACTCAGTTACTTCCTCTACTGCAGCCCAATGTTGCCTGGAATCAACATCGTGAAACTACACTGAACTGCCTCGAGTGCTCCCACATCATTTCTCAAGAGACAAAAACTCGACACAATCTTTCAGGTTTGGAACTAAAGCCTTACGTAATTGTAACAATGCTTCTTTCCTTTTCTAATCCAGTTCTCCTGTAATGAAGGTCCGGGTTTCATTTGCCTTTCTTATTAACTGCTGCATCTGAATACCTACTTTCTGAGATTAATGCAGAAAGACGGCCAAGTCAGTTATTGTTGACGCATTTTGAGTCTGTTTCCCATTTAAATCGTGATTTTGCCTTTTTATATTTTGACCCAAATCGACAACCCGCTCTGAGCCACATCAAACTCCACCTGTCAAGTTCTTCCCCATTGTCTTAGCGTATGGAAATTTATCTGTGAACTCTTTCTGCTCATCTTTGAGTATCAGTCAAGAGTCAAACACGTTGTTTTTTGTTTTGAGTCACATGTCGGGCAGAGCAGTTCAGGATAGCAGTTTCCTTCCCTAAATTACATGAACGAACTACATTGGTTTTCCTGACAATCCATTCATGGTCACAATCAGTATCTTAATTCAAGATGTGAATTCAACCTACAGTATCTGCGGTGGGAGGATTCAATCCCAGGTCATCAGAACACTATCTGGTTTCTCGATTATCAACTGAGCGTCAATATGACGAGATCAACCCTTCTCCGAATCCTGCAAAGTGCAACGTCCCAATTTTGCCCTCATGTTATCGAAGACATCATTGTGAAAAAGTATAGGGATGTTTGCTTTCTAATCAACCAGTAGCGGTGCATGGACATCGCAACTCTGGGCAGCCATTGCTCGCCAAATCTTGAATTCTTCAACATCAAATGCCGCACCTCTATCTACCAAGGGAATTTACCGCTTCTGTACTAATTGTTGTGTACGTTCCTCCCCAAGCAAATGTTGACGAAGCTCTGGGTCTGCTGTACTCCACTACGAACACCCTGGAGACGAACACCCCAAAGCCCTATTTATTGTGACTGGCGGCTTCAATCAAGCCAATCGAAGGAAGATGTTGTCCAAACACCACGAGAACATTACCTGCCCCACTAGGGCCGGAACATTTTAGACGACTGATAAACTGCTGTGAGGGATGCCTATTACTCCATCCACTGCCTTAATTTCGGGAAATCTCAACACAATGCCATGTTGCTTCTCTACGCTTACAGGCAAAAGCGCAAGCAGTAGACCCCTTCATGGATGCAGGTCAAGTGATGGTCGGAGGAGGCAGAGTTTCAAATCCAGTGCTGTCTGGAATCGGATGATTGAGCCATGTTCAAACAGTCCACATGTACCTTGGACGAGTACACCACTACTATCACACTCTTTATCAGCAAGTGTGTGGAGGACTGCATACCAAGGAGGTCAATCCGGGTTTTCCCCAACAGGAAATCCTGAAAGAAACAGGACATACAGAAACAAATAAAAACAAGTTGGGAGGCCTTCGGATCGGGAGACCTACTCAAAAGTAAGGAATTACCTTCGCAGAGCCATTAAGACAGCCAAGGACAAATACCGATCCAATCTAGAGACCCAGACAGACAGCTGCTGACTATGGCAAGGACTAATTATATCACAGGTTCTGAAAAGAGACAGTGCAAATAGTAGACGATGGCAGATAGTTGCAACGCCTCTATGCTCGCTTTGAGCAGGATTTGGGGCAGAGGTAACACCTATTCTGACAAGTCCTTACAAACCTATTATAACACTCACTACATCAGAAATCAGATCAGCTTTCCTTCGTATGATTCCAAGGAAAGTGATGGGATGAGATGGAGCTCTCGGAAGTGCACTCAGACCGTGCCCAGATCAACTGGTAGAGGTCATCTCGGACATCTTCAAACTCTCCCTGCAGCAGGCTACTGCGCCAGTTTCAAGAGGGCCAACATCATCCCTATGAAGAAGAAGGCTCATGCAGCATGGCTCAATGACTACCGTCCAGTAGCCCTTATTTCGGTGGTCATGAAATACTTTAACAGTCTGGTCATGGCATCAATCAAATCCACTCTCCCCAGTACTCTTAACCCACTCAAACTTGCTTATCGGATCAACAGATCCACATCAGGTGCCGTATCACTTACGTTTCACTCCTCCTTAGAACATCTTGACACCAAGAACAGCTACGTAAAAATCCTACTCATTGACGACAATTCAGCCTTCAATATTATTTTCCCCTCGAGACTCATTACTAAAGTTGGTGATCTTGGATGAAGCCCATCTCTCAGCATCTTGATCTTAATTTCCTGACCCACAGTCCACAATCAGAGAAAATTGTGAACAAAGTGTCATCCTCAGAATCACTCAACACGGGTGTCCCCTCCTCCCAACCCCGACCAGTGGTGCGTATTCAGACCCGACTGCACTCATCGTATATCCATGACTGTATCGCCAAATACCAGACTTATGACATTTGCAAGTTCGCTCATGACAGTAACATCATTGGTCGAACCTCAGATGCCGATCAGACAGACTACATACGGGAGGTGGAAGAACCTGGTGCACTGAGAACAATCTAGCTCCCCATAAAAGAAAAATCAAGGAAATCATGATTGACTTTTGGCGGAATGGTACTCAAGCCCCACCCCCCACACACGAACAGCAGAGAGGTGTAACGAGTGAAGATTGTCACGGTTTTGAGAGTGGTCATTCATAACAAGTTTACTTGGAATCTTCATGAGGATGTAATGGTTACAAAGGCCCATCAACGTATATTCTTCCCCAGGCAGCTGAGAAAAGATAGCATGACAGCGACTACGCTTGCCATCCTTTATAGGTGCGCCATCAAGGGCATTCTGTATGGATGTATCGCTATTTAGTATGGCAAAAGTACCATTCAAGATTGGAGAAGGTTACAGAAAGTAGTGAACTCGGCCCGGACAATCACAAAGGCTAACCTCCCATCCATACAATCCAATTGCAGGGCCTGTCGACAAGGAAAGGCCGCCAGCATTCTCAGAGATCAATCCCACCTGGCAATGTTTTTCTACAACCTCTACCGTCGGGGAGAATATACAGAAGCCTGAACACGCACACATCCGGTTTCACAATAGTTTCTACCCGACTGTTGTTAGAAAACTGAAAGGACTCATAAACTCTTAATATTCGCCTGTAACTGTATTTCTGGGGTTTTTGTTGCCTCTGTTAACCTATGCTACTTAACTTTGAGATTTGCCTGAATTGCTTGCGACACAATGCTTTTAACAGTGCCTCTATACACATGAAAATAAATTGAATTCAGTTCACTTCAATTCGATTCAATTCCATTCAATTCAATTCAATTCTCGAAAATGGATGACCTTTTAGTTTGTTACAATTTCTCTCCCTCGAAGGAATATACTTTTTTGAGAGGAATTTGGCATCCCCCAAGTTTTTGCCATTGTACTCCAAATGCCCTGTCCTTTAAATCATGTTTCCCAGAGCATTTCAGTGCCATATCCTTCCTCAGGCCAGTATCATTATCGTTGCTCGAAAGCAAATCTCGTGTAAGTGACTCTGTCTTCAGTCTTTCCATCTGACGTTGAAGCTCTAGCATGTTGTGATCATTCTTTGCAAGATGGTAATTAAATACAAGACCACTTATCAGTTCTTCCTCACTATGTAATACCAAACCAAAGGTAGCCAGTTCTCCGGTTGTTCCATGACATGTTGCTCGAAGAAACAATCACTTGCGTACTTAATGAATCATTCTTCGAGGCTGAGCTTTCCAAGAATTTTAATCCAGTAAATTCGCATCTTCAAACCACTCATAATCGTTTTTGTGCATCTCTCACAGTTCATTTTATTCCCTGGTTTATGTTGTTCATTATTTTTGGTCGTGGGATACTGGTGGAAATTACTGCTCCTAATGAATTTCATCCATTGCCTTGTACTTCCGCACATAATGATTAATCATTCTGCTCACTCATGTTAATTTAATTTCTTGTCACAGCCTTTATGTCTTTCTTAACCAGTAGGGCGGCACGGTTAATTAGCGATTAGCATTGCTGCGACACAGCACCAGGGTCTTGGGTTAGATTCAAACAGCAGCAGATTGTCTGTATGGAGTTTGCACATTCTCCACTTGTCTGCATGGATTCCTCCAAGGTGCTCCAGGATCTTGCGCGGGTTACGTGAGTTGGCCATGTTAAATTGCCCGTAGTGTCCTGGGACATGTAAGTTAGGTGCATTAGTGAGTGGTAAATACACAGTGATACCTCGAACACAGAACATGACAGCACAGTACAGACTCTTCAGCACTCAATGTTGCGCCGACCAATGGAACCAATCTGAAACCTATCTATCCTACATATTTCTATGTCTATCCATAGATTTATCCAATGGCCATTTAAATATCCTTACATTTGGCGAGTCGACTTATGCTGAAGTGAGGGCATTTCTATGAGTGCACAAACCAACACTGACATCAGTCCTATATCTATCACCCCTCATTTAAAGTTATGCACCCTGGTCTTTGCCATCACCATCTAAGGAAAATGCCCTCACTGTCCACCCTATCGAACCTTATATGTCTCAATTAAATTACCTTTCAGTTTTTGTCTCTCTAACGGAAACAGCATCAAATCCTTCAGCATTTCCACATCAGACCTTTCATGCGCATCCGGCAACATTTTGGTAAATCGCCTCTGAACGTATTATAAAGCTTTCACATCCTTCATATAACAAGGGGATCAGAACTGAACGCAATTATCCAAACGCAGGTGCACCAGAAATCTATGAAAATGCAACATGGCCTCCGAAACGCGATTTCTCTCCGAATAAAAGCCGATGCACCACATACCTTCTTAATAACATTACCAGCCTGGGTAAAAAAACCTTTAGGGATCTTTGCATGTGGACACCGAGATCTCTGCTCGTCTATACGCTGAAGAATCTTACCTTTAGCCCAGTACTCATTATTCCTGTTGTTCCTTCCAATGTGAATCACCTCACACTTTTCCACATTCAACTGAACTTACTACCTCCAGTCCACCTCTGCAAATTGTCTATGTCCCTCTGTAACCTGACATCTTTTATCTCTGTCCACAGCTCTACCGACCTAAGTATCATTCGCAAATTAACTAACTCAAATTTTTACGCCCTCATTCAATCATTTATAAAAATGACGATCAGAAGTGGCCCCAAAACAGATCCAGGCGCAGCATCACTATTGACTGAACTCCAGGATGAACATTTCCGCTCAGACACCACCCTTTGTCTCCGTTCAGCTCGACAATTTCTGAATCAAACTGATAAATCGCCATCAATCCCATGCCTCCATATCTTGTGCAATAGTCTACTTTGGGTACCTTCTCAAACTCCTTCCTGAAATGCATATACACAACTTCAACTGCTTTCCTCTCATTCACCTATTTGGTTGCCTTCTCAAAGAACACAATAAGGTTTGTGAGACTCGACCTAAACATCACAAAACGGTGTTGACAATCCCTCACCAAAATATTCCACTCTAAATAATCATGTTCCCGATCAGTTAGAAACTTTTACAACACTATATTGCAAAGTAAGGCTCAGTGGTGTATAATTATCAGTATTTTCTGTACTTCCCTTGTTGAATAACAGGACAACATTCTCTGTCCTTCAGTCTTGTGGCACTTTTCCTGTAGACATTGACAACACAAAGGTCAGGGCCAAACGATCTGCACTCTATTATGGGACTGGGTCGGGGGGGGGGGGGGGGGGTGGGGGGGGGGCGGGTTGACTCTTTGAAAGGGTCGGAGTGGACGTGTTAGGCCAAATGGACAGTTTCAACCCTGTAGGGAATCCATCCTTTGATTTTTTTGAGAAGCTGCACCGCCTGCTACTTCATGGCTATCCATTCAGAATACTGACAAGTTTGGACATTTATCTTCCCAGTCCTGATCTCCACGCAATTTTGATCACTTGTTTGTGTTGTCAACTTCACAATTTTATTTCAAATACTGCTTGTAATTTTGAACAAGGTTTTTCAATAATATCCATTGATTTGATTTCTCTTTTGATAGTTTCTTCTGCACTACGGTTTCCACATTCGCCAATCGTATTTATTAATCCGTGATAATAATGAGCCTCATCTCTGTCATGTACTCCAAATTACAAGTGATATTTGGACATTTATGATTTCTTCCCTCACCACCTTCATTAGTCTGGCCTTGACTCTTTATCCTAGTCACCTTTACCTTCTGCTCACTTTCTGACCTGCTGCTTTGGTTCCCAGCCTCCTTCATTATGAGTTTAAATCCATTGTGTTGCACTATTGAACCCGTCTGCCAGGATGTTGCTGCCCCTTCAGTTGAGATGCAACTCCTTTTATTACACGTCCCTTCTGCCCTGAAATTGATCACAATGTTACAAAAATATGAACCGCTCGCCCCGCACCAGGTATATAGCCACATTTTAAGCAAAACTATTTTTGTATTCCTGATACACGTCCACGTGGGACAGGGAGTAATCTTGCTTTTTAAATGACGAAACTACTGTTTTTAAACTCAGCACCCTGAACTCTCTTTGGAGGACTCACTTTCCACGCCTGTGTCATTCGTACCAATGTGCACCACCACTTCTGGCTCTCCACACTCCTCCTTGGCATCTCGTGAGCATGCGCAGAAACATCCTTGACGCTGCCACCAGTGATCCTGCTTCTGAAGAAATGTCAAATCTGCTTTATCGGCAATGATTTTGCCAGGCTTACTGAGCTTTTCCAGTAATTTTTCATGATTGTTTACTGAGACAAAATCTGCACTGTACGGAGTTGAAAAAATCTGAATTTTAATTCCTTTAAAATATCTAAACATTTGTTTATCCAAAAATGCCCAATTATATCTTTATCAATCCATTAACGTCAGCTTTTTCATTTTTGCAATCCATGAACTAAAGAGTTTTTTTTACATCTCTTTTCATTTCAGTACAATTACAGATGACTCTTCGCATAGACACGCATAAAAGGCATATACAAAGAATTACTTCGTTGAAAAATACGAGTAATAATATCAATAATTGGAATTATACCTAAAATTAAAGGGTTAGATAATGGAAGAATGAGAGTGGTTGGCCTAATTCATCCTGGATCATAAAATACGGAAATGTGAACATGTTGGGATGCTCAAGATTATGAAAATATTGTAAGGGTATCAAAAAGGAGATTTTGTATCCGTTAGTTGGTATTACAGTACGAACGATATACGGGTAATATCGGGAATAAAATAATGGCGAGAGAAAGTTTAGAGTCAATCAATGATAATAGTAGAAATTTGTGCGTGAAGTATGAGGAGATAGGGAAGGCGCTGAATAAATATTTTTCGACGATATGAACACTGTAAAACATATTGCCAAGGAGAATGCTGAGCAACAGCTACTCGACACCATGTGATTGACATTTACAAGGAGGAGGAGTCAGCAATTCTGTAATGGGTGAAAACTGATAATTCCCCAGGACCAGATGAAATTTATGATCGTATTCTCTGGGAATCCAAAGAGGAGACTTGCTGAATCTTTCGATTTCGTCTTTATGTCCACATTGACGACAGGAATATTGCCATAAGGTTGGATGACAGCAAATGTTGTCCTCTTGTTCAAGAAAGAGAGTAGAGACAACCCTGGTAATAATAGAGCAGTCAGCCTTACATCGTGTGCGGGTAAATTGCAATAAATGTTTGAAATAGCTATGATTAATAATCATCGAGAGAGGAATAGGTTGATTAGGGAGAGGTCAAAACGGTTTTGTGAAGGGTAGGTCGTGCCTTTCAAAACTTATTGAGTTCTCTGATAAGTAACCAAACAGGTGGATGACGAGAAGGCGGTTGATGTGGTGTGTGTGGATTTCACTAAAGTTTTGGTAATGTTCCCCGCGCTAGACTATTACACAACATATGGATACATAGGATTGTGGGTGATATAGAAGTTTGGATCAGAAATTGGCTAGCTAGAAGAAGGCAAAGGGTGGTTTTTGATGGGAAATCAATGAGGAGACAGTGTGGTCTGCAGATACTGGAGATCACAGTTGAGACAGTTTTGCTGGAAAAACACAGCAGGTCAGGCAGCATCCGTGTAGCAATAAAATCAACGTTTCAGGCCAGAGCCCTTCATCTGGATTCCTGTGAAGGGCTTCGGCACAAAACATCGATTTTCCCGCTCCTCAGATGCTGCCTGACCTGCTGTGGTTTTCCAGCAACACACTCTCAACTTAACTGGGAAATGTTCACCCTGCAGTTTAGTTTCTAGTGGTGTACCACAATGATCTGTTTTGGGATCTCTGCTATTCGTCATGTCTATAAATGATCTGGATGAAGGCGTAGAAATATGAGTTAGTAAATTTGTCCATGGCACCAAGGTTGGTAGATTTGTCGAGAGTGCTGAAGAATGTTGCAGGTTACACAGCGACATAGATAAGCTGCAGAGCTGGGCTGAAGAGCGGCAGTTAGACATTATGCAGAGAAGTGTGAGAAGATTCGCTTTTGAAGAAGCAAAACTAATAAAGTTTACTCGGCTAATGGTAAAATTCTTGGTACTGTAGATGAGTAGGGAGATCACAGTATCCATGTACTGTGCATAGGTTCCTGAAATTTGCCACCCAGGTTGATAGAATTATTGAGAAAGCATACGGTGTGTTGACTTGTATTGGTAGAAGGATTGAGTTTCGTAGGCATGAGGTCATATTGCAGCTGTCCAAAACTCTAGTGCCGTTCCACTTGGAATGTTGAGTACAGTTCTGCTCCCTTCATTATAGGAAGGATAAAGAAGTTTTGGAAAATGTTCACCGATTTCCTAGGACGTTGTCTACTGTGGAAGTAGGTTCTCATATTGAATGTCTACGGAGGAAGAGGGACATAAGGTGAAAAGAGAAGAAGGTGAAAAGGCGACTTAATTGAGATATATAAGATCGTCAGTGGGTTACTAGAAAGCCTTTTTCTTCGGATGGTGATGGCTGGCACAAGGGAAAATACCATTAAATTGAGGAGGATATATATATATATATATATAGGGTAGATGTCATAGGTGGATTCTTTACTCAGACTGTCGTAGGGAGTCGACACGTCCACTTTCATGGCATTTAAATGGTCATTGGATAAATATATGGATGTAAATGTAACAGTGTATGGCAGACGAGCTTCAGAATGATTCCATGGGTTTGCTGAAGAGCTATGATATTAGAGTCATAGAATCATAGAGATGTACAGTACGGAAACAGATCATTCGGTCCAATTTGTCCATGTCGACCAGATATGCCAAACCAATCTACTCCCCATTGCCAGCACCCGGCCCATATCCCTTCAACCTCTTCCTATTCATATATACCTCCAAATGCCGTTTAAATGTTGCAATTTCACCAGCCTCCACTATTTTCTTGGTCAGCTCATTCCATGCACGTACCACGATCTGCGTGAAAAAGCTGCTCGGTAGGTCCCTTTTACATCCTTCCCCTCTGACCCTAAGACTGTGCCCTCTAGTTCTGGACTCCCCAACCACAGGGAAAAGACTTTGTCTGTTAATCCTATCTATGCTCCCACCCTCCGTGATTTTATAAACCTCGATGAGGTCACCCGTCAGCCTCCGACGCTCCATGTAAAATAGCCTGAGCGTATCCAACCTTTCGCTATTGATCAAATCCTGGCAACATCCTTATGATTCTTTTCTGAAACATTTTTTTAAGTTTCAGAACATCTTTCCGATAGGAAGGAGAAAATAATTGCACGCAATATTCTAACGGTGGCCGACCAATGGCGTGTACAGCCTCCACATGATCTCCCAACTACTATACTCAATACTCTGACAAATAAAAGAAAGTACACCAAGCGTCTTCTTCACTAACCTATCTATCTGGGACTCTAATTTCAAGGAGTTATAAGCCTGTATTCCAAGGTCACTTTGTTCAGTAACACTGCCTTTCCATTAAGTGGATATGTCCATTTAGGATTTGCTTATGTTCTATATTCGATGTAGTGATATAGTTGGGGAAAAATGATGAGTTTTCTGGAAGGCGTCAGCACACAGTTCTGAATCCAGGTAGCGTCATTAGTGCAGGGCTATCTTGGAGGGAAGGAGCGAGAGAGAGGAAGGTCCTGCATGCAAAAGTGATAGTGATGGAACATGAGCTTTGTTCAGGGAAGATTTTTTGATAGATATACAGTGAGCATGATGGAGCTGAAAGGAAATGGTGGTGACACTTATCCTTGCAAAGTGGGGAAGTTTATTGACGCTGGACATTTCTTCAGACCGCAGATGTTTCACTGAAATGCTTGGTGAACTCAGACGATGCACGGTGAGTCTAGTAGTCTGGCCTCCACTGGGGAGAGAATGGCCCTCCTCAGTACTAGCTCTTACATCAGCTCTTTCGTGACCCTGTCGCTAAATCGTGGTGAATTTGTACTTTTACTGTCATGCTCCGAATTAGCCATACGCAGCGGCTCTGAACTGAGAAAGCTCAACCATGTCCCCATTAACATTTCAAGATGGGGAAAGAAACAGTGATCATATAATATTCAGGGGCATCTGGTCGATCGTGAATACGTCCAGCCATCGAGGGTGGCGGAATCAGGCTGGCAATAATTGAGAGCGACACAAATGAGTGGGGCATGTAGCTAATGAGGTGAGTTCGATAAACAGGCACGAGAAAACTAGATCCGCTTGTGCAGACGCTCCCTCTGTCACACTCAACGAAAATGATGTTGAATCCAATTATTGTTAGATTCAGCTCAATGAGTCGAAAGCTGTGCTGACCCACAAACTAATTGTCCTTCTCTCCGTGTGTACCATACTCATGGGGTATGAGTCATCTCCTCCTCATCCTGGGTAACAGAATCTCCAGAATTTCCTGAATAACAATCTAGTGAGGTTTAATAACTGCCATCTATTCCTCAGTACCAGGTTTGGCAAAAGAAATGTCCTCTTCCCGTTCCTGACTGGAAGACACCCCCCAAAAAAAACAAGTGTTCTCATTACTCTCTTGTGAAGAAGAATTGAGGCACTGTATGGCCTTTTCGTAATCTTCTTATCATCTATTGATGGAAAACATTTCTGCTGTTTTTGAAAATCATTGTCAAAATCTGACTGATGGAGTTTATGCTTTTCTTTGCTCTGTGATTAAACAGGCAAGCTGGCCAAGCAAATGGTTAGTGCTGTTGCCTCCCAGCACAAAGAACCTGGGTCCGATTCCAGCCACGGGCGACCTTCTGTGTGGAGTTTGCACAATCTGCCTGTGTCGGCATGGGTTTCCTCCAAATGCACCGGTTTCCTCCCATAGTCCAAAAATGTGCAGGTTAGGTGAATTGCCCATGCTTATTTGCCCGTAGTGTTCAGTGAAGGGGTAAATGTAGAGGAATGGGTCTGGGTGGTTTGCGCTTCGGTGGCTCGGTGTGGACTTGTTCGGCCTAAGGGCCTGTTTCCAAACTGTAAGTAATCTAATCTAAAATCATTTCTCTATGTGCCAATATTACAGCTCTTTTCCTCTTCAAGTGGTACTCAGCTAATGAGGACTGAATGGCTACTTCGATTTCTCTGTAACAGGTAAATGGGGACTGAATTACTTCCCCCTGTTTCTGAACAATAGTCTCCATGTTCTGAATGCTGTGTCAAGCTTAAGAAAGGCTTGATCACGGCACAAATAGCAAGAGGGTAACATTACACAAGATCGTTGAACAATAAATGCGTTTATTCTGAATTCTGCTCTCCAGAAAGTTACCCAACGGCCATTGCAGGCAGCCGGTTTGTTATTTTTTCGCTGTCTCTTTTTGGAAAGAGTGTGGACCATATACAATGCTGCCATCTTCTGGCACTGCTCCCACATATACGGAAGAAATATTTAAAAGCTGGAAAGATATCTGGTCCATGCGTGAGCGACCATCATACATTCCATCCAAAGCGAGGAATTGTTCTTTTTCTGCCATTTGAAAAGTGATATGAGGAACAGGTTAACTGAATCTATTTGTTCTGTGGCTTTGATTAATGCCTGTCTCCAAGGATTGTCATTATCGCAGTGTAGTGTTTCCATCGTTCACTGCAAAATAGTCTCCGTTCAATGTGTTATCCCATAATATAAGTGGAAGTATCATCGATCGCACGAGCTGGAATCAACAGCTGCAGGGAGAGGGGAAGGAGAGTTCAGACTCTGCGATCATTAAACTGAAATGATCCAATGATATACACGGTAATAGCTGAGAATGCCTGATATTTTTCTACTTATTATGATCGCTTATGATTATCAAAGAGCATCCAATACGCACATTACACTATTCAATAGTCTTATTATCCAATCCTAGCTATTGTTGGTAGCCCAGGGAAATATATTGTCCAGTTTTTATTTCTATAAAACATGTGTAATTGTATTCACGATATTTATATTTATTCCAGCGTTTCTGACGCATGATGCAGATAGTTCGAGTAGGGGGGAGGCCATGTCGGATTTGCTGCTTGGCAATGAACCATGCTAGTTGTCAATCTCTCGGCAGAACAGCATTTCGATGATAGTTATCTCAACTCTCTGATATTTGCTATACACTTGGAGAGGGATAAGAGCAGATTATATGGGAAAGTATTTAACTGAGGAAGGGGCGATTTCAATGCTATTCGTTTGGAACTGGGGCTCCGAAATTGGGAACAGATGTGCTCATGGAAACGCACGACAGACTTTTGGAGATTGCTTTCGAAGCATTTGCTGATGGTGCTGGACAGGCTTGTTCCAGTGAGGCAAAGGTGGGATGGTATGTTGAAATAATTCTGGGTGACAAAGAATGTGGAACACCAATTCAAGAGGAAGAAGGAAGATACTTAAGTTTGAGAAGATAAGGATTCGAGCGTTAAAATGTAGCCAGGAAGCAACTGAAGAATGGACTTAGGAGATCAAGAAGGGGGTATGAAAAAGATGCAGCGGATAGGATTAAGGAAAATACTGAGGCAGTCTACACTTACGTGAGGAATAGGTGGATAGTCAGAGTGAGGGTTGGGCCGATCAGGGATAGTGGAGGAACGTGTGCATTGTGACGGAGGAAGTAGGCGAAGTTCTTAATGAATACTTTGCTTCAGAATTCACTATTGAAAGGAACATTGATGTTTCTGAGGACAGGCTGAAACAGATTAATTTGTAAAAAAGTTTGGCGTGAGGAAGGAGGGTGCGCTGAAAATTTGGTAAAGCATACGGACAGATAAATCGCCTGGACCATAAGGGATATCCCCTCAGTAACTAGGGCCTAGGAAACCTCCAACCACAAGGGATGAACTCAGATTTCTCCAGTTTCCTTATTTCTCCTCCCCCCACCTTGTCTCAGTCAAATCTTTCGAACTCAGCACCGCCTTCCTAACCTGCAATCTTCTTCCTGACCTCTCCGCCCCCACCCCACTCCAGCCTATCACCCTCACCTTGACCTCCTTCCACCTATCGCATTTCCAACGACCCTCCCCCAAGTCCCTCCTCCCTACCTTTTATCTTAGACTGCTGGACACACTTTCCTCATTCCTGAAGAAGGGCTTATGCCCGAAACGTCGATTCTCCTGTTCCTTGGATGCTGCCTGACCTGCTGCGCTTTTCCAGCAACACATTTTCAGCTCTGATCTCCAGCATCTGCAGTCTTCATTTTCTCCTCGAATTGAGGGAAGAGATTGGTGTGCCTTTGGCAGTGATCTTTTCATCCTGAGTGCCTACTGGATAAACAAAGAACAAAGATCAAAGAAAATCTACAGCCCAGGTACAGGCCCTTCGGCCCTTCAAACTTGAGCCAATCCAAATGTACTGCCTTGACTTGTCGATCAATTCCTGAGCATCTGTATCCCTCTACTCCCCACCTACTCCTGCATTTATCCAGACACATCTTAAATAAATCTACCGTGCTTGTCTACCATCTCTGCTGGCAACGCGTTCCAAACGCTCACCGCAGTCTGTGGTAGTATTTGCCGCTTGTATACACTTTGAACTTTTCACTTCTCATGCGCTCTCCTGATTAAATGCTTCACCCTTGGAAAAGGGCTTGTTTCTATCCATCCTGTTTATATTCTTCATAATTTCATGAACCTCAATCAGGTCCCCCCTCAATCTCCTTTTTTCTAATGAAAATAACACTGACCTACTCAACTTTTCTTCATACCTAGCAACTTCCATAGCAGACAACATCCTCATAAACCTTCTCTGCACCCTCTCCAAAGCGTTCATATCCTCTTGCTGATGTGGCGATCTGAACTGTACACAGTATTCTAAATGCGGCTGAACCAATGTCCTGCACAATGTTTACATGACTTGTCAGCTCTTATACTCAATACCCCGTAGAATGTAGGCAAGCCTTCTTGACCACTTTATACTCATGTGCAGCAACCTTCAGGGTACAATGGAATTGCACTTCCAGATCACTATGCCTATCAACTTTTCCCAAGTCTCTTCCGTTCATTATGTAAGCCGCTCCAAAAGTAATCTTACCTGAATGCATCACCTCACATTTTATCTGAATTGAAATCCATCTGCCACTTTTCTGCCCAATAGATCCAGAAGGCTGGAGGGTCACAAAATTTCTTCTCTTGATCTAGAAAGGAAATAGGATAATCCTTGTAATTAAAGGCCAGTCAGTTAGCGAGTTATGAGAAGGTTTCTAGATCAGGTTGAGCGACTAGGTGTAAGTTTCCTCGCTGAGCTGAGTGGTACAATTTATGATGATTTGTCATACAACTTGATAACGTGATCAGTCAGCCTCCAGTGAAGCCACGAACTTACGCCCTACCTTCTATTTACGTGTTTCGTTTTCCTTCGGATGGTGATGTCCTTTCCAGTTCTTCTTCTCAGAGGGTGTAGATGGCGTCCAACTCCATGTGTTTGCTAACAACATTCCAGTTGGAATGCTATGGTTCTACAATTCTCGTGCGTCTCTGTTTGGCTTGTCCTCGGATGTGTTGTCCCAGTCAAATGTGTATTCTCCCTCGTCAGTGTGTAAAGATACTAGTGATAGTGGGTCATGCCTTTTTCTGGCCAGTTGATGTCCACATATCTTCCTGGCGAATTTTCTGCCTGTTTGTCCAAAGCAGTGTTTGTTATTGTTCTTGAAAGGTAGTTTAGGAAATGACGGTTTCGTTTTGCTTCTTCTCAACATGGGGATTTTGAACTGATTAGCTGCTGCTTTAGTATGTTGGTGGGTTTGTGGGCAACCATGATGCCAAGGGTGTGGAAGCTTTGGAAAGGGTTCAGAGGATATTTCTTAGGATATTGCCGGTTTGGAGGGACGGTCTTACGAGGAAAGGCTGAGGGACTTGAGGCTCTTTTCGTTGGAGAGAAGAAGCTTGAGAGGTGACTTAATTGAGACATATAAGAAAATCAGAGGATGGCCAGTGATAGCCTTTTTCCTCAGATGGTGATGATTAACACGAGGGGGCATTGCTTCCAATTGAATGGTGATACACATAGCAGGGATGTAAGAGATAGTTTCTTTACTCAGAGAGTAACAGGAGCGTTGACCACCCTACATGCAACAGCAGTAGATTCGATAAATTTAAGGGCATTTAAATGGTCAGTAGATTGGCTTACAGATCAAAATGGAATATTGTAGTTTATAGATGCTTCAGATTAGTTAAATTGGATGGTGCAACATCGTGGGCCAAAGGACACTTCCTGCACTTGAATGTTCTATGACCTGTATTCTATGACTCGACACTTCCGGGAAAGTGTTAACTGTTTCAAGTAGTTCTGAATTTGCTCACCCATTACGTGGAAGTACACTCCTTCAAGACGTTTATTATGACTATCCCACGGAGTTCTTTTTGGCCGACCATAAGCTTTCTCAGCAGCTGACAGTCCCGTCTACGAATATGGAGAAACTCGCATGTGAAGTAGTGCCAACGGAAATACATTAAATCAATTTAATACGTTTATTGAACAAAGTTTAATAATCTCTCTTTGAAAATACCTTTGGACTGTTCCACAATCCCTGCTGCCTGCGAATGTGAGCGCAGTGCGGTTGCCATTGAATTGATACTGAGTCACACAAGTGACCTTTGTTTTGAGCCATATAATCTGATTTATTGTCTGTGCTTATCATTTTATTTCACCCGAAGTGGGGCTGAAGTTCAGTCAACAATGTTTTCAGTACTATATGTGCAGTACAACTAATGCTGGGGAAGGCTTCAATTCATTTGATAAATACAATTACTGAACAGTATTTATAACATTGTACCTTAATAATTGAATAAAATCAATTTGCAAAGAAGCAAAAGGACCATCAGGCAGGTGGAAGTCCCGGAAGGGCTTTTAATTCCTTTACCATTGCTATTCTTCATACAAATAAGGCCACTTTTGAACTGAAGTATTCAAATCCGAGTTTCACCAGGGTTTTAGAATTAGCTGCAGCATTGTTTCATTGTCAAGATGAGTTCAGGAATGCAAGTAATCAATAAGCTCTGGTGACACAGAATCAGGAAGACAAAATAGACAGACCGGTATTAGTCAGAGATGTCGAGTCGAGGAGTGCGAGCACGCCATCGACTTCCAAAGTGCCCGCTCAGAGTCGGAAATGTCCCTCTGTAAATATTGAATCACAGTTAGATCTGGCACGCTGTTTGACCCCAAAGTAGGTGTTTGATTTCCTTTCGTTTGAACAATTATAATGGCTGATGCGGTTGCCTCCTTCGCAGCTGAATCTGGACAGACATTTTTAATTGTACCAGAGTGTCCACCTTTGTGTCAGCAGGACATTTAATAACAGACGATTGACGTGGAAGCAGAATACCATTGCCTGCTGGAATCGGTGTAAAGTGGCAATTTTATCAGTGGCTCGAATAAAAGCACTGGTATGGGCAAACAGCTCGGGTTTCTGTGCCGAGAAGGGGATCTGAAAAGCAGCCGACTCCTCAACACCAGTGTTTGTTGCGATAGCATCGCCTTACGGCCGGAAACTCTTCGGGGAAAGAGAGGAAAAACCATCAATATAAAAGATGAGGGCCGGGTACTCAAATTAGAGTCCGTCAAATTGGGGTGAATGGCTGTAATGAATTGATTCCTCAGCTCACGATCATGCAGACATCAGTGATATCGTCAGGGAATTGCTCAAGGAACGTAGCAGCATTTTCAGTTGGGCAGGAATGAAAAGAGAGTTAAGGGTTCTGGAATAGCGAGACCTCGTGGAGGCTCAGACGAGCTTGGGTTAATTGCTTGGTCTGCTTAGAGGTAAGAAAGACCAAAAGAGAGTGTGAGGTGTATACTTGTACGGGCTAGTGGAAGGTCAACTTAGAAGGCGCGGGCACTAAAATGGACAGCAGTAAGGATTTCGATACAGGGAGGGAGTCCACTGGCCATTAGATGTCATTTATTTGAATAATTGGTCAAGGTCGTCATGCTGCTGCGTTAGGACAGCAGCGCCAGTTTATCTTGTACATTAACATACAACTGAGAAGCGCTGTCGTACAGTGGATGCCTGAGCGCTGGGGCAGCAGCCAAGGCGTTTTTGAGGGCAAAACATGATTGTTTCGCCAAATTAGACAGGTGAAACGTAAAGGCAACTTTCGAAGAGGAATATGGAGTGTTCTCTTTAGAGTGATTTGCAACGTTTGAAAGCCACTCCTTAAAAAAGTTGACCAGTTCCAAAACGGAACCTCAGCTATTTCCGAAATGTAGGGTTTGGGTTTGCAAGAACGGACTATTGTAGTTCTGAATAAGGGAACGGCCAGTAGCACTGATCAATTCAAGTTTTTTTTTGTTTCCTTTTTCGCCTTCTGTATACCACTCAGCACTCAGACTTTAACATCACCTAGCTTCTGGGAGTTCTATCTGCTCTACATTCGTGTGCCCCCCAGCACATGCGTTATTCGTCCAACTGACCAATAAAGTATCTGTCCATTCGATACCTGTTTTATCATCCCAATCGTTAATTGAGAATTTCATTATTTTTCCCATAATTCTATCCCAAATTCGGTTCACCGCGTGTTCAGAAGAGGTCATATCACAGGTCCCTCACGTCCTGATCTCCAGAGAGGGCAGAGGACAGTCATTTCATATATCCATTTACCTGGTCAGAATGGCAATTAGAAGGGTTCTGCATATCCTCTAAGACTTGAATATCATTCAACATCATCCACACATCTTGATTAGTTGTCTGAGATATCAAATCCTACATTTCCAAAATGCCAAGTCTCACAAAGTGCATATACAATGAAAGACTTTTCGTGTCTGGAATAAAATATTAGCTCAAATGTTAAAAAGTAATATGTCCAGAAAATAAAATTCCAAACGTGATAAATTCAAGTTCGAAGAGATAAATTTAACCAACCTTTACAACCCAATGTTTTTGTTTAATGAACCGTTCCTGACAGATATAGATTTTAATGAGTACAGAAAGTCCCTCAAAGGGGATTGACATTTACCGTGCAAGATCGAAACTAAAAAAGGTATAGACAACAGTTTAAAATCATCACGGATTTCCAACATGCAGATATAAATGAAAGCATTTCCGGATCTCGAGTTCTATGGCATAAAGAAAGCTAAGATTACATAGGACCACATGTCACCACGAATGAATAAATGTACACTCAGTCCAGTGAGAGCAAGATCAAGCAGACTGTCCGTTTCATTCACTTTCTCTCCCTTGGTTATTCTTTCCACTTTCAACGTTTTTGTGAAAATTTCTGCCAATTGTTCTGTGCGATCACAATTAAACATACTGTAAGTTGGAAATGGATTGTCAGTTCTTCATGTGCATATCACGCATTTAGTTAGGAAGTTATAGTTTCGGAATCAATTCCCCAATCAATCGAAAGTTTAGAGCATGCACACACACCATCGTAATCGTTCTAAAATTGACAGTGGACATCGTTTAATTGCTATATGACAATATACCAAGTTGTGCAATTCACACAAATGATTTAACAAAATGTTCAACCTTTTACAAGCAGCCTGCAACCCTTTGAACATTTTCCTGATCAGTTATTTTCTCATAGAGTTCCCCTTCCGAATTACATAGTGCATCTGTTTCATTGTTCCTTACGAAACATATCGATTCAATATTTTCTGTGTACGTCGAATTAATATGAAATAGATCACTTAGACAAATGTCATATGTATTTCATAATAATTGTGTTCAGATTCGGAGAGGAAAAAATGAAGATATGTTTGTATAACGATTGATCTTTTTCTTTCTTAAGGGCGAGATGTTGGGAATTCAGAAACATGTATGTTCAGATAAAACGGAGGGGGTTTTCTGGACTAGAAGGCAAACTTAAAGTGCAGGCTCAGCTGCACGAATGAAAATCTGAGAGACGAGCTGATCCAAAATAGATCTATAGAACAGTTAACTGTTTAAAGGATACATGAATTTTCGTTGCTGTTTTTACAATAATTTGAATGAGCGAGCTTTGAGAAGACTTGAAGCTCAGGTTGAGGTTGTGGATTCAGGTTCTCTCGCTGACCTGGAAGGTTCGTTTCTAGACGTTTCGTAACCGTACTAGGTAACACCATCAGTGAGCCTCCGTATGATGCCCTGGTAGCTGAGCCCGCTTTCTATTCCTGTGTTGTGGTTTCATTGGTTTGGTGAGACATGACCCACTCTCACTCGTATCCTTACATACGAATGAGGAAGGACACCACTTCGACAGGGATATTATAGTATTGTGAATATTTTAACCTCTGTACTTGCTGCTCCTGGAATGACTGCTAACTTTACTTTCTCAAGGGTATCGTATTGGCTCTTCCTCATTAACCAACCCCCAACCATTTTGGATATTCAGGGCGGCGTTTTAGCCTCCACTGTGCTTTGCATTAGCACTCCAACAATATTCACTCGCATATTATGGTTTCGTACATCTGGCTTCGCAATATTTTCCAATACTTTTCTTAATCCATAAATACTGCATTTCATGTGGCCAACTTTAATGGAGTAAAAACAACGGAGCCTTTTAAATTGTATGCCCCCTTCACGGGTTTATTTTTTAAAATCTGTGCTAAGTTATCATTATGATCTTCACTGATATCAAACATTCCGTTACCACATCAGAATTTCTCATTTCCCCAACTTCTCCCCTTGCAGACTGAAACTGAAGTTGGAAGCCAAATTTTCATTAATGAGCCAAGCCATAGTCGTTAGCCATTTCAACTGCTGACCTTGTGCTTTTAACTCTCTGCTCTTCCAAATGACTTCTCGTTATTTCAGGATGCGAATTTGAGAACTCATCCGAAGTAATCTTCTCAGTGAGAACATCCTAGGTTTGCTCTATTTTAAAAGCCATTATCCACCTATCAATGCTACTTCGTTTTATTCTTTCGAATTCAATGTAGGAGTGACCATGATCCCTCTTTCGATTCCCTAAATTTTGTCTGTAATTTTTAGGGCAGAAGATTACACGCATTTAAGATAGCATCCTTCACCACCTCTTAAGCCCGGTTACTTCCTGTGACAGTGAGCAAATACTTCACGAGCTCGAACGATAAATTTCGTTTGAATCCACAAAGGACTCGTAGCCTATGGTCACTGCACTTGCTTCACCTCCTTTTCGAACGAGATGGAAAAGGCATCTACGTCCTTCTCATCAAAATTAGGCAACATTTTATTCCTTTTAGGCATATCCACACCAGGCCTTTGTCTGTCACAGATTTGCTCATCCTCATACTCTTCCTCACTAAGCTTATCTTCAGCCTTTCTCTCCATACAGTTAAGATGACTCTCCTGACTAACAGTCATTTTTAGAAGTTAAACCTCTCTCCTTTTCGCTTTCTTCCCTCTGTCTTTCTTTTTATTCAGCCATCGCAATACATTTTTCTCTTTCTATTCAGTTTTAATCAACATTTCAATTATTTGATTTGTTTCACTCTTTCTTTTTCTTTTGCCTTTCCCTTAAGCTCGTTCATTCTCAATTGAAGTTTAGCAATTCTGGAAGTATTCCGCTGACCTTCCCAGCAAAGTTAAATGCTTAGCTACAGCTGTAATTAATCTCCGTTTCTTACGAACGAAAATGATTCTAACTTCAGCTTAACTGCCAATTCCAGCAGCTTTTCCTCGTTCGTCTTTTGTAAAAGCCTCAAAGTCAGTTCTTCCATCTCAAAAACAAACTCAAGGGGAAATTAATACATCAAGCACTGTTCAAAACAACCTATCTCAACTGCCGGAAGAAAGGTCACCCACACTCGCTGCCTTTGAATCCAGAAATCACAAACCCAAATCTGAACAAGAGAAGGACTCCCACAACGAACTTCAAATATGTAACAGATTAAGCTAGACCCCCTCAAAAGATTCCTAGAAGGTAGTCCAGACCATAAAATGTTCCCTTGTTTGAGGGAGGTGTAAGTTTGATATTCCAGGAGGGATCCAGCTGGCCCATCCACTCAGTTTCAATCAAAATTGAATTTACTTCACACACAACAAAACAAAGCCTACTTTTACTATAATGTAAATTATTGAAAATCAAATCGAGACTAAAGCAACTTAATGATGATGTTCGAAATACTTGTAACATCTCCATAAAAAATCCTGTGAAAAAGGTAAAATGTTACAAAGGTGCTTACAAGAGATGTCAGAGAGGGAGAGAGAGAGAGAGAGACGATTACCATGAAGTTGTTTCTTTAACCAATATCCTGAAAAGCTGACGGCAAAATAATTCCACCAAACCAAACTGAATTGAAATAAACCCGAACTGGGGAAACTAGGCACTCCCCTTTCAATGGACATGTGTATTAAAGGAAATACTTTAAAACATTCTTGAGAGATAAACCCACAACTTTCGCAACATCGGACTTTGTGAACCATCTGAAAATAATACCAAGGACAATAGAGCATTGTTAAAGAAGCAGCATCGTCACAAATTCCATCAACCTCTTCCGGCATCAATGCAACTCTAACCCCTGCATCGCTTGCGTCGATTCTAAATTTGAAAGGTTTCAAAAAACTTGGTTCAACTAAAACTGTTGCGGTGGTTCATATGGCTTGTAAATTCGCAAATGTCGCCTGGCATTGTCTGTCCACCAAAATTTGTGTCCTTCCGTTGTAAACTCCTCAATGGTGCTAACACGTTGCCAAAGTTTGATGCAATATTTCCATAGAATTCGAGCTTTTCCAAAATTCGAAGATCATCTTTCCTCGGGTATTTTCGTGGAAATTCCTCGATGGCCTTCTTCTTCACCGTCCTTGTGGTCAGCCTGCCACGTCCAATGTTATGTCCAAAGAACGTCACTTCTACCTTTGCGAATGAAATGTTCTTTAACATTTTTCAACCAGTTTTGCTTTCTGTAATTATTATCAGCTGTTCCAAAAGGACCATGTGATCAAAGTTTGTGAGAAGATTTGTAGCTCGGGTGCTCGTTGCTGTGGTTCTGTTCGCCGAGCTGGAAGTTTTTGTTGCAAACGTTTCGTCCCCTGTCTAGGTGACATCCTCAGTGCTTGGGAGCCTCCTGTGAAGCGCAACCCAAAGGATTAGCCACACTACATACGTCAAGAACATCTCTGAAATGACAGCCAGACTACTGCGACCACTAGGACTTATAACAGCACACAAACCAACAGCCAAGCTCAGACAACAACTCACCAAAACTGAGGACCCGATACCCAGCATGAGCAAAACTAACTTACAAAATCCATGCAAGGACTGCACAAAACACTATATAGGACAAACAGGAAGACAGCTAACGATCCGCATCCACGAACATCAACTAGCCACGAAACGACACGGCCAGCTATCCCTAGTAGCCACACACGCAGACGACAAGCAACATGAATTTGACTGGTACAACACTACCATTATTGGGCAAGCCAAACAAAGAACAGCCAGGGAATACCTAGAAGCTTGGCACTCATCCACAAACTCCATCAACAAACACATAGACCTGGACCCAATATACCGGCCACTACAGCGGACAGCTGAAACTGACAACCGGAAGCGGCAAGGACAGGCCACTATAAATGCCGGAGGAAACACCACAAAAGCGCTTCACAGGAGGGTCCCACGCACTGAGGATGTCACCTAGACAGGGGACGAAACGTTTGCAACAAAAACTTCCAGCTCGGCGAACATAACCACAGCAGTACCATGTGATCTTTTCATGAATGGCGAAAGATCACGACGTCGTCGTGGTTAAATGCACAATTCTTTAATCTAGCCGCAACTCTGCTCGTGTGTCCTTGGGATGTGGATGGTGTGTTTTTCTTTCCAAAAGGCAAAATTTTGTAATGATGTAGCCCATTTGGTATTACAAGCAGAAACCTCCTATGCTTTCACTGAAAAAGGTTAACTGAGAATAATCATGCGGCAATTCATACTTCATTATGGACGTGGTTTATTAAACATTTTCTACACACTCCTCCAATCTAGGTACTCGGTAGGACTCTCATTTAGTTATTGCGTTGAACTTCCGATAGTCTACTCAAAATTATTGGTACCGTCAGATTTTGGAACTACCACAGTCGAGAAACTGCATTCACTCCGACCCAGTTCAAAGATATCTTCGTTGTGCATCGCATCCACTTCCTTCTGGGCCTATGTGATTTTGTGAGGATGAAGAGTGTATGGGTATTGTTTTACCGAAGCAGCGTTCCGAATTTCAACTCAGAGCATAGTATTATATTCCTGTATGTGGTGGTGCAACAATAGACAATAGGTGCAGGAGTAGGCCATTCTGCCCTTCGAGCCTGCACCAACATTCAATAGGATCATGGCTGATCATCCTTAATCAGTATCCTATTCCTGCCTTATCTCCATAAACCTTGATTCCACAATCCTTGAGAGCTCTATCCAACTTTATCTTAAATGAATCCAGAGACTGCACCTCCACTGCCCTCTGGGGCAGAGCATTCCACACAGCCACCACTCTCTGGGTGAAGACATTTCTCCCCATCTCTGTCCTAAATGATCTACCCCGTATTTTTAATCTGTGTCCCCTGGTTCGGTACTCACCCATCAGCGGAAACATGTTTCCTGCCTCCAGAGTATCCAATCCTTTAATAATCTTATATGTCTCAATCATATCCCCACTCAGTCTTCTAAACTCAAGAGTATACAAGCCCAGTCGCTCCAGTCTTTCAGTGTAAGGTAGTCCCGCCTTTCCAGGAATTGACCTCGTTAACCTACGCTGCACTCCCTCAATAGCCAGAATGTCTTTCCTCAAATTTGGAGACGAGAACTGCATACAGTAATCCAGTCGTGGTCTCCCCAGGGCCCTGTACAGCTGCAGAAGAACCTCATTGCTTCTCTACTCAATCCCTCTTTTTTATGAAGGCCAGCATGCTATTAGCCTTCTTCACTACCTGCTATACCTGCATGCTTATCTTCATTGACTGGTGTACTAGAACACCCAGATCTCTCTGTACTGCCCCTTTGCCTAAATTGATTCCATTTAGGTAGTAATCTACCTTCCTGTTCTTGCCACCAAAGTGGATAACCCATACATTTATCCACATTAAACTGTACCTGTCATGCATCTGACCACCCACCTAACTTGTCCAGGTCACCCTGTAATCTCCTAACATCCCCATCACATTTCACCCTGCCACCCAGCTTAGTATCATCAGCAAATTTGCTAATGTTATTACTAATACCACCTTCTATATCATTAACAAATATTGTAAAAAGCTGCGGTCCCAGTACTGATCCCTGCGGTACCCCACTGGTCACTGCTGCCATTCCAAAACTGAGCCATTTATCACTACTCTTTGTACCCTAAAAGCCAACCAACTTTCAATACAGTTAGTACTTTGCCCCGAATACCATGCGCCCTAATTTTGCTCTCTAACCTCCTATGTGGGACTTTACCAAACGCTTTCTGAAAGTCCAGGTACACTACACCTACTGGATCTCCCTCATCCATCTTCAGAGTTACACCCTCAAAAACTTCCAGAAGATTAGTCAAGCATGATTTCCCCTTCATAAATCCACGCTGACTCTGACCTATCCTGTTGCTACTATCTAGATGTATCGTAATTTCATCCTTTATAATAGACTCCACAATCTTTCCCACCACTGAGGTCAGACTAACTGGTCTATAATTTCCTGCTTTCTCTCTCCCACCTTTCTTAAAAGTGGCATAACATTAACCACACTCCAATCCGCAGGAACCGATCCCGAATCTATCGAATTCTAGAAAATAATCACCAACGCATCCACGATTTCTCGAGCCACCTCCTTCAGTATTCTGGGATGTAGACCATCAGGCCCCGGGCACTTATTAATCTTCAGACCTAAAAGTCTCTCCAACACCAATTTCTGGCAAATATAAATTCCCTTAAGTGCAGGTCCTTCAGCGACTGTTACCTCAGGGAGATTTCTTGTGTCTTCCCCAGTGAACACAGATCTGAAGTACCAATTCAATTCATCTTCCATTTCTTTGCTCCCCGTAATATATTCCATTGTTTCTGTCTTCAAGGGCCCAATTTTAGTCTTAAACAATTTTTTTTGCCTTTCACATACCTAAAAATACATTTACTATCCTCCTTTATATTATTGGCCAGTTTAACTTCGTACCTCATTTTTTTTCTCTGCGTATTTCCTTCTTAGTAATCCTCTGTTCTTATTTAGAAGCTTCCCAGTCCTCCGTTTTCCCACTTATCTTTGCTATGTTATACTTTTTCTATTTTAACTTTATATGTTTCTTAACTTCCCTTGTCAGCCACGGCCAAGCCTGCCTCCTCCTAGGATCTTTCTTCCTTTTTGGAATGAACTGATCCTGCAGCTTCTGCATTATACACAGAAATATCCACCATTGTTGCTCCACTGTCATCGCTGCTAAGGTATTGCACCATTGAACTTTGGCCAGCTCCTCCCTCATAGCTCCATAGTTCCCTTTATTCAACTGAAATATTGTCACTTCCGATTGTACCCGTTCCCTCTCAAATTGCAGATTGAAGCTTATTGTATTATGGTCACTATTACCCAATGGCTCCTTCACTTCTAGGTCCCTGACCAATTCTGGTTCGTTGCACAATACCAGATCCAGAATTGCCTTCTCCCTGGTCGGCTCCAGCACCACCTGATCTAAGAATCCATCCCGGAGGCACTCCACAAAGTCTCTTTCTTGAGGTCCAACACCATCCTGATTCTCCCAGTCTACCTGCATGTTGAAATCCCCCATAACAACTGTAGTAACATCTTTGCGACAGGCCAATTTCAGCTCCTGATTTAACTTACATCCGACATCCAGACTACTGTTTGGGGGCCTGTAGATAACTCACAAGAGGGTCTTTTTACCCTTAGTATTTCTCATCTCTATCCACACTGACTCTACATCCCCTGATTCTAGGTCCCCCCGCGCAAGTGACTGATTATCATCCCTTACCAATATGGCCATCCCACCCCCTCTGTCCGTCAGTCTGTCCTTACGATACCACGTGTAGCCTTGAATATTCATTTCCCAGGCCCTGTCCACTTGAAGCCACGTCTCAGTTATCCCCACAATATCGTACCTGCCAATTTCCAAAAGAGCCTCAAGCTCACCTATCTCATTTCTAATGCTTCGTCCATTCATGTATAGTATTTTTAATTTGTTACAGCCCTCACCTTTCCCATCAACTCCTATTTCACTCATCCTTCCAGCATGATCCCTTTCTGAGTTTTCTGCCTCATTGATACATTTGTCTTTCTTGACTTCCCTTGTTCTAACTTTCCATCCAATTTCCTTCTTAAACATCCAGTTTGTCCCCTCCCCCCTACTTAGTTTAAACGAGGCTGTGTTGCAGTAGCAAACCTGCCAGCTAGAATGCTGGTCCCTAACCTATTAAGGTGCAAACCGTCTCTCTTGTAGAATTTATGCTTACTACAAAACATACCCAAGTGATCCAAGAATTTAAATCCTTGCTTCCTGCACCAGTTCCCCAGCCACACGTTCAAGTCCATTGTCTCCCTGTTTCTGGCCTCACCAGCCCGAGGAACTGGAAGCAAACCGGAGATAACCATCTTGGACGTCCTGCTTTTCAGCCTTCTTCCTAGTTCTCTGAAGTCTCGTTGTAGTATGTTCCTCCTCTTCTTCCCGACATCATTTGTGCCGACATGTACCACCACCTCTGGCTCTTCACCTTCATCCTTGAGGAATTCCTACTCTATGTCTGTGATGTCTTTAACCCTGGCACCAGGAAGGCAACACACCATCCTTAAGTCCCGTCTGCTGCCACAAAAACCACTGTCAGTTCCTCTCACTATGGAGTCCCCTATGACCACGGCTCTGTGTGATGTCCGACTCTTCCGCTCTGTCTCCACGCCAACTTTTAATTGACAGACCTGGCCACCTCGGGCTGGTAGTGTCACCTGTCTCTACTGTTTCCAAAAGATTCAACTTGTTCCTGACAGGTACTTCCCCCGGGGTCTCTTGCACCTGTCTCCTCTCTGCCTTCCTCATCGTCTGCTCTCTTCTGCTCTCTTCTGGTACGATTGCTGTAATAACATCGCTGAAGGTCTTGTCCAGATAGATCTCGTTCTCTCGGATGAGACTAAGGTCCTCGAGTTCTTTCATCAGTGCTGTAATATGCTCTGTCAGTAGCTGAACGTGCACACACTTTCCACACGTATACAAGCCAGACACACCAGAGTCGTTGACCTCCCACATCAAGCACGTAGCACACTGAACCAGCTTGGCAGTCATGTCTTCACCCTCTTCAACTATGGTGTAATCACTTCACTCAACCTCCTTGTCAAAGACTTCTGAGCTAAAGCCTCATTTTTCAATCCACAGGAACTTCCTTGGACCCTCTTTTTGGGGCAAGTCTGTGGACTTGTAATTTAGGTTAGAGAAGGAGGGAGGGAGGGAGCCCCTACTTTGTAGGACCTAGGGTCTAGAACACACCCACTCAAATTACAATCACTTACCTTCCCGACCGGCTTTGCGCTCCCTTCAATTCCGCCCAGCTCCCGCCGCTCTCTGATGCTAAAAGACCGTTGGCGTCGAGGTAGGTTCTTAAATAGCATTCACTTACCTTCCCAACAAAACGTCCAAGTGGTTTCTCTGCTTCTGAGACAGCTAGCTCACCAAACAATCCCTCTCCTGATGTACTTCATCATTACTTAACGTATTTTGAGGCACAGCAGAATCCACACCCTCTGGATTTGATTTGTCACTCTGCGTTCAGTCAGTAACATCTGTTTATCCATTCCCCTGTCTCCATTATGGCAAGGTTTCGCAATATTTGCATGACATGCCCGAGACAGTGCTGGATGTCGATTTGCTCGCTAAGTTGGAAGGTTCATTTTCAGACGTGTTTCCACCATACTAGGTAACATCTTCAAATAGCGTCCGAATGATGCTCGAGACAGTGTTCGATCCAGCTGCTTTACGAGGTCGGTTACTTTGTTAGAGTTAAGTAAACTTGGCTTTGTACGGATGTCTTACCACTGGGAACAGTACTTTCACGCCAGTCCCTCGTGAAAATATTCGAATTTTGGAGTTTGATCTCTCTCACCTGGTTAATTTTATGTTGTGCCCCATTCTGGTGCTGTTGAGCTAATTCAACTCCCTAACCTCCGACTTCATTCCGATGAATGTTTATTTAATTCATTTGAAAAGCACTCTCACGACATATCCAAATATGATTTCAAACAGAGGACACTGAGCAGATTCGTTTGAGACATCCCAAGTCGCAAATAATATTAACGGGATGCATTTATCCAATCATTTGGGTAATCCTGATAGAATACTCTAAATAAGGTCTTCAGGGTCTAATGCGATCTTCTAAAGGCTTCATGACATTCAGGATTGTACGCACTTGATTTCAAGTTCTGTATGCATAAACTATCCATGATTTCCTTCAATTGTTGAGCAGTAAAATTGGTCACAGTCAATCTAATTGGGTGTTACATGTCTGGTAGTGAAAGCTACTATTCCCTGCAACACCGATTTTGCTTTAATACTCCATTATGGAATTGCCTTCAGAAATCTGGCAGACACATCCATTAATGTCAGCAAATCTGGTTATGACGGATAGTTTTTGGAAAGCATCCTAAACAATCTATCATAATCCGCTTGAAAGGTTCGTCGAATCCGGGGATTGACAACAAATGTGTTGATTTTATTCCTGCCTGTGGACAAGCTACTATTTCGCACATTTGACATAAGCAGCAAAATCCAATCACATTCTTACGGAGTCCAGACCAATCGAAGCGCTTTTGTGCCTGAGCCTGATTCTTCAATATTCAAGGTGTACTTCGACTGGTTATTCATGTACTATTCATTTTACACCCTGTCTGTATTCTCTTGGCAACCCACTGCAACCGTTTTCGTTCTGCAATAACTTGTCGTGGTCTCCCTTCGCGTTTTTGCATTTTTTCCAAAAGATAATAACACTCGGAATTACATCCTGAATTATCATCTGAGCAGGTACTAATATTACATATGTTTTGCTGTCAGTCCATTAGCCTTTCAGGACTAAATACCGAAGTCTGACCTGCTACCTGTTCAGGAATTTCCTGCATCATTACATCAAGCAAGCTCCCAGCTCACTGAACCTTAACTCCTTCATCTTTCTATACCATAGATTAGAAAAATATACCGTAGAATCCCTACAGCGTGGAAACAAGCCAGACTGGAGAACAAGTCCAACTGACCCAGCGAAGTACATCTCACCCACCCCTATTCCCCTACAACTCAGCATTTTCCATAACGAATACACGTAATCTCCTCATTCCTGAACACTATGGAAATTGAGCATGGCCAATTTACCTAACCTGCACAACTTTGCACTATGCGAAGAAAACAAAGCAACTGGAGTAAACCCACACAGACACGGGAAGAGCATGTACATGCTGCACTGCCAATCGCCCGAGGCTGGTAACAAACTTGCCATGTGAGGTAGCAGTGCTAACCACTGAGCTACCTTGGTGCTGTTGCTTGCAACAGTGGGACTTTGATGCTGCACAGGAAAAAGGTGTGGACTGCAGATGCTCGAGATCAGAGTCGCGAGTGCGGTTTGGCAAAAACACAACAGGTCAGGCAGCGTCTGAGGAGGAAAAGAATAGGCTTTTCAGGCAAATTACCTTCATCAGAACTAATGCTGTGAGCTGACGAGGTGGAGAGACAAATGGCCGACAAGTCCTCCGCATCTTCCTGTCCCGGTGTCCCCACAGTTACTCTTCCAATGACATTCTTAAACATTTGTCTGAACTGGTCCTCACCCTCAAAAATGTCTCCTTTGAATCCTCCCACTTCCTCCAGATGAAAGGAATAGCCATGCACACCCGCAATGGTTCGAGCCATGCCTATCTCTTTGTTGGTTACAGGGAACAGTCTATCTTCTGCAGTTACACCGGCACCAATCCCCACTTTCTTTTCCTTAAATTGGTGACTGCATCTGCGCCAGCTCGTACTCGCACGAGAGGTTAAACTGTTCATTAACTTCACCAACGAAATCCACCCGGAACTTAAGTTCACCTGGACCATCTCGGGCAACTCCCTCGTCTTTTGGACCTGTCCATCTCCACCAACGGTGACGGTCTCAACACTGATATCTTCTACAAAACTACCTTATCAAGCAGCTACCTGGACTGCACCACCATGCCTACTGTAAAAACTCTATCCCTCATTCCCAAATCCTCCATCTCCATCGCATCTGATCCCAGGTGGACCAGTCCAACCACAGAATGAACCAGATGGCCTTCTTCATCAAAGATAGCAATTTCGACTCTGCACGGTATGATGGTATCTAGCGCATATTTTCCACTTCCCGGAATTCGCCCTTGAACCCTATCATTACAACTGCAACAAGGGCAGAAACCTTCTCCTCCTTGTTTTTCAGCTTCCACCCCACCAACCGACATGTACACTGTATCATCGTCTGCCAGTTCTGCAACGTACAAACGGATCCCATCAACAGAGATATATCTCCCTTGTACCCCTATCCGCTCTCCAGAACATCACTCCTTCCGTGACTGCCAAGTCAAGTCGCTGCCCCCGACAAGCGCAGCCTCAACACGCAGCACCATGTGCTGCTAGCACAGGGCCTCGATAACCCGTGCCAACACTTCCTCCTGACCTTCATCGAAGGCCCCAGAACAGTCTTCCACATCCATCAGAGTTTTACTTGCCCACACACATATGTCATTTACTGTATCCATTGCTCTTGATGTGGCCTCCACTCCACTGGGAAGACAAGGGCGCATCAGAGAACATCATCTGGACATCTGCACCAACCAGCCCCACCGACCCGTAGCCAAACATTTCAACATCTCTTCCAACTCTTCCGAGGGCATGCAGGTCTTGGCCCTCCTGCATCCCCACTCCCTAACCAACCAATTCTGGGAGGAAGAACGTTAGGACCCTCCTATTACAGTTTCCTCATTTCCTCTCCCACACTTTATCCTCATTCCCAACTTCCGACTCAGCACCGCCTGGATGTCCATCTTACTTGCTAAAAATCCACTCCACCCTCCTCTGTAATATGTCACCAATACCGCCACTTCCATCTGCTTATTGCACTCTTAACTATCTTCGCCCCAAGCCCCACCGCCTCCCATTTATCTGTCAGGACCCTCACCTCACAGCCTCATTCGTAATGGAGGGCTTTTGGCCCAAACATAGATTATCGTTCTCCTCCGATGTTGCCTGCCCTGCTGTGCTTTTCCAGCACAATACTCTCGACTTTTGCTATTTCACAGTCTGGGAAAATTCCAGGATTTTTTCATCAAACTCATCACTTCACTGATCTTCCTTTGGCTTATGCAACACAATGTACGTCACTCGCTTCTGGATCCTGCCAGGTAGTTTGCAACAACAACCTTTATTCCAGAAATAAAGATTGTTGTCAATCATTGGCACTCTTACTTCAGTAGACTTGATTGGCCTCTCCAACTTGATCCTACAAAGGGGAAAGCTGAATTCCTTTCCATTTATTTCACCAAATATCATCGTCTAGGGCAACCTGTAAGGAAGAGTGCGAATATTTTCAGCTCTCAGTATTAGTTACTGACCAGATAATTTACCGCTTAAAAGTTGAAATTATTTCTCTTCTGTCCCTGATTGTTTCTGAGTAAACATTGCCCACAGAGTTGACTCTTGATCGAGATCAGGCTTTAATGCAACACCCAGGCATCGTATAGGATGTGCACCCGCGTGCTTCTCTTTGAGTTTTCTTCTGTTTTGTTTAATATGTCCACGAACACCACTGGCTTTGACTCTTTCACTACTTCTTTTCCCATAGAGCCTTTCTTCAACGACAGGCACTGTGACATTGGGTGAAAAACCTGACTGCAATAAAAGGAGTGCCTTTCCCCGTGCCTTTCGTAAACCATTGGAAATGTAATGCTGTGTTCCACTCCATTAAAGTGCTAATACATGAGACTTTTCAACTCCTTTTCAGCATTTTTATCTTCTTTATTCACCTGTCGTAAACTATTCCCGGTTTGATTCACTCTTTACTTGGCAATGAAGGTCACCCCCTTCTCCAAACGTCTACAAAGAATGAAATTTCTAATGGAACCTCAATTTCGACTTGGACCCAAGTGCATATTTATCTGCCTTCTCTGCCGTTCTTCTCACTTCATGAACATTTTGCTCATCCACGTATATTTTGTTATGTCTGGAACTGTGTTTCCAAACTCCTGCAACAGAAACGTCTCTTTTTCAACTTCATATTTCTTATCTAGTCTTTGTTTACGCCTCCAGGACCTGATCAGGTGTACTCGAGAACGGTATGGGAAACTAGAGAAGTGATTGCTGGGCTCTTGCTGAGATATTTGTATCATCGATAGTCACAGGTGAGGTGCCAGAAGACTAGAGGTTGGCAAACGCGGTGCCACTGTATAAGAAGGGTGGTAAAGACAAGCCAGGGAACTATAGACCGGTGGGCCTGACCTCGGTGGTGGCCAATTTGTTGAAGGGAATCCTGAGGGAGAGGATGTACATGTATTTGGAAAGACAAGGACTGATTTGGGGTGGTAAACATGGTTTTGTGCGTGGGAAATCATGTCTCACAAACGTGATTGAGTTTTTTGAAGAAGGAACAAAGAAGATTGATGAGGGCAGAGCAGTAGATGTGATCTATATGGACTTCAGCAAGGCGTTGCACAAGGTTCCCGATGGGAGACTGATTAGCAAGGTTAGATCTCATGGAAAACAGGGAGAACTAGCAATTTGGATACAGAACTGGCTCAAACGTAGAAAACAGAGGGTGGTGGTGGAGGGTTATTCTTGAGACTAGAGGCCTGTGACCAGTGGAGTGCCACAAGGATCGGTGCTGGGCCCTCTACTTTTTGTCATTTACATAAATGATTTCTATGCGAGCATAAAGGGTACAGTTAGTAAGTTTGTGGATGACACAAAAACTGGAGGTGTAGTGGACAGCGAAGAGGGTTACCTCAGATTACAACAAGATCTGGACCAGATGGGCCAATGGGCTGAAAGTTGCAGTTGGAGTTTAAGTCAGATAATTTCAGAGTGCTGCATCTTGGGAAAGCAAATCTTAGCAGTACTTATACACTTAATAGTAACGTCCTAGGGAGTGTCGCTTAACAAAGAGACCTTGGAGTGAAGGTTCATAACTCCTTGAAAGTGGAGCCGCAGATAGATAGGATCGTGAAGAAGGTGTTTGTTATGCTTTTATTTATTGGTCAGAGTATTGAGTACAGGAGTTGGGAGGGCATGTTGCGGCTGTACAGGATATTGGTTAGGCCACTGTGGGGATATTGCGTGCAATTCGGTTCTCCATCCTATCGGAGAAATGTTGTGAAACTTGAAATGGTTCAGTAATGATTTCCAAGAATGTTGCCAGAGTTGGAGGATCTGAGCTACAGGGAGAGGCTGAACAGGCTGGGACTGGTTTCCTTGGAGCATCATTGTTCGAGAGGTGACCTTATAGAGGTTCACAAATTTATGAGGAGTATGGATAGGATAAATAGGCAAAGTCTTTTCCCTGGCGTCAGAGAGTCCAGCGCATAGGTTTAGGGTGAGAGGGGGAAGATATAAAAGAGACCTAAGTGATAATATTTTCCACGCGGACTGTGAGACGTGTATGTAATAAGCTGACAGAGGATTTGGTGGAAGCTGGTACAATTGCAACATTTAAGAGGCATTTGGACGGGTATATGAATAGGAAGGGTTTGGAGGGATGTGGCCTGGTGCGGCAGGTGGGAATAGATTGGGTTGGGATATCTGGCTGGCATGGACAGGTTGCACCGAAGGGTCTGTTTCCATCCCTATGACTGTAAATGCGTCCATAAAAATTACTACGCTCAATTCTTTCGAACTGAAGATCAGTCTTCCTGGTTCCTCCATTATTTTTCTGAACCACTGCCTACACTCTTCTGCTACAAATTGACTGCCACTCAACGTAGCCTGCTTGAATATCCGCATAATCTCTGCCCCGAAACACAATCATACCCCTAAGAAATGCTAACACACCGTATGCCTTCGGATCAATCCGATTAACCTGGATGGCAACTTTCAGGAATCTATGTACATGGACAACGAGATCTCGCTGTTAATCAACACGTCCATAAATATTATCATTATCTCAGGATTCTGCATTCCTGTTACTCTTTCAAAGGTAGATCACCTCATACTTGTCCGCATTATACTCCATTTGTCATTTCTTAGCTCAGCTCCACAGCTAATCGATGACCTTCCATATCTTGAAGCATCCTTCACTGCTATCCACCACTCTTCCAGCATTACTTTCATTGGCACATTTATCAACCTAACCTTCTCAGTCATGTCATTTTAAAAAATAACAACCAGCAGTTGCCGCAAAACAGATCGACTCATAACTCAACTGCAGGAAAAACATTGCCCATCAGCCACCTTCTTTCAGCTCCCCAATTTCTGATCCAGAACACTAAATCACCCTCAATCTCATGCCTCGATAATGTTTGCAATAATCCATCGTGGGGAAACCTACCAAGTACCTGACTGAAATCAATATACACCACATGAACAGGTTTACCCTCATTCCCCTGTTTTGTCACCGTCTCGAAAAACTCAATGAGATTTGTGAGGCACGAAATGCCCTTCAGAAAATCGTGTTGACTATTTATAATCAAATTACTACTTTCTAGATAATTGCAAATCATATCCTGTATTACCTTTTCCAATACTGTACCGACAACCGAAGTAAGGCTCACTCGTTTCGAATTGCCAGCAGTTTCTAGACTCCCATTTTTGAACGAGGGAACAGCGTTTGCTGTCCCCCATTTCTGCCACTATCCTGCAGAAAATGACGACATAAACATAAGAGACAAAGTCTCTGCAATCTCTTCTCTGGTTTGGCAGATAATACTAAATTAAATCCCGTCTGGCCCAGGAGACCTATATATTTTCACAAAATTGCTAACACGTCCTCCTTGTGAACCCCAATCCAATCTAGTCTAGTAGGCTCTATCCCAGTATTGTCCTCAACAAATTGTCATTTAGAAGTGTGAATGCTGACAAAAAAATCATTTATCTCTTCTACTATTTCCTCTGACCTCACGCAAGAGTTCCCACTGCTATCCTTGATTGGCAATAATCTTATTCTAGTCATATGCTAATTACTGAAATATCTATAGTAAGCCTGATGGTTTTCCTTGACCTACCCGCCAACAACTTCTCATCTCTTCTCATGGCTCTTCTTAATTTCGGACTTTACTTTCTAATCTGTAACTCTCAACCGGCCGAACTGAGCCTCCACATCTCATCCTATGATAAGCCCTTTTCTTCCTCTTGACAAGAGCATCAACTTCTTTAGTAAACCACGTGTCCCTGACATCACTCCCTCAGTAACACTCACTCCCTCACTGTCTCATTTAGTCTGTCATTTTCACGCAGCCTATCTCGCACTCTCTCACTCAAAGTCTCATTCACACGACACTCTGATATTCGCTTTCCCACGGTCAGAGTAACGCCCCCACTTTCACCCTCATTCCCTCAGTCTCACTCATTCATTCGTAGTCTCACTGTCCCACACTGATTGATTGATGAATTTGGGTAAATGGATATTTCAGCACATTCTTCAGTTGCTGTCTGAACCTCGTCTGGGTCACGGCTGCAGCATGAATGACAATTCCTGCACAAAGGGAGCTAGCTTCAGAAAGTCATAGCCCAACTACCACATCCTGTTCCATGTAGAATACACCATTAACATTGACCATAACAAAATGAAATTGGCCGAGATAACAAACAGTAAAATAATGGATTTCTTTCGATTTCGTATTTCTGTGTCACATCGAACGTCTCCATTTGTGTGAACCCGGAGTCTTCTGCGGGCTCTGCTGGTCACTATAATGTGTCTGACTGTGAAAGCATTGAGTAACAGGATCAGGAGAAATGGGAGAGTTGGATTGAAAAGGTGGTGGAGAATCTCGATTGTGACCCAGACACGGGAGTAATAAACAGCGACTGTTGTCTCACAAAACTAGGGGGAGTTCTTCAGCACATATTAAGCTGTGAACATAAAATACCAGAAAATATTCTTTAAACAACTGAACACGATCACTGTTCCGAGAACGACAGCCGTCGTTTTCTCCCTGCAATATTTATTTTTCAGCTTTTGGCAACAAATGGCCACACATCGATCAAAGGTGAAAGTGACGGTGAACCAGACAGAACAGTCAGTGGCTGCAGAAAGCAGGACGGCGTAGATATTACACAGGGGAATGTACCACAGGAAATCAAACTGTTCAGAGTAAACAATGGGAATATGTCTCAACATCAGATCGAGGATAATGACCAGTAGATCCGCCGCTGCCATGGCCCCCAGATAACGACTGACACATGGAGACAGTCCACAATCTTTATAAAGCAGGACATAGATCGTCACTACGTTAACTGTGAGGAAGGAAAACAAACAAATTACACACCAGTCTGGAGGCAAAGTAACCAGTTTGATGAAGGACCCCACGACATTTTCAAATATGCCAATGTATTTCGAAATTAATTGACATAATTGGAGATAAAATAACAGCTGCCAAGTTCTGACTTACAGAAATGCGAGAGAAGAAAACCGGAAGAAATCCTCGCTACCCAAATACATAGATACACATCTAATTAAAAGATTTTTTTCCAGAACATTCCCACACACTCGGGAGCAAACATCACTTTCATTCCAGATCCGAATACGGATGGATAAAACATTGCCATTCATGTTTAACAGTAACAACTGAAAAAATTCCAATTGCATCTTCAACTCGGAACACCATTTCCTGCAGATTGAGGGGAATGGAATTTTGTGAGAGTTCAGATGATGGAGAACATTTGTTCAGCAGCTTTGTAACGGGAAGTGGGGTCAGAACAGTGATAGAATCACAGTGCTGAATCTTCGATTAATTTGTCTCATTGACATTTTATTTGAGAGTGACAGAGGTATCATGTAAACGAGGTCGAGCTAATTTTCTGGTGCAATCTTATCAATCTCATGTCAGTAGCTACCTACCCCAACTCATGGCGACCCTCTGATTCAATGCCAGCCTGATTCTCCCACCGAGCATGGCTAGCAGTACTCGCTGTCGCCCGGATTCCCCTGGATATTCTCTGATCGCTTGTACTGGTGGCATCTTTAACATCCCAATGGACGACAGTTGAACTCCTCAGGTCAAACCTGCCCTGTACGTTTTAGCTGAACAGGGCAGGTTAGGGTCAATTACACCTCAATTTGTCGACAGCAGTTCAAAGTCCCTGGTGGATGTGCTAGTACACAGGAGGTCCTTTCTCTCCCAGAGAGGCCACACCACCAACCACACCAAGCAAGGTCTATGCTCACCATCTAGCTTGGAGCAGTATCTGCAGTCTAAAGAACTATCCAGGAATGCAGGCAAGCGTCAGTAACCTTCCATGCTCCAGCACAGTGCACTCTCTGCTCCCTCACATTGATTGCATATCTGTTATAACACTCATCCTCAAACTAGGTTAATGCTCCGCCACTTTCACTGCTGCCTGGAGCACCTTCTCTCTATGTCCTGCACAGCAACGAGAAAAGTTAAAGAATAATTTCACAGAATATCAGGTACAGAATGTTCTGTGGAATGCCGCTTTCTGGATGATGTTGACTATAAAATGTTGCAGATAAGTTTCCAAATAATTCCCAAGTTCAGGAAAATGTCACTCTCACAGTGCATAACACACAAGCGGACTGAGCAGAGTTTTATTTTGTTTTTCCAATCACATGCATTACACTGCACCATGAGGCCATTCATCCCTTCCAACCTGCTTCTCCATTTAATGAGATCGGGCTGTTCGAATTGTGTTTCCGGCTACATTTTACAGGAACTTTCAGAGATTCAACACCCTGGATTCCTATCCTTCACCGAACGATATGAGGATACTTTTCTAATCGATTTTCTTTCAAGAATGGTTTCAAAATCTATTTCTAATGAAGACAAAATTTCCATATAATGCATTCCATCAGCTTTATACTTTTATGCAATAAGAAGAACACTTTATACACCCAACAGAAAATGCTCACTTATTTCATAGATATTAATATCGAATCACAATTAGTATTTCTGGTTATTTCACTTCTCTTGCATTATTGTATTCAGCCAAAAACAACATCTCAAAACTTGTCTAATTATAAAGCAATTACTAGCAGTTTGTTTTTGTTCTGGGCCACTATCCTGTTCCGTTATCTTTTTTGCAGCAACGTCAAATGTTTCTATTGTATTTTGCATTTTACTATTTCTGTCCTTCGCAGTTATGTAATCTCCCACGCAGTTGGCTGGACGTCTGGTTTGTGATGCACAGGGAGACTAACAGCGTCGGTTCAATTCCCCACACTGACAGTGGTTACCACGAAGGACTCGGTTTCTCAACCTGACCTCTGCTCTGAGGTGTGCGGATCCCAAAGTTGAACCGCCTTATCTATCTCTCTCTAATGAGAGATGAGCCATATGGTCCTCTGCGAACACACTGACATTATTCTGCCACTGTATCAGTTTATACTTTTCTCTGCATTAGCATTTTTTGATTGTATTCTTGGTGTTCTGATCATCCACATTTATCGTTTTGGTCTCCGGTCCGAATTCTCCACACTGCAAATTGCTGCCAATTTTATGATAATACTTAACATTCCATCAATTGATCTGCCTGTGCCACAAACATATTTAATATCTCTGCCTCCAATGCTGTCTAGGGAAGAGATTTCGAAAATCTAACAACATTCTGAGAAAAGAAGAAGAATCTCCTCAACTCTTTAATAAATAGAAGATTTTTTTAAAAATACTTTGTATCTACCCGCTCGCTGTATTTCCGTTCAACTTTGTTTGGAGTTAATACTGTTACATCTCTACTCATTCTGAATAAGAACGCTTCCAGAGGCTTGTGTGCCAAGGCGTATTTTGACTTCTTTCCTGATAAGGATGTTATTAGATTGGGTAGTGTTCACAGATGCTTCACTTCTCTTATTCCTTGATTGAATGCTTTATATTATAAAGGCTAAACCGGTTCCACTTTAAATAAGGGGTGATCTCATTGAGCCATCAAAAATCTTCAGTACAATGGAACAGGGAGAGACCCAGTGGGTATTTGCATTGTTCAAACTTGTCATCATTTTCCTACAATTCCTCCAGCGGGGTATCAGGACATTCAGACCGTCGAGTCGTCATCGACCCTCTAAAAGTCATCGCATCTCGGTTCATTCCCCTATATTTTCCCTGTAACCCTGCACTTCACATCGTTAAACAGCCTATCCGACACGTTTGAATAGTGAGATGATATTAGAGCACCCAAAAAAAACCAACACAGATATGGGACAGTGTGAACATTCCTCGAAGACTTTCAACAGAGTGTACCTTTGTTGTTGTAAGGCAGCGGTACTCACCACAGAGCTATCATGCCACCCCAGTAGGTCCGACTAGTATTTGCTGCTGACTAAATACTTCTGACTTGGTTGTCCCTGTCACTGAAACTGAAACAGTCTGCGCCCTGTATCATTGTCCATTTCATCAAAGTGGTTACATTTAAAACGTGTTGTGACTAGTAGGAGTGGGAGTCAAAACAAAACATAACCACCTCTCCAAACGCATTTGCAACAGGGATGAGGAGGAATTTACATAGTGGGAAATCATTCAGTGCGAATTCTCTTTCCAAGAAGTTTTTGACAATTAGATCGAGACTGGCTTTGCTTGATTTCCAGTCGACCAGTGAATCCGGGAGAATAGGGTATTGACAGAAAAATACAGCTGTGACAAAAATGACATGAGACACGTATTCACTCGTTGAGTAGTGTCAAATTGTATTTTGGATCTTTTTCGCCCTTCGGTGCGATGTTCTCAAGTTCCACTCAGACCTTCGGATCTGCGACACATGAGCAGATTGAGGACACTTCAATAGTTAGTTGTAGGTCGGAAAACTAACGTGGCAAACACCCCTCCAATCCCTCTTTCTATTTCTTTCCGTTCATGACAACATGCAGAATTTGAAACTGCTTCTCAATATCTACTTCGTCAAGTCCCGTCTGTTACTTGTATTTCTCAGAAATATTAACCTTCATTCATTTCAGCTACATTGTGTAATCGACTAATGTTTTCAGGTTTTTTTTCTTTATCAGTCAACATTTTTATCACCAGGATCCAGCCCAATGAAGGAAACTAGTTACTTGCTGCTCTAGCTTACTAACACACTATTTTATTCATACACACGCCCCAATCCCCTTGAAGTGCAATTTTTTTTTTGGGGGGGGGAGTCCGCTCCATTAAATAATATCTAGGCTTGTGTTTTTCTCTGTGTCTAAGTCCACGGTCTCATACCTTAATTTTGTAATAAACACCATCTGCCAATCATTTACCCAGCCACTGTTCTTACCTTTATTCTCTTTCAGGTTCCTTATGTCCAAGTTCTACCAGTTTGAATTCTTCAGTTTGTGATTGAGTACTCTCCTTAACAGCTTCTGCGATAAGTGGCTGGTTCGTCTTCTTATCAAGGCCTTTTCTTTGAACAGAAACAACCATTTCTGGGAGCTATGAAAACTCCCCTTATGTATGTACAACTGTACATCAACTGACTTCCCCCAGATCCATTATGACAATCGGCTTTAGCACAAACATCTGACAAAAAGTGCAATCTAGATGCTCGGTTCTTGTCAATTATTCATTGGGAGATTCCAATTGTTGCTGAACATATGATCAGCTGAGTGTGACTCTATCCTTGAAACTTCTCGATTTCTGTCACTCTTGTGCCAATTATGTCACATTCCAGTGAGAAGCACCCGAGATGATCTCCTCTTCCCTCTATTAAGAGATCCACAGCACTAACTGAGATGAACAGGGTCTTCTGGAGTAAATTACACATCTCCTGCTATTCATCCCTCAATCTTTCCCTCAATACCAGGAGAATTATAGAGATCCCCTTGTCCTCATTTGCACTATGCTTGAATCCACAAAGAATCACCATCCGTTACTTCCACCACCTATATCGGGACAGCACCATCAAACACAACTGTCAACACCACCCCTCGCTGCAAATTCCTCTAGATGTCAGCATTTCAGAGTCCATTCCCTCCGTGACAACCTTCAACACCCCCAACATGGAATACAGGGAGAACCAGCCATTTGGATACAGAACTGTCTCAAAGTTAGAAAACAGAAGGTGGGGGTGGAGGGTTGCTTTTCAGACTGGAATGTGACCAGTGGAGTGCCAAAATGATCGGTGCAGGGTCTTCTACTTTTTGCCATTTACATAACTGATGTGGATGCTAGAATAAGAGTTACAGTTAGTCAGTTTGCAGATGACACCAAAATTGGAGGTGTAGTGGACAGCGACGAAGGTTATCTCAGATTACAACAGGATCCTGAACAGATGGGCCAATGGGCTGAGAAGTGGCAGATGGAGATTAATTCAGATAACTGCGAGGTGCTGCATTTTGGGAAAGCAAATCTTAGCAGGACTTATACACTTAATGGTGAGGTCCTGAGAAGTGTTGCCGAAAAAAAGAGACCTTGGAGTGAAGGTTTATAGCTTCCTGAAGGTGGATTCGCAGTTGGATAGGATAGTGAAGAAGGCGTTCGGTGTGCCTTCTTTTATTGGTCAGAGTATTGAGTACAGGAGTTGGAAGGTATGTTGTGGCTGTACAGGACACTGGTAAGGCCACTGTTGGAATATTGTGTGCCATTCTGGTCTCCTTCCTATCGGAGTGATGTTGTGAAACTTGAAAGGGTTCAGAAAAGATTTCCAAGAATGTTGCCAGGGTTGGAGGATTTGAGGTATAGGGAGTCGCTGAACAGGCAGGGGCTGTTTTCCCTGGAGCGTTGGAGGCTGAAGGGTGACCTTATGGAGGTTTACAAAATTATGAAGGGCATGAATAGGATAAAAAGGCAAAGTATTTTCCCTGGGTTCAGAGTGTCCAGAACTGGAAGACATAGGTTTAGGGTGAGAGGGGCAAGATATAAAAGAGACCTCACGGGCAACTGTTTCACAAAGACAGTGGTACGCACATGGAATGAGCTGGCAGAGGAAATGATGGAGGCTGGTATAATTGCAACATTTAAGAGGCATTCGGATAGGTATATGAATATAAGGGGTTTGGAGGGATATGGCCGCGTGCTGGCAGGTGCGACTAGATTGGGTTGGGATATCTGGTCGGCATGGGCGGATTGGACAGAAGAGTCTGCTTCCATGCTGCAAATCTCTATGAATCTATGACTTCCACATTCCTCCATGGCACCTTCCCATGCAATTTACTAAGCTGGCACATGTCCATTCACCTTTGCGCTCTTCACTGTCCAAGTCCCCAAACACAATTTCGAGGTGAATCAGCATTTCACTTGTACCGTTGCAATCTAGTCTCTTCTCATTGCTGCGCACAACTGAGCCTCATGTACATTGGCAAAGCCAAACAGGGCATGATTTAAGGACCAATGCCCCTTTGACTGTAGGAATGACCCTGACTTTCTCATTGCTTCCCGTTTCAATAACCGACCTTGCTCTCATGACAACTTTCTTGCCTGGGCTGCTGCAATGTTCCTGTGAAGCACAGAACTACCCGTGGCCATCGACTGCACACTGGACTCCATCGGACTCATAGTCATTTTCTGGAACAGCACATTTCCATCACTGATACCCGGGATCAACCAGAAGCAGCCACTTTACCAGAAAAAGAGGGAGACATGATGAGATTAGATTAGATTACTTACAGTGGGGCAACCGGTCCACACCGCCCCTCCGAAGAGCAACCCACCCAGATCAATCCCCTACATTTAACCCTAAATTGCTGAAGGCAATTTAGCGTGGCGAATTCACCTAACCTGCACATCCTTAAACCGTGAGAGGAAACCCACGCAGACATAAGGAGAATGCGCAAACTCCACACAGACAGATGCCCGAGGTGGGAATTGAACCCGGTCTCTGGCGCTGTGAGGCAGCAGTGCTAACCACTGAGTCACCATGCCACCGACGGCATGAAGGTGTTGTGGATTCAATTTTACCCTGGCTAGCAAAATCCTCACAATTATCAAAGCCATTGAGAATAAAATACATCAATTAAAAACAAGACCTACCTTCCAGAGGGAACTGAGATACTGCTGCATGATCTGTTTTACAGAGATACAGCTCATTCCTGCTGCACCTGACTGTGCTTTATATCCAGAACATTTCTCAATGTATTGCACGGCGTGCGTGGTGATCTCCGGTAAACCAAGAGTTGGTGATATCTGTCTCCTGATCAGTAACTCCTTGTGCTCAAACGTGGATACCCTCAATAGTTACTCTTTCTCAGACCCAGATCTTTGAACACAAACATGTCATCACTCTTATCTGCAAGGCGAGTTGTAATCCATACTCCTGACAGCACTCTACATCACAGGCATTGCAGAATTTCAAAATGAAATAAATGTCACTACAAATTCACTTTATTCGGAATAATGGAGGGTTAGACAATTTTCTAAATTGAAAAAAAGCTATCAGGAATCTGGAGCGTAAAGTGAATTGAGAGTCCCTGTCCAAGGTTCGCTGAAGGTAAATTTGCAGGTTGAGTCAGTAATTAGGAAGGCAGGTATAAACTTGTCACCTATGTCGATAGCACTTGGATACAAATGTCATGACGTCCTTCTGTGGCTCCATAAGGTTCTTAACCTGTCCTTGCAACAATCGGAATTCTCCACCTGCTTCAAGAAGGCCAGCATCATCCAGGTACCACACAAAATACATACAACGTTTCTGAATTAATATCATCCTGTGGCTCTCACTTTCATAATTATGAAGAGCTCCGAGAAATTAGTTCTGTCTCATATCAAATGTAGCTTCCAAGCCTGACGTTGTCCCAAGCAAGAGGTTCGCGTTACATATCATCCCCTATGCCCTACACTATTCACTGGGATATCTGAATATCAATATTATCGACATCAAGCTTCTACATTGTGACTACAGAACTGCCTTATGACACTATTCTTCTAACTACCACTCTGAGACCTAGATGGCTGCTCTACCATCTGCAATTGCATTCTTAATTCTTGACCACAGACCATTAGCAGTAAAATGAGCCAAAGACACTTCCTCCACGATAATCCACCATGTAAGCGCCCCGCAACCTTATGCACTTAGCTCTTTATTATATTCTCTGAATCATCCTGACTGTGGCCAAGTTCCGTTTGAACTTCATCCAAAAGTTACTTTTAGGCTGGATATCAAGTAATACTGAGACAGAACACAAAAAAAGTGTTTTGTGATGTGATGCAATATAACAATTGTTACCTTCATTTTACGTAAACTATAAGGCTAATCATCAATTTCAGGAAGCACAGAGTCGAACGCACCACCATCCATACCAATGCAGCTGAGGTGGAGACAACCGATAGAGTCAAATACTGAGGGAAGACAATCATTGATGTTATATCCTGGGCCTTTCATGTCAAATCGACAGCTAACAGTTCGCAACGAATGGACATAGAAAAAGCTTACGTCAATGAATATTCGTTTGCCAGCCACTTTGATTCGCGTTGCATGCGGTGCCTAATTAGCCCTTTGTAATTGGCTCTCTGGTAAGTCACTCTACTCATTTCAAACTTGCTGATCATTGAGATCCAAGGCTCGTGGGCACCCAGTCTTCATAATGTTTCCCAGATGTTTCTATCTTTCGTTATGAGGTTTTTCACAATGAATTGTATGTTTAAGTAACATTTGCCATGTGCAGTTGCACCATCTTAACTGTTAATGAATTGTATACATGCCCACTGCTTCAGGAACCTTTTTACTTTTCTCAAGAATTTGATTTTTGTTCATTCCCAAAAAAGTGGTATGGTTACATCTCATGTTATAATTCTTGAGCAAAAAAAATTGTGTCTCAGTGTGTTCATTCAATCCACATTTCAATGTCTGTTAACCTCTATGTTTGTTCCTCTCTGTGGTGATGAGGGAGGGGTTAATGATTGTCCTTTCTGTCTGAAACTCATTTGAATCCTTTTGTCTAATGCTTCTAATTTTTTTTATTATTGTGGAACAATAACTATTTCGGAATCTATGATTCTCTGAAGAATATTGACTAAAACATACTTTTCATAGTTTAACAGATTGATTAACTAATTTTGGGGACACAACTAAAGAGTTTGAAATGTTCTTTTGTTCGTCTTGTGCGTCAAACACTGCTGATGATCTTGAGGTTACAGAGATACTATTGCTATTCTTGTGTTATATCTACGCGCCCTATCGACTATCAGACATTTTCTGCTGCATTAGCTCTTGGCAACTATCAATCATGTTGTGCTTCACAGTCATGATTGTTTTTAACAGAGACTAAGGGACATTTCACCGACAGATGTGATGACGTGCGTGTGAATACGAACAGAAAGGCTTTGCCAAATGCAATAAAATTACACAACAGTGCACATGGGAATTATGGTTGGATTGGAGTTTTGTGTCAGTTTGGACACAATACGTGGAGTATTGACTCATAATTGAATCTGCAGGATGAGATTAGGAGCGTCAGCAGCAGGTTATGGATGTCATTAAGACTGTATTACATAGCTCTAGGTTCAAGCAGTAGATGGGATGAGCCAGTAAAATATATTATGGATGTTGCTTAGGCATGGGATGGAATTAGGGAAGGAAACCTAATTTGCAACTAAAACAGAAGACAGTGACCTGCAGACTAATAATATTTAAATAACAAGAGCAGGGATACAATGGATCATAATTCAAAGATGAAACTGTATCGGTCAAAACAGAAACCAAAGATGGACAGTGTCAGAAGCAAAGAGGGAGAGTCTGGATGAACAACTTCACAAATGTGATTTGTATTGGTTTGTAGAGTTAATAACTGAACTCAAAGTCTCAACAGGAATAATGATGGAAACGAGTATAGAGTATATTAAAAGAACAGTAATACATTTAGAAATGATTGATCGAAATAATAATGGGCAGTGAGACTTACCAGGGGTACCAACGACAGCCAGGATAGGATAATAAAAATGTTGAACAATCAGAAGTGACATTTTGATCCGCCAAAATAATGAAACCCGATTATAATATGTTGAAAGATACCAAACAACCTCAGATAAACCTTTGGCAATTGCTTGAACATTCCAATCAACGGTTCTTCCAGTTTGCTCCATTGATTCTACATTCAAATCTATTGCTCTCGGACTCTGATCTCACTTCTCCCTCCCTCTGGAGCTGTTGATGCCTGCTAGAGCTGCCAGTGATGGTCCACTCATACTGTGGGATTCCACATTGAATGGAATGGATTTATGTTAAAATATTGAAACTCTGCACTGGGATGATTAGAATCCATTGAGACTCACAGTAATCACAGCCACTGGCAAACATTTTCGACAAACGTCTTCGTCACTTTACTTTTTTTTCTCATAGTAAAACAGAGCATTTTCTCCCTCGGGATAGAATGGATATGTGTTGCTGAACAATCAACCATATACACTCCAAAGTATTTTCATCTTCCTTCCTTGTATATGGGAGTAATGCCAGAAATATGCACACGTTCCAACCCATCTGTAAAATAAAACAGGGAACGAATAATCGACCAGCTGCATAAAGTGACTACACAGGATAATGTTTAGGCCACTTTCGTAATATTGTGTACAATTCTTCTCTGCATCCTATAGGAGACATGTTGGAAGGGTTCAGAAATGATTTCGAAGTATATTGCCAGAGTTGAAGGGTGCGTGCTCTTGGGAGATTCTGAATAGGCTGGGTTGTTTTCCCTGGAGGAACTGTGGTGACAGACTATTATCAAAATCACGAAGGGCAAGCATACGGTCCACAGACACGGCCATTTCACTGGGAAAGGCAAGTCCGGATCTAAAGGGGAATGATTTAAAAGGGACCTTTGGGACAAGTTTAACCATGACGAGAATAGGACATATTTGAAACCAGCTGACAGAGGAAGTCATGGAGACTGGGATAATTTCAAAATGTCAAAATATGTCTGGATGATTATATGACTTGGAAAAGTTTTACAGAATATGTGCCAATTGCTGGAAGTTTGGACAGACAACAATATTTATTGTTCTTTGACTTTATGCAATACTGCCCCTTGTTTTAAGAGCCTTATCATGTATTTTGTTTTCACAGTCTTGATACATCATTCAGAGCATTGAGACTGCTGCGCAGTGACTGGAAGAAACAATTGTGTCCCCATGTGCCTGTTACAGAGGGATAACAGAAGGCCATTCAGCTCACCGTCGCCGATTACAGTACGATCTGAAGAGGCAGAAAGTTGGAACGTTGGTACAGTTTATAAAAGGAATAGAACATAGAACATAGAACACAGAAGAATACAGCGCAGTACAGGCCCTTTGGCCCTCGATGTTGTGCCGATCCAAGCCCACCTAGCCTACACTAGCCCACTATCCTCCATATGCCTATTCAATGCCCGCTTAAATGCCCATAAAGAGGGAGAGTCCACCACTGCTACTGGCAGGGCATTCCATGAACACACGATTCGCTGAGTAAAGAACCTACCCCTAACATCTGTCCTATACCGACCACCCCTTAATTTAAATCTATGCCCACTCGTAATAGCTGACTCCATACGTGGAAAAATGTTCTCAAGGTCAACCCTATCTAAGCCCCTAATCATCTTGTACACCTCTATCAAGTCACCCCTAAACCTTCTTTTCTCCAATGAAAACAACCCCAAGTGCCTCAGCCTTTCCTCATACGAATTTCCTACCATATCAGGTAACACCCCTGGTAAACCTCCTCTGCACCCTTTCCAGTGCCTCCACATCCTTCCTATAGTATGACGACCAGAACTGCACACAATACTCCAGATGCGGCCGCACCAGAGTCTTATACAACTGCAACATGACCTCAGGATTCCGGAACTCAATTCCTCTACCAATAAAAGCCAGTACGCCATATGCCTTCTTCACCGCACTATTTACCTGGGTGGCAACTTTCAGAGATCTGTGTACATGGACACCAAGATCCCTCTGCTCATCCACACTACCAAGTATCCGCCCATTAGCCCAATACCCCATCTTTTTGTTACTCTTACCAAAGTGAATCACCTCACACTGAGCTACATTGAACTCCATTTGCCACCTTTCTGCCCAGCTCTGCAGCTTGTCTATATCCCGCTGTAACCTGCCACATCCTTCCTCACTGTCAACAACTCCTCCGACTTTTTTATCATTCGCAAACTTGCTCACCCAACCTTCTAACCCCTCCTCCAGGTCCTTTATAAAAATGACAAACAGCAATGGTCCCAAAACAGATCCTTGTGGAACACCACTAGTAACGGCACTCCAAGATGAACTTTTACCATCAACTACTATCCTCTGTCTTCTTCCAGCCAGCCAATTCCTAATCCAAACCTCCAACTAACCATCAATGTCATACCTCCGTATTGTTTGCAGTAGCCTACCATGGGGAACCTTATCAAAAGCCTTACTAAAATCCATATACACCACATCTACCGCTTTACCCTCGTCCACCTCCTTAGTCACCTTCTCAAAGAATTCAATAATGTTTGTGAGGCACGACCTGCCCTTCACAAAACCATGCTGACTATCCTTGATCACATTATTCCTATCCAGATGTTCATAAATCCTATCCCTTACAATTCTCTCTAAGACTTTGCCCAATACAGAAGTGAGACTCACTGGCCTATAGTAACTAGGGTTATCCCTATTTCCCTTCTTGAACAAGGGAACCACGTTTGCTAGCCTCCTGTCATCTGGCACTACTCCTGTAGACAACGAGGACATAAAAACCAAGGCCAATGGCTCTGCAATCTCCTCCCTTGCTTCCCAGAGAATCCTAGGATAAATGCCAGCAGGCCCAGGGGACTTATCTATTTTCACCCTTTCCAAAATTTCCAACACATCTTCCCTACATACCTCAAAGCCATCCATTCTACTTAATTGTGACAATGTCCTATTCCTGAGTGAATACTGACGAAAAGTATTCATTCAGTGTCTCCCCAATCTCTTCAGCCTCCACATGCAACTTCCCACTACTATCCTTGAGTGGACCTATTCCAACCCTAGTCATTCTTTTATTCCTGACATACCTATAGAATGCCTTAGGGTTTTCCCTAATCCTACCAACTAAGGACCTTTCATGTCCCCTCCTTGCTGCTCTTAGCTCTCTCTTCAGGTCCTTCCTGGCTACCTTATAATTCTCAATCGCCCCCATTGAACCTTCACGCCTCATCTTTACATTGGCTGCCCTCTTGCATTTATCAAGGGATTCCAATTCCTTGTAAACCACGGCTCCCTCACTCGACCCTTTCCTCCCTGCCTGACAGGTACATACTTATCTAGACACTCAATAATTGCTCCTTGAACAAGCTCCACATATCAATTGTGCCCATGCCTTGAAGCCTACTTTTCCAAGCCACGCATCCTCAGTCATGCCTCACCGCATCATAATTTCCCTGACCACAGCTTTAACTCTTGCCCTGCAGTGCACACTTATCCCTCTCCATCACTAGAGTAAAAGTCACCGAAATATGGTCACTGTCCCCAAAGTGCTCACCTACCTCTAAATGTAACACCTGGCCTGGTTCGTTACCCAGAACCAAATCCAGTAGGCCTCACCTCTTGTTGGCCTATCTACATATTGTGTTAGGAAACCCTCCTGCACACGTTGGACATACACCGACCCATCTAACGAACTTGAGCTATAGCTTTCCCAATCAATATCATGAAAGGTAAAGCCCCCCATGACAACCACACTATTACTTTCACTCTTCTCCTGAATCATCCTCGCAATTCTTTCTTCTACGTTTCTAGGACTATTAGGAGGCCTGTAAAAAAACTCCTAACAGGGTTACCTCACCTTTCCTATTCCTAACCTCAGCCCAAACTACCTCAGATGGCGATCTTCATCCATCGTCCTTTCCACGCTGTAATACTATCTTTGACAAGCAATGCCACACCTCCCCCTCTTTTACCCCCACCTCTGACCCTACTAAGACATTTAAACCCTGGAACCTGCAACAGCCAATCCTGTCCCTGTTCTACCCATGTCTCCGTAATAGCCACCACATCGAAGTCCCAGGTACTAACCCACGCTGCGGGTTCACCTACCTTATTTCATATACTTCCTGCATTGAAGTATACACACTTCAAGCCACTTTCCTGTTTACAGGCACCCTCCTTTGAGATTGATGCCATGTTCCTAACCTCCCCACACTCAAGGTCCTGCACTCTAAAGCTACAGTGTAGGTTCCCATGCCCCTGCAGAGTTAGTTTAACCCCCCCCCCCCCAGCACTAGCAAATGTCCCCCCAAGGATACTGGTGCCCCTCAGGTTCAGGTGTAGACCATCCTGTTTATAGAGGTCCCACCTTCCCCAGAAAGAACCCCAGTTATCCAAATAACAGAATCCCTCCCTCCTGCACCATCCCTGTAGCCACTCATTTAACTGTTCTCTCTCCCTATTCCTCGACTCTCTATCACGTGGCACGGGTAACAAACCAGAGACAACAACTCTCTTCGTTCTCACTCTGAGCTTCCAACCGAGCTCTCTGAAAGCCTGCCTAACATCCTCAGCCCTCCTCCTACCTATGTCGTTGGTGCCAATGTGGACCACGACTTCGGGCTGCTCCCCCTTCCCCTTAAGGACACGGAAAACACGATCAGAGACATCACGTACCGTTGCACCTGGGAGGCAACATACCAAACGTGAGTCTCTCTCGCCCCCACAAAACCGCCTATCTGTGCCCCGAACTATCGAGTCCCCAATTACGATTGCTGTGCTCTTCTCCAGCCTTCCCTTCTGAGCAACGGGGACAGGTTCCGTGGCCGAGGCATGAGCCCCATTACTTACCCCTGGTAAGTCGTCCCCCCCACAAGTATCCAAAACGGTATACTTGTTCTTGAGGGGAACGGCCGCAGGGGGTCCCTGCACTGGCTGCTTCCTCCCATTCCCCCTCACTGCCACCCATCTGTCTGCAATCTTTGGAGTTACTACTTCCCTAAAGCTCCGATCGATGACCCCCTCTGCGCGCTTTTATAGGGGAAAAAAAACCTACCCAGGTAAGCTTACGCTATACCTGCTTCCGGGTCGCGGTTGCCCCTCTGGTCTTCATCACTTCCCCCTGCTGCTCCCGCTCTTTCTGTGAAGAGAGAGAAAAAAAAAAACACCGCTGCCCGCTACCGATAAGTAATTTTAAAACAAACCATCTTACCTTAGCTGCTGCTCGCACTCAAAATCAGAATATTTGAAAGATAAGGAAGAGTTACTGAAAATGTATGCGGTCTTAGTGAGACGATACCTGGATTACATAATCATTGAATGCTAGAGACCCACAGTTCATAGATAGAGCCTTTGGCCCAAGCAGGTCCATCCCAACGAAAATATGTGCCCACGCTCATCCCATTTCCTTTCACTTGCCCCATTTAGTTTTAATCCTTCTCGATCCAAGTTTTCAACCAATTCTCTTTAAATGCTGTGAATGTAGCTGCTTCAACCACTTCAGCTTACAATTCAGGCCATAAGTGTACCACCCACTGTGTTAATATGTTGCTTCTCAGTTTCCCTTTTATTCTTTCCCCTCCAACCTTCAACTGATGCCCTCTATTCCTCCATTCCCCAATGCTGGAAAAAATGTCTGAATGCATTCGTCCTATACATGTCTATTATGATTTTATGCACCTGAATAAGACTCCCCTCATTCTCCAATGCTCTAAAGAAATCTGTCCTAAATTGTCCAATCTCTCTCCATAACTCAGACCACTGAGTCCTGTCAACATTTCTTCTGCACTCGTTCCGTTATTCCAAGTGTGACCTCACCAATGTACTGCATAACTGATAAAGCGCTTCCCAACTTCTTTACTCAATGCCATGCCCGATGAAGGACAGTGTGCCAAAAGCCTTCATCACTGCCCATTCTACCTGTGACTCCACTTTCAGAGACCTGTGAGACTGAAAACCAAGGTCCTTTCGTTTCACGACGCTAATTAAAGTCCTGCCATTCACCATGAAAATTTTACCTTGATTTGAAACTCCTTCCAAAATGCAATACCTCAAATTTATCTGTATTAAACTCTATTATATATTTCTTAGCCCACTTTTACATTTGGTCAAGATCCTGCTGCAATTTCTGATAACCTTCCTCACTGTCCACAATTCCACCTATTTTAATATCATCTGCAAACTTACTAATCATTCCTTACACATTTTCATCTGAATCATTGATATCGACCACCGACAGCACTGGCCCCACAACGACTCCTGAGGCACTACACTACTCACAGGCTTCCACCCCTTCCACTATTACACTCTGCTACCTTTCCTCATCCAATCGTGTATACAAGTTTCCAAATCTCCCTGGATTTCATGTGATCTCACCTTCCAGAGCTAACCACGTGGAGCCTTATCAAAACACTGATTGAGATCCGTATAGAGTAATACTGCCGGCTGGCCCTTGTCACATATCCTGGTCAGTTTCATCAAAGAAATCTTACGCATTTGGAAGGTGGGATCTCCCACTCACAAAGCCAAACTCGTAACCAAACCCTGTCTTTCCAAATGTATGTGTCTCTTTTCCCTTGGAATTTTCGCAAGCAATGTACTCACCACAGATGTTGGTCTTAGTTTTATATTTCCCAGGTTTTTCTTTGCAATCCTTCAACAAATGGCACAACATGGAATCAGAAGCGAAGACTATTCTACTATGAAGCGGAAACTAGGGAATGATAGAATCATGGAGATAGCATTACCAACGAAAGAGTAGGCAGAGAGTAGATGAATGCAAAAGAACTGGCGGCCTGAAGTGCAAGCACTTTAATGCAAGTAGCATTGTGGGCACTGCCGATGAACTTCGGGCTTGAATAGGTGCCTGGGATTATGACATTATTGTGATCACAGAGACTTGTTTGAAGGAAGTCAAATTGCTAACGAAGTGTTCCAGGATATAGACAAGACAGAGAGGGAAGTAAAATGGGTGGAAAAGTTTCATTGCTGATCAGGGATGATATCACGGCTGTGCAAATGGAGGGGACAATGAAGGGCTTGAGCAGTGAGGCAATATGGGTCGTGCTGAGAAATAAGAAGTGTGCAGTTACATCGTTGAGGCCGTGGAGTAGAAGAACAAATTGGTAAACAGATTATGGAATGGTGTCGAGACAACATAGAGATGGGGATGGGAGATATTATTTTTTTCCCTAAATTGAATGGAATACATTCGTGTCAGCGGTCCAGAATGGCCAGTATTTGTAAGGAGCGTCCATTAAAGTTTTCTAGAGCAGTATGTCAACAGCCCAAGAGAAGGGGCCATATTGGACCTGGTGTTATGGAATGAGCCAGGCGAGGTGGTACAATTTGCAGTGGGGGATTTCTTTTGCAATAGCGACTACAATTCTGTAAGTTTTAGAATACTCGTAGACATAGGCGACGGAAAGAGTGCTAAACTGGGAGAAGGCTAATTACATCTGAATTCGGCAGGAGCTCCGAAAAGTGGGTTGGACGCAGATATTTGAAGGGAAGTCCATATTTGATATGCGGGAGGCGTTCAAAGATAGATAGAGGATAGGCATGCCACTTTGACCAAAGGGATAGGAAAGGCAAGATTCGTGAAACGTAGTTGACAGGAGAAACCGTGCGACAAACCGAGAAGAACAGGGAAATGTACGCAACGAACAGGCAGCTAAGAAAAGAACAGGCCTTTGAGGTATATCGGCAGAGTAGGGCCAACCTGAACTGAGGATTCAAGCCGGTGAAAATGAGTCCTGAAATGACTTTAGCGAGCAGAATTAAGGAGAACCCCAAGGCCTTTTATTCATATATTTGAAGCAAGAAAGGTAACGGGAAAAAGGTCTGTTCCACTAAACGATGAGTAAGGAAAGGTTGGCATTGAACCTCAGAAAATGGCTGAGATCCTCAATGATTACTTTGCATCAGTGTTCACTGAGGAGAGGGAGATGATGAATGTTGAGATTAGAGATAGAAAATCCTTTAATCTGGATGACGTTGTCATAAGCAGGGAAGATGTGTTGAAGAAGTGAAAGGACATTAATGTGGACAAATCGCATGGACCAGATGGGACCTGTCCCAGATTTCTGAGGAGGTCGAGAGAGTAATTTTTGGGGCCCTGACAGATTAGTTTGTTGAATCCTTAAACACAGGTGAAGTGCTGGAAGATTGGCGAGTTGCTCATGTTGTCCCCCTGTACAAGAATGATCGTAGGGACATTCCAGGTAACGACAGACCAGTGAGCCTGATGTCAGTGGTGGGACATTTGCTGTAAAACGGACTGAAGGATAATATATATTTATATTTGGAAAATAGTGCGCTTATCCCTGATAGGCACCACGGTTTTGTGCAGGAGAGTTTGTACCTTACCAACTTAATCGAGTTATTTTAAGGGAGTGAGCAAGTTGATAGAAGAAGGAATAGTTGTAGATGTCATATACATGGACATAAGTAAGGCGTTGGTTAGGTTCCTCCGGCAAACTAATGAAGAAGGTGAAGACACACTGTGTGCTGGGTGCTCTAGCTGTGTGGATAAACAACTGCTTGAACAAGAGGAGACAGCGAGTAGTAGTTGCAGGGAGTTTGTCGAAATGGCGAAGGATAATCAGTGATGTTCCACAGGGATCAGTGCTGGGGCCATTGTTGTTTCTGAAAGATATAAATGATCTGGAAGAGAGCATTGTTGGTCTGATCAGTACGTTTAAAGATGACACGACGATCGGTGGCGGCATAGCAGAAACACAGGCGACTGTCAAAAATACAGGAGAATGTAGATAGTATGGAGAGTTTGGTGGAGAAGTCGACGACGGAGTTCAATCCGGGCAAATGTGAGGTGATGCATTTTGGAAAGTCTAATTTTGGAGCGAACCATGCTGCAAATGGAAGAGCCTTGGGCAGAGTTGATGAACAGAGAGATCTGAAAGATCAGGTCAATTGTACCCTGAAGGTGGCTGTGCAGTTGGATAGAGTGTTGAAGATGGCATATGGCGTGCTTCCCTTCATCGGTGGAGTATTGTGTATTACAGGTGGCAGGTCATGTTAAAATTGTTCAATTCTTAATTTCAGCCACATTTAGAATACTGTGTACAGTTCTAGTCGCCACATTACCAAAAGGCTGTGGCCTCTTGCAGAGGGAGCAGTCAAGGTTTACGTTTTTGTTGCCTGGCATGGACGGTGCTAGCTTTGAAGAGAGGTTGAGTCGGTTAGGATTGTTTTGATTAGAAAAGAGGAGATTGAAGAGAGATGTTAATTGAATCTACTAAATCATGAAGTGTGTAGACAGGGTGGATAGAGATAGGTTTTTCCCAGTGTGAGGGACTAAATAACGAGAGGTCACGCTTTCAATGTGAGAGGTGGAAAGTTTAAGGGTATACATGCGGCATACTTTACACAGAGGGTGGTAGGTGCATGGGACCCGTTGCCCGCAAATATAGTAGAGTCAGACACGGTAAATTAATTTAAGGTGTGTCTGGACAGATTCAGGAGTCGGTGAAGAGCAGATAATACAGATGCTTAGAAATTGGCCTGTAGGTTTAGACAGTACATTTGCATCAGCCCAGGTTTGGAGGACCGAAGGGCCGGTTACTGGGAAGTAAGTTTTCCTTGTTCTTTGTTCCGTGCTCAGTGAATCAATACACTTCTCCCCACACAAATTGTATTGATCCAGAAATACTCCTGCATTTTGGTGAGAGACCTTAGTATCTCCCCAACTGATATACCTCACTGCGTGGGCCGAGTTCCTGCCACCGTCAAAATGCCTCCGCAGCTGCTTCCAATCCTGAGCCATCAGAATGCTCCACTCTAGAGAGATGAGGCAGCACAGGCCAATGTTGGAGACTAAGAATTTTCAGATCAGTGACAAATTCACTGTCATTTTGCATGTGTAAAACTCACTACATCAGTCTTATTTCTGAGTTTGTTAATTTCTCTGTTCCCTCCAGGGATGTTGCCGACTCACGAGTCTTGCGAACTGCTAGCTGTCAGGTCCATCACCTCATTGAAGACGGATGTTCCGCTGGAGAGACAATGGACGGGAGATCTGCAGACTTTTCTTTTTTAAATCACGCAGCGGGTAAATTCACTCTCAGTACATAGAACAGAGAGCAAAGTAAGGGCTCCAACACATGGGGGTAGAAGACATGCCACAATTGCTCTTCTGGAAAGGGGCAAATTACAGAAATCTCCAAGACTCATTCACCAAACTTACACTACGTTTTGTTGTGCAAAGACAGTACAGGTAGTTCACAGTGATCAATCCAGGCCTATGTTCACTTTGGGAGGATCAGTACAACAGAGGTGAAAGCAGATTTGCCACGTGAGGTTGGTACCGCTGGGATCTTTCTGTTCTGTGTTCCCTCTTCAGCACTGTATCGATGGCACGTCTATCAGACACGTCAAGTATTCTAACTCTTGTAACAGTTCATATATCTCTAAATCCACCCCCCCCCCCGAGAATCCCTCTACGTATATGACAAATACTCCAATCCAGACGACTATCCATATACCTGTAATTAGCTTCAGTTTCTACAACATGCCTTACCTCGGTAGTCTCATTCTCCAGCAACTGGAGGCATGGAGCCATGCTGAATTGAAACAGACAATTCGGCCCAACTTGCCCATGCTGACCAGGTTTAGTAAACTGAATGAGTCGCATGTTCTAGCGTTTGGTCCACATCCGTTCGAAAGTTTACCTCTCTGTGCACCTACTCAAATGTCTTTCACATCTTGCAGTTGTTGTTGTTTTTACCATTTCGCCTGGCAGTTCTTCCATATAAGTATTTTGCTCTGTGGAATATATTGCACGTCAGACCCTTCTTTAAATCTTTGCACTCTCAATCAAGATTTTGCCATCTGTTTTTGGACTGGCCTACCCTTGAAAATCCTTTTACATATGTCCCACATCGATTTATAAACCATTATAATGGCTACCTGTAGACCTATTTGGCGAAAGGGAATTACCAGGATAATGTTGAAATATCTCCGTGTACTTAATACTCTGACCAATGAACTCACGTATGCCAAATACGCTTTCACTACACTGTTCACATGTGATATCAAGTCAAAAGGAAATCGCAACTGTACGCTTTGTTTCTCTCTCCGTTCCACAACGTTGCCCAGGGCCCTACTATTAACTATGCTATTCCTCCTTGATTTGTCTTAACAACATCCAACACTTGAATTATACCCCATTTTCTGTCGTTCGCCAAATCGTCCAATTGGTCAAGATACTGATACCTGAGTTTCATACAATATCCCAATAGTGGTCTAACAAATCTCTGTTTATTTCCCTGACTTCCCTAATGCTTCTCCACGTACCTTGTGAAGTGAAATCCTTGTTTAGGATCGTACACATCTCCTGTAGTCCGAGATATCGATGGCCACATTAATCTTTCAGGTCCCCTACCTTCTCCCAATTGCGCCTATGTTCTCAATTTACTTGGAGAATCTCTTTGGATCTTCTTTTAACTTCTCTATTAAAAGTATTTCATGTCGCTTTTTTGCGTTCATGATTTCCATCCGACATGTATTGCTACATCCCTGATGATGCTGAAGGGATTCACACGATCCATCTAACTATACCTGATATGTACCTCGTTTTTCTTCATCAGAGTCAAACATTGTCTGGCAGCATTTCCTATTTCTGCCAGCATGAGCCTATTTTCCAATAGGAGCGTGCTGGCAATCAATGCTCATTTTATCTCACTTTTTAATCAAGCCAACGAGCCAGAATTCGCTTTAACTGCAAATAGCCTCCCCAAACAACTTTTGAAAGTTCAAGTTGAATACTATCAAGATTGGTGTTCTCCCATTTTATAACTTTCACTTTTGGACCACACCTGTCCTTTTCCACTGTGGTACATATAAGTATTTTGCTTATCAATGCTCATTTTATCTCACTTTTTAATCAAGCCGACGAGCCAGAATTCGCTTTAATTGCAAATAGCCTCCCCAAACAACTTTTGAAAGTTCAAGTTGAATACTATCAATACTATCAGTACCAGCCTCCAAGTTATTTTTGGCATCACAACTGTTTTGGGTCCCTCAGCCCTGCCAGACCAGTTCAAGTCTTCTCGAGTAGCTCTTGCAATTCGCCCTAACAGAAAATGACTTCTCCACCTTGGCTACCTGTGTTGACACTTTCAGGACTGAGTGAATTTCGCGAAGATTTATAGTACAGGTTGAGGTTCTGGATGAAGGTTTGCTCGCTGAGGTGGAAGTTTCGCTTTTAGCTCTTTCGTCACCATTCTAGGTAACATCATCAGTTAGCCTCGGGTGAAACACTTGTGTTAGTGAACGGCTTTCTATTTACGTGTTTAGGTTTCCTTCGGTTGGCGACGTCATTTCCTCTGGTTATGTCATTTGCTGTTGTTTTATAATTTCCTGTGTTAGTTTCTCTTTTGGAGTGCCAGCAGCAGCGGAGATAAGACGAAGCCGGAAGACTGCAGCTAAGGTAAGGCAGTTTTTTTAAACAATACTTACCGGTAGTTGACAGCGTGTTTTCCCTTTCACAGAAGGAGCGGGAGCATCGGGGAAGTGACGAGACCAGAGGGACAACCGGGAAGGAAAGCAGTGACCATATATATCAGCAAGGCGGCTAAATCCGAGACTCTACAATCGTAGAGTCTCCCACCCGCCCTCCTCTAACCTAATAATAAGATCCGTTCTGGTAAGTAGGTAAGTGCTACATTTTGCTTGTTCTATTCTTTAGACCAAGTTTTTTTAAAAAAAGGTTACTTTTAGAGGGATGGCAGTGAAGCCAGTGCAATGTTCCTCTTGCAATATGTTGAGGTGAGGGATGACATGTTCGTCCCTGCTGATTACACTTACAGGAAGTGCACCCATCTCCAGCTCCTCCGAAACCGTGTTAGGGAACTGGAGCTGGAGTTGGATGAACTTAGGATCATCCGGGAGGAAGAGGTGGCCACAGATCGGAGCTTTAGGGAAGTAGTAACTCCAAAGATTGCAGACAGATGGGTGACAGTGGGGGGACTGGGAGGAAGCAGCCAGTGCAGGGCCCCCTGCGGACGTTCCCCTCAAGAACATGTGTACCGTTTTGGATACTTGTGGGGGGGGGGGACTTACCAGGGGTAAGCAATGGGGTTCAGGCCTCTGGCACGGAGCCTGTCCCCGTTGCTCATGAGGGAAGGGTGGAGAAGAGCAGAGCAATAGTTATTCGGGACTCGATAGTTCGGGGCACAGATAGGCGGTTTTGTGGGGGCGAGTTGGTATGTTGCCTCCCAGGTGCAAGGGTATGTGACGTCTCTGATCGTGTTTTCTGGGTCATTAAGGGTGAGGGGGAGCAGCCCGAAGTCGTGGTCCACATTGGCACCAACGACAGAGGACGGATGAAGGCTGAGGATGTTAGGCAGACTTTCAGGGAGCTAGGTTGGAAGCTCAGAGTTAGAACAAATAGAGTTATTGTCTCTGGTTTGTTACCCGTGCCACGTGATAGAGAGTCGAGGGATAGGGAGAGAGAACAGTTAAATGCGTGGCGACAGGGATGGTGCAGGAGGGAGGGATTCCGGTATCCAGATAACTGGGGTTCTTTCTGGGGAAGTAAGGACCTCTATAAACAGAATGGTCTACACCTGAACCTGAGGGGCTCCAGTATTCTTGGGGGGACATTTGGAAGTGCTCTTTGGGGGGGGGGGGGGTTAAACTAATTCTTGCAGGGGCATGGGAACCTAGACTGTAGCTTTCGGGTGCAGGACCTGGAGTGGAGGGAGGTTAGAAACATGGCATCAATCTCAAAGGAGGGTGCCTGTGATCAGGAAAGTAGATTGAAGTGTGTATACTTCAATGCGAGAAGTATACGAAATAAAGTAGGTGAACTTGCAGCGTGGGTTGGTTACTGGGATTTCGATGTTGTGGCTATTACGGTGATATGGGTAGAACAGGGACAGGATTGGCTGTTGCAGGATCCAGGGTTTAAATGTTTTAGTAGGGTCAGGGGTGGGGGTAAAAGAGGGGGAGGTGTGGCATTGCTTGTAAAAGATAGTATTACAGCGGTGGAAAGGACGATGGATGAAGAGTCGCCATCTGAGGTAGTTTGGGCTGGGGTTAGGAATAGGAAAGGTGAGGTAACCCTGTTATGAGTTTTTTACAGGCCTCCTAATAGTCCTAGAAACGTAGAAGAAAGGATTGCGCGGATGATACAGGAATAGAGTGAAAGTAATAGGGTGGTTGTTATGGGGGAGTTTAACTTTCCAGATATTGAATGGGAAAGCTATAGCTCGATTTCGTTAGATGGGACAGTGTTTGTCCAATGTGTGCAGGAGGGTTTCCTGACCCAATACGTAGATAGGCCAACAAGCGATGAGGCCATACTGGATTTGGTTCTGGGTAACGAACCAGGCCAGGTGTTATAATTCGAGGTAGGTGAGCACTTTGGGGACAGTGACCACAATTCGGTGACTTTTACTCTTGTGATGGAGAGGGATAAGTGTGCACTGCAGGGCAAGAGTTATAGCTGGGGGCAGGGAAATTATGATGCGGTGAGGCACGACCTTGGATGCGTGGCTTGGAAAAGTAGGCTTCAAGGCATGGGCACAATTGATATGTGGAGCTTGTTCAAGGAGCAACTATTGAGTGTCTTTGATAAGTATGTACCTGTCAGGCAGGGAGGAAAGGGTCGTGTGAGGGAGCCGTGGTTTAATAAGGAACTGGAATCCCTTGTTAAGGGGAAGAGGGCGGCCTATGTAAAAATGAGGTGTGATGGTTCAATTGGGGCGATTGAGAGTTCTAAGGTAGCCAGGAAGGATCTGAAGCGAGAATTAAAAGCAGCAAGGAGCGGACACGAAAAGGCCTTAGTTGGTAGGATTAGGAAAAACCCTAAGGCTTTCTATAGGTATGTCAACAATAAAAGACTGACGAGGGTAGGAATAGGTCCAATCATGAATGGTAGCGGGAGGTTGCGTGTGGAGACTGAAGACATTGGGGAGACACTGAATGAATACTTTTCGTCAGTATTCACTCAGGAACAGGACATTGTTGCCGATGTGAATACTGAGTCACAATTAATTAGAATGGACGGTTTGGGGTATGTAGGGAAGAGATTTTGGAAATTCTGGTAAGGGTGAAAATAGATAAGTCCTCTGGTCCTGATGGCATTTATTCTAGGATTCTCTGGGAAGCAAGGGAGGAGGTGGCAGAGCCATTGGCCTTGATTTTTAGGTCCTCGTTGTCGACAGGAATAGTGCCAAAAGACTGGAGGTTAGCAAATGTGGTTCCATTTTTCAAGAAGGGGAGTAGGGATAACCCTAGTAACTATAGGACAGTGAGTCTCACTTCTGTTGTGGGTAATGTCTTGAGAGAATTGTAAGGGATAGTATTTGTGAACATCTGGATAGGAATAATGTGATCAAGGATAGTCAGCATGGTTTTGTGAAGGGCAGGTCGTGCCTCACAAATATTATTGAATTCTTTGAGAAGGTGACTAAGGAGATAGACAAGGGTAAATCGGTAGAAATGCTGCATATGGATTTTAGTAAGGCGTTTGATTAGGTTCCCCATGGTAGGCTATTGCAAAAAATACGGAGGTATGGCATTGAGGGTGAGTTGGAGGTTTGGATTTGGAATTGGCTGACTGGAAGAAGACAGAGGGCAGTAGTTGATTGTAAAGGTTTATCTTGGAGTGCAGTTACTAGCAGTGTTCCACAAGGATCTGTTTTGGGACCATTGCTGTTTGTCATTTTTATAAATGACCTGGAGGAGGGGCTAGAAGGTTGGGTGAGCACGTTTGCGGATGATACGAAAGTCAGTGGAGTTGTTGACAGTGAGGAAGGATGTGTCAGGTTACAGCGGGATATAGATACGCTGCAGAGCTGGGCAGAAAGGTGGCAAATGGAGTTTTATGTAGGTAAGTGTGAGGTGATTCACTTTGGTTAGAGTAACAAAAAGATGGGGTATTGGGCTAATGGTCAGATACTTGGTAGTGTGGATGAGCAGAGGGATCTTGGTGTCCATGTACACAGATCTCTGAAAGTTGCCACCCAGGTAAATAGTGTGGTGAAGAAGGCATATGACGTACTGGCTTTTATTGTTAGAGGAATTGAGTTCCGGAGTCCTGAGGTCATGTTGCAGTTGTATAAGACTCTGGTGCGGCCGCATCTGGAGTATTGTGTGCAGTGTTCGTCGCCATACTATAGGAAGGATGTGGAAGCCCTGGAAATGGTGCAGAGGAGGTTTACCAGGATGTTGCCTGGTATGGTATGAAGATCGTATGAGGAAAGGCTGAGGCACTTGGGGCTGTTTTCATTGGAGAAAAGGTTTCGGGGTGACTTGATAGAGGTGTTCAAGATGATTAGGGGTTTAGATATGCTTGACCATGAGAACATTTTTCCACGTATGGAGTCAGCTATTATGACGGGGCATAGCTTTAAATTAAGGGGTGGTAGGTATAGGACAGATGTTAAGGGTAGATTCTTTACTCAGCGAGTCGTGTTTTCATGGAATGCTCTGCCAGTAGCAGTGGTGGACTCTCCCTCTTTATGGGCATTTAAGCGGGCATTGAATAGGCATATGGAGGATAGTGGGCTAGTGTAGGTTAGGTGGGCTTGGATCGGCGCAACATCGAGGGCCAAAGGGCCTGTACTGCGGTGTATTTTTCTGTGTTCTATGTTCTATTTCCGAACCTCTCTTCTAGCCACGCTCCATTATCCCAACATGTGTCTATTCCTACACCTAAAGCAATACAGTGGGTCAGGAACGCAGCTCACAATCAATTTGTCAAGGCAAGTACAGATGGAAAAAAATGATGACCTAACTAGTGCTGGCCACATCCCATCAATGAATTTAAAAGAAGACAAACTCACGGATTTTTCATTTCCCCTTTATTTCCTACATACAATCCATATTCTCTTTTAGTTTTATCATGAGCAAACATGGAAACATTAGATTTCGTCCACCCATCAAATTTATCAGTCCACCTTGTGGATAGTTGGAGACTAAGAAACCCATGTATTCCCACTTTCTTTTTCTGACTGATAAAGAATTCTCAACCCATGGCAGTACTCCCCCTCCAATTCCAGAAGTGCCAATTTTGCTTCGTCTCCTGTACAGTGGTTCCTTTTTGAAGGCTTTGTGGAACTCCTAATAAACCATCCCACGTCTTTTATCTATTCTGCTGTTTACAGCCAGACAAAAAACAAATACAACAATGTTTGTTTTTACATTTTGAATTCACAAGAACATACTTGGCACGGATGGAGGATTGGCTGATTGGGGAGAGCAGATAGTGGGTATTCCTACGACGTGGAGTTTGAACTCCTCTGCTAAGTAAACCAATCACCTGGCAAAGCTCGCCTCAACTCCTAATCTGGTTGGATTCCCTAAAGTGTGGAAATAAGCTCTTCTGCCCAACATATCCACAACTCCCCCCTGAAGAGAAACCCATCCTGACGTGTTTTCCTCTGACTAAAGCACCTAACACTATGGGCAATTTAAAATGGCCAATTCACCTGACTTACATATCTTTGGAATGTTCGACGAAACCGGAGCACCTGGAGGAAACCTACGTAGACACGAGGAGAATGCGCAAACTCTACATAGACAGTTACCCAAGACTGGAATCTAACCCGAGTCCCTGACGCTGTTAGATAGCAGTGCTAATCACTGAGCCACCGTCCCACCCTTCAGAGTGACAGATAACTGCTACCTTCCACCATTTGAAGAAAAATAGCAATCACTTCTCTTAACTCTTAACAACATAAATTCATAAATTCAAGTCACCTTTTTCTTAACTACTTACTATTGGATTTCAAATTGATAAAATATGCTTTTCCAGCAACCAACTTATAATTAAATAACTTAATGTCAGTATTACACATTCTCTGTCTTCTCTGCTGTCTTCAATTTCCCAGCCGCTGATCTCTCTTCATTTTCGTGTTTTTTTTTTTACTGTGAGTCGGTCTTCCATTAAAAGGGACCTTTGATAAAGAATGTATTCTAATTCCTTCGAGAGCACGAAGGCAAATGGGAAGTTAGCACTCCTGCTCGATAGCAGTTGTTATATACTCCGATGGCAGTTGCTCTCCCTCTAATTTTAAAAATACCGGATTTATATACTCCTGCCATGACACATTAATTGCGATAATTTGTTCGGTTTCTTGGTGTGAAAACAGTAAAATATAAGTTCCATTGGCTTCTAGTTTCCTGAGGATGGTTTAAAATAATTGGTTAAATGAGAATTGTTGTCATATCAACAGCTAAAACAAAAGTATCCAGTTATGAACCAATTTTCGCATTTGGAACAGCCCTTTAGCTGACATCTGTGGCTATGCTTTAAATTCAGAAAAACGCTTCCAATCTGTAAGTGATCATACATGCTTTCGACTTCGTAACACTTCCCCAAGACATACAAAAGAGGCATGATTTTTTTCGACTTCATAACATCATTCTTCTGAAATACATATGTAGATAACCTAAGTTATGCCTTTTATAAAAAAAATATTAAAAATGGCATCATTCAAATCATATCTACACCTTTTCCCCATCAAACCCGCGATGAAGCATTCATATCACATGTTTATGACGTGCAACATGTACAATCAGTAAACTAGAAGTCTGTAACACAAGACTCCAACGGAAATATCTCACGCTTTTGTCTTTAAATATTTAAAATATAAGAGAGGACTGCGGACCGTGTACACAACTGTCTCCAACACCTTGTTGGCCGGATACAACATTTTAATGTTTAAGGCGAGTACCCATCTCAATAATTCATTATCGAATGGCAGAGAATTTTCTAGAATGGATATTGAGAATTTTTGAAAAGTAGACAGTTCGTTGTTTAAATCCATTATTATACTTCTGCGTCAGTGCTGTCCCAACTGCTAGATCGCTAGCAACGATTGCAACTTTGATAGATTTAAATAAAATAGTGTAGCTAAAACTGGTGCCGTCGGTAAAACTTTTATTAAATTTTCAATGTCCTCCTGGCATCGTTCTGTTCACCGAGATTTAATGTTCTACTGTAGCAAATAACTCAGTGGTGCCACCACGCTGCTGGATTATGTACAAGAAGAATGATCTCAGTCCTGAAAATCGAAGCACCTCTTACATTGACGATGTTCATGGAAAGTGTCAGGTAGCGTACTCCTGCTGCTACTTCTCATGTTCTTACAATTTGGCGTAATCTTATCTTTTTTAATGCAAAGCACCAGCTGAATCGAGTTTTGGGAGAGATTTCTACTGCCAGTCTAAGTGAATTGCACGAAACACAACACATCAATTGGCATTCGAATCCTCACAGCGTGAAATTATGTTGTGTTTCCACCGAGAGCAACTTGCCACTCATTGGATGTTCTGGAATTAATCAGCATCCCGGTAACCAGTGTTAAGTGAGATATTTGTCAATCTTCACTCCAACAGCGTAAGTGAAGACCTCGTGCAAATCCCGTCATTGCTCTTGACAAGAACGAACAAGAGGCAGAGAGATTATCAAGAAAGGCATCAGGGATATTTCACCCACTCTCCCGGTAAACACATCACAGCTCACATCGCGCAGATTACACAGGAACAATTTAGCTGCAGCTGAGAAACAATAAGGAAAAACAAATACTGGTGGGGCCGTACATTGAAATCATAATTGCAGAGCAAATTCTGTGCATTTCATAAACAGGAAATTAGATATGCAAGTACTGACATTGTCGACGAAATTTAGCAGACCTCGCAGTGTTTGTCGGAAGTAAGCAGATATAACATTTCAAATTCGGGGACTCTTCATCAAAACAGTTTCTGTTTCAGATCGCCAGCATCAGCCGTTCTTTGTTTGCTTTTCGATCAGCAACAATTTTACATGCCGTAATAATAATGGATGACATGATTTGCGAAGAAGGAGAATGTGTGAGGTCGTGCAGGCAGCTGTTCAAAGTTAGGCCAGTCGTATTTGGAGACCCTGTTCCCGAACGAGCTGGAGAGGGTTGTGTGTGTTAATCATGGGTGACAGCAAAGCTAGATGTCACCTATTCGAATTCAACGTCATCTGAAGAGATAGGTTGGATCCAGAGGAAGTGGGAGAATGCAGTCATTCTTAGCTGATGATGTGATGGCACGGTGACTCAGTGTTTAGCAGCCCTGTCACACTGCGCCAGGGATCCGGTTTTGATTCCAGCTTGCAGTGACTGTCTGTGGGGAGTTTGCATTTTCTGCCTGTGTCTGAGTGGGGTTCCTTCAGGTACTCCGTTTTCCCCTCGCAGTCAATAGATGTGCAGGCTATGTGGATTGTCTATGGGAAATTCAGAGTTGTACGGATAGTGTAGGAGGATAGATCTGGGTGGGAGGCTCATCGGAGGGATTGTTGTTGATTTGAAGTGCTAAAGTGGTTTCTTAAACACTCTTTTAATTATGATTCTGAGTAATGTAACGTCAGCAGTTGACAATTTGTAATAACATTAATGGAGTTAAAACAGTAATTTTGACGTAATACAAAGTTAGTTACAGGAATAAATTATGTATCTGTAAACCTTGAGGGTAGTTTACAATAGGCTGTTGGTACACAATGTTTTGATTTCAGTAAAGTTGTCAAAGTAGCATCTTGCTCTCTAGCCAAGACATTAAGCTCTTACGTCTTAACCCTTTTCTTCTGGTCCAACTTCCATTCTTCCATCTGCCTGATGAGCATGGCTTGCCGTAAATTCTCTTGGGAAATGTCCAATACGGACTGCTTCCGACATGATCTGCAGTTCAACAAACTTTTCATGGGGTAGGGGGCGGTATGTTACTTTCTCTGTCAATTAAGTGACTTATCCAATGACCGCATGAAACTGCTCACGAGATATTGGTGTCATCTACAAACATGCAAACTGTTCCTCATTATCTCAAATCCAAATCGGTCATGTAAACTACAAATGCCTGCAGTCCGGAAAACAATCCGCCCCTATACCTTGATTTCCTATGTTCAAGCTAACTTTGCATACAACTGGCTATCTCTCCCTGAATTCCAGGCGATCGACCCTTGCTAGCCAGCCTATGACGAAAAACTTCTCGAAAACCTTACTGAGTCCGTATGGACAACGTTCACTAGTCTGCGTTCATCAACTTTCTTTGTAACTTTTTCAAAAACAAAGTTTGGGAGAAGATTCGTAGCTCGGGTGCTCGTTGTTGTGGTTCTGTTCGCCGAGCTGGGAATTTGTGTTGCAGACGTTTCGTCCCCTGTCTAGGTGACATCCTCAGTGCATGGGAGCCTCCTGTGATGCGCTTCTGTGATGTTTCCTCCGACCTATATAGTGATTTGCATTTTCCACTGACAAGTAACATGAGTTCTTTTGGGACAACACTACTATTATAGCACATTCAAAACATGAGAACAGCTGGGGAATTCCTAGAGGCATGGCACTCATCCACAGATTCAATCAATAAGCAGATCGACCTGGACCCAATATACCGGCTACTGCAGTGGACAGCTGGAACTGACAACCGGAAGCGGCAGAGACAAATCACTATAAATATCGGAGGGAAGATCACAGAAGCGCTTCACAGGAGGCTCCCAATCACTGAGGATGTCACCGAGACAGGGGATGAAACGTCTGCAACACAAGTTCCCAGCTTTTTCAAAAACTTCAGTCAATTTCGTGATACATAATTTCCCACACAAATCCATGCTAACTATCCTTAACTAGTTTTTGACTTTCCAATTGTATGGAAATCCTGTCCATCAGAAACTCTTCCAATAACAAAGCCAGCAATGATATCAGGCTCACCGGTCTATAGTTCCCGAGCTTTTCATTAATACTTTCTTATCCAACCTTCAATGTTCTGTCACATTATCTGTGGCAATCTATAATGCAAATGTTTCAGCAAGGACCCCGGCAATCACTTCCTTAGCATCGACAGAGCCCGAGAGTACATCTGATCGGATCCTGAAGCTTTATCATCCTGTTTGCGTTTTGAGACGTCCATCACGTTCTCTTCTCTAATGTGGACAGTCTTGAAGAAATCACTATTTATTTCTCCCAGTTCTCTCGTTGCCATCTCTTTCTTCATAGTAAATACTGATGTTTGCCATCTCAGCCGTTTCCCATGGTTCCACACATAGGCTAATCTTACGTGGTGCTATCATCTCTTGAGTTACATTTTTGCCCTTAATGTATTAACAGTATCGCTTTGCATTCTCCTTCACTCTATTTGCCAAAATCTTCTTCTGTCTTGTGTGCCAATTGTCTCGTCCTGATTTCCCTCTTGAGTATACCCCTATTGCCCTTCTACTCTTTGATGGATTCAGCCGATGCCTGATGTGCATACCTGACACATTCTTCCTTCCTTTTCTTGACCAGACATAAAATTTCTCTGAGAATCCTGTATTCTCTACATCTGCCATCCTTAGCCTGCTCATGATCAGGAATATATTGCTTCTGAACTCTCAATACCTCACGTGTGGTAGCGTTCCATTATTCAAATGTCCTTATACCTGTCAATAGTCTCTCTCAAACTGCTTTTCAAAGGCCTTGCCAAATAGGAGCAAAATTTGCCTTATTGAATTCAGAAAGTTAGCATTTACAGCATGTGTATCATTTTCCATAACTATTTTAAACCAGCCACGAAACGACATGACCAGCTATCCTTAGTAGCCACACACTCAGATGACAAGCAACATGATTTCCACTGGGATAATACTATTATCATGGGACAAGCCAAACAGAGAACGGCCAGGGAATTCCTAGAGGCAGGGCACTCATCCACAGATTCCATCAACAAACGCATAGACCTGGACCCAATATACAGGCCCCTGCAGTGGACAGCTGGAACTGACAACCGGAAGCGGCAGAGACAAACCACTATAAATGCCGGAGGAAACGTCACAGAAGCGCTTCACAGGAGGATCCCCAAACACTGAGGATGCCACCTAGACAAGGGACGAAACGTCTGGAACACAAATTCCCAGCCTGGCGAACAGAACCACAACAACGAGCACCCGAGCAACAAAACTTCTCAAAAACGTTGATCACAAATGCCTTGCATAATTGCAGGAACACAAAAATAAAAGTGAATATAGAAATAAAAGTGCCGAAATTGCACTTGCCGTACTCATTTTGTGCTGTAAAAGCATACAAGTCTTCTGTGACATGCATAAGGAAACCCAGATCCCTCTGCAGATAAGTACTCTGAAATTTCTCTACATTCAGATATTAAGTTGTCTTCCTATTCCTCTGACCGACATGGTGAAGTCCATAATTATTCACTGTAAATTTCATCTTCCAAATTTTGCCACATTCATCTCTATTATATTATCCATTTGCAAATATCTAATATCTTTATTGCAACCTACTTTCCCATCTATTTCAGTGTCAAACGAAAATTTAACTAAAGTACTTTTTAACCTCTTATCCAAGTGATAAGATGTATGAAAATAGTTGGTGCCTGAGGAATGAACATAATGCCAGCTTACAACATATATTATGCAAACCAGAACATAAACGATGTATTCCGTCCAATTTTCTCCCGCCAATCCTCCATTGAAGATAACAATTACTCCGAACCACATGTTATCTAATAATACAACTTACGCTTTTGTGAGACACACTGTGCAATAATATGCAGAAACATTATATCTTCAAGATCCACGTTATTCAACTTGTCTGTCGCATTTTTAAAGAAATCAGGCCAATAATTCAAACATGATTTATCCTTCAGATATTCATGATGATTCTGATAGATTGTAATTTGACTTTGCAAATCTGTTCTTAACTCTTCAGTAATGGATTCTAATATTTTGATTTAAATTGCAACAGCTTCTCAGAGCTTCTTATTCACCAATGCTGATGAATGCTCTAAATTCTTCCCTTTCTATATGCTCTATTATCTTTCAATTCTTGAAGTTGTGGGTACACCTTTTATGACAATTAAAAGCAGCACAGCCGCACCATTTTGTCTCAGTAAGGTAACAATATACATAACACGAAGTTGAGCAAATCGTGTCGTTCATTATCTGGAGACAATAACAAATTAGAATTCGGCCAACGAATTTAAAATATACCCCCATAAAAATACCAATTTCCGATCAAATTTGAATTGTGTATATTCACAATCTTAAATGACAATGGCACAAACAAAATGCTGTGGGGTATGACAGCAGGGGAAAATTGAACAGTTGAGAAGAGAACAGCGAGGTCCTAGTATGTCTCTCTTTAAAGTACCTTTTCGATCAGTAACCTATAACGCAGAATTTCCTAACAAGGAGAAACGAAGACACAGGAAGATTCGAAGACAAGAGCCTACAGCTGTATGATTTTGAGAAAAGAAGTTTTGTTTTGTAAATTATTATTGGGTCTTTTATTAGATTAGTATTATTGAAGAAAATGCAAAAGATAGGTTGGAGAAAAAATTGTAAATAATGGTTCGTTAATTATTCCCTGTTATATTTGGAGCAATGAATTGTTAAGTTTTACTTTACATAGTTCTGGCTACTCGAATTTTTACAGATTACTGCAGGTGTTGATGGTTTTAAATTAATCACGGTGTTTACCCCGTGTCGCAACACGGTAATGGACACAAGGCTTTAAAAGGTCTGCTCTGATGCCCGTGTAAGAGGTTTGAGTGGCTGAATGAACTCATTCGTTTTCTGTTTACACACTCGATGGACTGAATATCCTCCTGGTGTTGCGACATCATAGTCTCGATGGCCTGAAATTCCTGCTTCTGTTCTGATTGAGAAGCTCACTGTATGATTACCTTCCTCCTGTTGATTGTGTAAAAGGCTTGAAGGTTTCTGGAATCATTTTGTTGCAATGTCAATGTTTGAGGAGCTGAAGAGTCTCCTTCTATTCCTCCACAATAGGCTCTCGATTCCGAACGTTGAGCTCCTGCATTCTTGAACTGGGTTTCGCAGAGTGACTTGTCTTCTCTTACTCTCACACAATAAACACATGGTTGAATTACCTTCTCCTTTCCGTTCAAATTAAATTCACCATGCTAAAATGGGAGGTCATGCATTTTGTTAGGAAAAGTAGAGGCACAGGCTCTTTTGTGAAATAGGGAGAAAATTCAGAAATCTGAAGTGCAAAGCGACCTGGAAGTCCGAGTCCAGAATTGTCTTAAGATTAGCTTGCAGGTTGAGTCTCTAGATAGGAAGGCAAATTTAATGTTTGAACTTACTTCGAGATTGTACGCATATAAAAGGAGAGGTGCACTTATGGGGATTTCTGCAGCCCTGTTCAGAACACATTTAAATTTTTCTGAGCAATTTTATACCTTATGCCTCAGAGAGGATGTCCAGGACGTGGTGCAGGTCAAATACGACCTCGTTCCTGATATGAATGATATTAGCCTTTCGTTAAACAAGCCCATAGTCGCTTGGTATTTTTGGGAAATTTTCTGGCTCTTACTTCATAAAGATAGACACAAGGAAACTGTTTAGTTTCCCTGTAATCTCTCAATTCTTTACAATAAATTATCCTGCCTACATACTCACTGATATACGTTTGTCCTTGCTTTCACTTTTCCTTACAAATATCCAGAGAAGCTTTTCAATTGTTTTTATGTTTCTTAGTGGTTTGCACTCATATTGTCCTTTCGATTTTCTTCTTAGTTTTTTTTTTTCCTCCTTGCAGAATTCTAAATTTAACTGAGTCCATGATCTACCACAGTATCTGGCATTTTTCTAAGCTGCTTCCTTTCATCTAATGCATAAGGATGACGAACCAGATGTATTTCAAAACAGAATTTCGGAGGAAGCAACAGCAGAGATATTCATCGTATTCAAGATTCCTGTGCTATTTTCCTGTACATTCTGCAAAGTCAGGAAGATATTCTGGATACCTAAAAGCTTTGAAATGAAATTCATTGGACTAGGAAGGACGAAGAGTGCCAAATTACAGAACTTGTCAGCCACAGGAGGAAATTTGTTGGAACCTGTTATAAAGGGTGTGATATTAAATATTTAGAAAGTAACAGCAAAATGTGACAGAAAGCTAATGCACTTATGAAAGGAAAATTGTAATTGACAAACTGTTTTATAATGTTGTTTGAAGGTGGTTCAAAACACAGAGAACTGAGAACCAGTGGATGTGAGATATTTGGATATTCAGGAGGATTTTTTAAATGAACTCATAGGGTGAGTTAGTAAATGAAATTAAAGCAAAGATTATTGAGATGAACATCGGCAAATAGACTGAAAAACATTAGTTTTGCGTTGTTTTAAAGGGCATCACAATATAGAGGTCAAGACGTATTGCTGCAGTTGCAGAGAATGTTTTTGAGACTTTCCCTCGAATATCGTGTATAGTTATGGTGCCCCAACCTTAGAAAGAATATACTGACAGCAGCAGAAGTATAAATGGCAAGATCGTGTGGTGACGAAAAATGTATCTGTTCTCCTGAGTTTCAAAGAATGACATGATCACAATGACACTTGCAAATTTCAGAGACAGAGGATTGACTACCGCAAAGGCATGGAACTTTGCTGTCAGGCAATATTCGGAAGAATTCCACGGCAGTCTACATGTATGTCAGGCATACAAAATTACCAGAGGACGCTGAGGGCCAGTTAGAAACTAAAGAGTGCAATCTGTGTGTGAAGCAGGGCATCATTAGTATATTGCTACATGAGTGCCTTGCATTTGTTGTACTTGGAATAAAGCAGAAGAAAGTACTGATTTTGAGAAGGTGAACTGCGAAGCTCTTAAGCAGATTGATACAAGCTGTGAACGGGGACTGATGGCTTTGGATGGTCTAAAATCGGTCAAATCCTCACGATCCAACGGGTTGTATCACAGAATGATATGGAAGACTAGAGAGGATGGGCTCTGGCTTAAAGTTGTACCGGCATAGCAGACAGGAGTCTGGCGCAATGCATCCCAGTTGTTGGACTTGGGCCTGGCGCCATGTGCTGAGCTGCTACTGTTCGCAATTTTGTTCCTGCACTGTAATAAAAATCTTTTTCACCTAAACACCTCATTTTTGACTCTTTGTGATCAAAGGAAGTGATAATATAAAGGAAAAAAATTCACCATAATACTGTACTTGTGTTCTGCAGTACAAGCGACAATAAAAAAAAACTATTCCAGGAAGTCTGTGGCCACAGGGAAGGTGCCAAAATGTTGGAAAATAGTTAATGTGGTTCCAGTTTACAGGATGGATAATGCAGGTGGGTCTGGTAAGTATAGCACAATGAGTATCACATCAGTTGAGAAGGCAGTCATGTCTCATGAAGTTTAAAAGTAAATCGAGGAAGTTCTTTATATGGTTCGAAAAAACTCACACATGAAACTGACAAAGAAAAAAAAATCTTATATTATCAAGTTTCACTTGTACAGTTTCATTCAAAGTTGCCTTGGTGTCATGAGACAGAGGGTTGTGTTATTAAGCTGTTTGTATGACAGGAGACCACAGGGTGGTGTACGACAGGGATCTGTGTTGGGTCCCTTATTATTTGTAGTATTCATATGCGACAAGTAGATGTGAAAGTGGACGGGTGCGATGGAAAGTTATAAATAAGTTTCCACTTAACATGAAGAGGGGCCGTGTGATTGGCAGTGAGGAGAAAAGTCGTCTCTTACAGGAAGGGAGAGATAGAATGGTCAGATGTACAGGTCAATTGCAAACTGGGTTTTTTTTTTCATAAGATGAAAGGGTCTGGAATGCACTTCTTGAGTGGGTAGTTGTCACGGGTAACCTCACAACTCGGATGAGCACTTGAAATCTCATAACATTCGCAGCTGTGGGCCACATGTCGGAACTTGGACTGATGCAGATCATCCTGGATTTTTGACTAAAATTTAGTGCTTCTGTACTTGCGGAAAGCAAATCATTGAGCATCTTGGGACACGAATTGAAGAGTTTTCTGAAGAGTACATGAACACTAGGTATAATGTAGAACTGTAATAGCTTTTAAAAATATTCCAGTGAGAAAAATCAGAGAAAACAACAGCAGCTTACTTACAGTCTGAAAGCAGAGAATGGAGAATGGAGAACAGGGAGGTGGCGGAACGATGAAGCAACGTTGTCAGTTCTGTCTTCACAGAAGAAAACAAAACAAAACAAACTTAGCAAAATATTCCCAACAACATCAGGAATCCTAAGTCTTGTGTGAAAAAGGGAATGGAATTATTTTAGCAAATAAGCTGTTTTGGAGAAACTATTTAAAGTAATGGACGCAGACAAATTCTGTATAGATTCATGAAAGGGAATCATGGTTGAAAATCCGACTGGTAGCTACATTTTGAAGAAGTAATGCATTTCGCATTTCAGACAAGCTTTTATGATATATTTCCAATCTTCGTGTGCAAAATCAAATCTTATGGGATTGGTTCCAGTATAGGTATGATTTTATTCAGGGAGAGCCGACAGGAAACAGTGAGTAGAATTTTTGGTTTTGGTTTTAATTTTATTGTCACGTGCTTTTTACAGTAAAATTGAAATTAAATGCCATGAAATGGTAACACTTTAAATAATTTAAGAACAAGGAAATAAAAAAAAAGTTTTGTATCGAAGAGAGTCCATCTTGGGCCAGATTGTTCACTTTATCGATGCCTGCACTGCCATCCTTCAAGCACCACTTCATTCCTATCGACACTGGAGACAATGACCTTCAAGTTGCTGGTCCTGAGGCGCCTTCTTTACTGCTGGTCAGCCACTTCTCCACTACTACCTCTTCACCTCCTTTACCTGACCCACCCATGTCAGAGTCGTGTCTGGAACAACTTCGTCCTGCTCACTGATGTTGTTGTGATTCCCTTTTGCCAGCGGTTGTCTGCAGCCACCAGCGTTGCACCAAAACAACAATAAAGTTGCTGATCCTCAGGTTACAGCTTTTGTTGCCGCTCCTGTCTCACTTAAAATGCCTCTGTCAATCAATCAGTCACTGATTCCAGGTTGTGCCTTTGCTCCTGAAAAGTATGTAATGACATTCTCTCCTCTCTGCTGGGCGCGATCGAGGTCTATGTCCTGTGCCTCGTGAGGTCCGCACCCTGAGCCTGGCTCGAGGTTGTTGGCTGGTCCATCTGAAGTCCACATTGGGCCTGCTTGGTTTCAACAAACAGGGCCAGCTTGAGGTTGGTTAGGTGGGCCCAGCTCAAAGCCCAGCTTGAGTCAATTCCCTGTACCTGGCTCAAGGTCCACTTCTCTGGACCCAGTTCAAAACTACTTTAGGTTCGGTTATTAGGCACCCGCTATTGTCGAAGTACTGAGAAAGCTGAGGGCCAGCTAAGTACGTGAATAAAATTAAAGACATGGAAGATAAAGATAAGCAGGCAGAGTGGATAAGCTCCAGCACTGGACCACAAGTCCACCAACATCTTGGGCTGGGAGCATTGGAATAAAGAACTGTTTTATAAGTGGAAGGCTTATGGTATCTCACAGGGATGGGTGCTTGGACCTAACTATGTACAACGCACAACACACATTTGGTTAAGGAAATCCACTGCAATATTTCCAAGTCTGCTGATGTTGGATTGTGAGTGTCAATTAGGATGTAAAATGATTGAGACAAGTGGAGTGAATGTGCAAATCCAGAGCAAAAAATAGACAACAGACAATAGGTACAGGAGTAGGCCATTCTGCCCTTCAAGCCAGCACCACCATTCATTATGATCATGGCTGATCACCCTCAATCAGTATCCTGTTCCTGCCTTATCCCCATTACCCTTGATTCCACTATCCGTAAGAACTCTATCTAACTCTTTCTTGAAAGTATCCAAAGTCTTTGCCTCCACAGCTTTCTGGGGCAGATCATTCAATACACCCACCACTCTTTGGGGAAAGAAGTTTCTCCTCAATTCTGTTCTAAGTGGCCTACCCCTTATTTTTATACTGTGCACTCTGGTTCGGGACTCACACATCAGCGGAAACATGCTTCCTGCCTCCAGAGTGTCCAATCCTTTAATAATCTTATATGCCTCAATCAGATCCTCTCTCAGCCTTCTAAACTCAAGCGTATACAAGTCCAGTCGCTCCAATCTTTCAGCGTAAGATAATCCCGCCATTCCGGGAACTGACCTCGTGAATCTACGCTGCACTTCCTCAATAGCCAGAAAGTCTTTCCTCAAATTTGGAGACGACAAAACTGAGCACAATATTCCAGGTGCAGTCTCACCAGGGCCCTGTACAGCTGCAGAAGGACCTTGTGTACGGGACGGTGGCACAGTGGTTAGCACTGTTGCCTCACAGCGCCAGACACCCGGGTTCAATTCCCGCCTCAGGCGACAGACTGTGTGGGTTTGCACATTCTCCCCGTGTCTGCGTGTGTTTCCTCCGGGTGCTCCGGTTTCCTCCCACAATCCAAAAAATGTGCAGGTTAGGTGAATTGGCTATGCCAAATTGCCCGTAGTGTTAGGTGAAGGCGTAAATGTAGGGGAATGGGTCTGGGTGGGTTGCGCTTCGGCGGGTCGGTGTGGACTTGTTGGACTGAAGGGCCTGTTTCCACACTGTAATTAATCTAATCTAAAGGACCTCTTTGCTTCTATACTCAATTCCTCTCGTGCTATTTGCCTTCTTCATTACCTGCTGTACCTGCATGCTTGCTTTCATTGACTGATGTACAAGAACACAAAGCACAATGTGAATAGATGTGATGTTGTGCACTTTCGTGGGAAAAATAGAAAGGCAGCCTCCAAATTGAAAAGAAATTGGTTGAAAATTTTTGGTATTTAAAGGGGCTTGCACATCCTTTTTTTTCCTTTGGTGCAGACCTCCGAGCTCCATGCAGGGCAGAGAATTGGAAATAAAACGCCAGTACTGGGCATGGCATTGACACGCCGATTAGAGTACAGAGACCCGACGAAATGGCTAGTTGCAACATTGAACAGGACCGAGATCTGCTTGTGCACTAATCACTGAAAGTAGTATTGCAGCAGCAGGTAGTTGGATAGGAGAATATACATTGTCTTGACCAATATTTCAAGTAGGTTTGGGAACAGGAGTGAGGTTTCCTTACTGCAGCTGAACTTCCGATGCCAATATCTCGATCATTGCGCAGAACTGTGTTCATTTATGGTTTCCTTACCTCATAACAGACAAACCTGACACTGAGGGAGTGCAGCAAAGGATGACCAGATTGATTTCTGGGATGACAGGCTTATTGTGTGAGCAGAGCTTTATTCGACAGGGTCTGTGTTCCATGAGCGTTAGGAAAATCAGCAAAACGTAGTGAAATATATAAAGATCTGACGGAGCGAAACAAATTGGAAGCAGGGGTGATAATTTCTATGGCTGGGGCTTCTAAAATAAGGGGTCAGAGTCTATGAAACAGGTAGGTCAATTTGCATTAAGATGAAAATGAATGTCTCAGAGATGTCACTCAGAGACTAGTGAACCTGTGGAATTATTCTCCCACATAAGGCTGTGGAAGACAAAGTACTGGATATAAATACTGATTACGAGATGATACAGGCATGGGAAAGAATATGAGTATTGTGTGGAGATAGAAGATCAGCTTTCATTTTATTGAATGGCAGATCCACATCAGTGGCCCGAAGAGACGACTGCAGTCAATAGTTTTTTTTATTTTTTTCGGTGGTACATCTCATTAAGGAATATGCACATTGTGTGGGCAAAGCCAAATGAGGAAATGTTTGGTCATGAACTAGAACGGGCGAAGGCTCATTGTGTTGAATGACCTACTATTATGCTAATGTTACTGTACAGTCTGTGGGAAAGAAATTGTAAACGTCGCAGTCTCTCAGTTGTCAGGAAGGAGGTCTCTGAAGGGTCGACAGCACTGTATTAACTGTTCCCCTTTCCGGTACCGAGTCTGGTGCCGGGTGTTCTGTCGGGTTTATCCTTCAAGAGCTTGAATCAGTTTGATACAATTGATAGTCTTGCTTGACCGTTTCAAAGACCATTGTCGATATTGTAACATGTTTGTATGTCTGGAGTCTCTTTTAGACCAGACCAAAATAGCACAGTCGATTTGCTTCCTAAAAGTATATTAATGAAGGGAATCGTTGTTTGCAATTGACATTAGCTCAAAAATCACTATTGCTGATACCAGAATTTAGATTTCGATAGTTTAATATTTGCTTTTTAACTTCCACCATCTGCCAGAGAATTAGCTTGGTCAGGATTAGCAATCCAGTGACATCTCCAGGACAGCACCGTTTCCGAATGGGGACCTGTTGGAATCTACACTGAACAGGTTATTTCTGTGCTGCTTGATACCTCTTCCAAAAAGATTCTTCACCATTTGACTATCGTGACGAGACTGAGGGGGTGGCATTTGTTCAGATTATAGTTATTCTCCTCCTGGGGTACGGGAAATATTTAAGCTTTTTTTCACATTGCCAGCTAGATGTCAATGTGAGACCTGGAATGAAACAACTTCTACAAGGGCACGGCTTGTTGTGCAGCACAATACTTCAGTCCGGTTACAGGAATTCGTGTCAGGGCCTAATGCCTTTATTATATGTATTACGCTCAACTGTTTCTTGATATCACGTGTCGTGAATCGATTTCATTGAAAGCAGACATCTGATACTGTGGCCATCATGATAGGGATCATCCACTTAAACAATCGGGCTGAGGATGGTGCAGAGACACCATCCTTGTTTTAAAATATTGTAGGAGAACGTAAGGATTGCAGATGCTCCACATCAGAGCTTAGGAGTTTGATACTGGAAAAGCATATCCTCAGGAAGGGCTTATGCTTGAAACCTTGTTTCTCCTGCTCCTCGGATGCTGCCTGACAGGCTGTGCTTTTTTCAGCACCATATTCCTCAGCTACAAAATGATGCACAGAGCTTTCCCATTATTTAGGATGGAGTTATTTGTGAAGGTCTCTCTGCTACTAAGTCTTTTTTTAACCATAGGTTTGTGATTGGTTTGGTTTTGTGATGGTTTTGGGTTCATTTCGTTTTCTAACTTATGTTAGTTCTGCTGTTTCGAATGCAAGCAGTATGCTTCATTTAACAGGTTTTACTCAGCTTTAGGTACACATGTTTCTGACCCTGAATGTTTGACCCATGTTTGTCACAAAACTAGAAAGCGACTTGATAATAAAGGGAAATCGATGGATTATCCTGGGCAAAGAAAGCAGATTGTTGATGAATTCAATTCTGTTGCTGATCTGTTCTACTGCATCAATTGTATTCCCATTTTGGAGTTGCAATATCTCCAATGCTACTGGTCTCCCAATTCACACCGAATTCCATTTACCCTTCACCCCTGTACACAGTTATCTACTTTGTTTTCTGATGTAGACCCACTTCCATTTTAATGCTATCGTTCCTGTGAGGATCTCTCTTTGGTGTTATGCCTCCCAGTTGTCACATTCCTCAAAACCCTTTAACATATTCATGTGATTTTTTTCTCTTCCAGTCGTGCCAACGTCTGTGTCATCGTCCGAGCGCTCCCCTCTGTATTTCTCCCTGATAGAGATGAACAGTCACTGGTTTCAGTGACGCCCACCGAAATAGTTTTCGACCAATGAATTTATGCACTATCGTTCAACACCTGGTCTATGTTGCTCCATATTGGACATTCTGTTTGAATGATTTTAACACATCTCTTTGATACTTTGTCGACAAGAAAAATTGCTGGAGAAACTCAGAAGGTGTGGCAGCATCTGTAGAGTGAAAGTTGCTAATCCTTCGGGTCTAGCGACTCTTCTTCAAAGCTTCCAGTTTCTGCAGCAATTTTTGTTCTTGCTTCTGACTTCCATCATCGCCAGTTCTTTGTTTAATTGAAAATTTCTTCTATGCCTCTTCATTTCTGAAAAAAAAAATCCGTATGTCTGGTAGCACTTGTGGAGACAAAGAAACACATGTTTCAAGTTCAGCGTGACTCTTGTTCAGAACTGAAAAGAGTTGGAAAATTCGTTTTTAATCCTTTTACATCGGTGGAGGAGATGGTGATTGGATACATGGGGGTGGAAGGGCAGTACAAAAGACATATTTGTTGTGAAAGAGAAACAGATGTAAAATGCGTGTTAATGAAGGTGTGAATGAGGGAATTAAATTTTAACTATTGAGTGCAAGATAAGCAAGAGTCAAACAAGACAAGGTCATACGGAGATCAGGGTGGAGATCACATGAAAAATTGCAAAAACGGAGAAAGTAAGGTCTGGATGTCAAGTTATGGTAGTTAACATTAAGTATTACAGGCTGTAAAGTACCAATAAGTAAAGTGAAATGAACTCTAGTTTGGGTTGTACGTAATTTGAACATATCAGCGGTGCAGGATCGAAATGTTAGCATGAAAGGAAGGAAGAGTTGAATAAGCAAACGTTGCACCTTATTTAAATGCATGCGAAGCTGCAGTTGGAAGTGGGTAAGTGTTTGAGATGATAGAAGCGTCAAAGGAGGAAAGGTCCCTGTGAAATTATGACAGTGGACTGGAGGAAAAAATGTATGCGTTTGTCCGTGCTGTCTTGCTGGAACTGCTGGAAATGGGGGAGAATAATTCTGTGAATGTTATTCCCGTGTATTGAAAACTGAAAACAAGGGGTCTGTATCATTTTTTCTGGAAAGGAAGGGGAACAGTTAAGGCGGAAGCGTTGGTGATGCGTCACTGATAGCTGGGGGTCCTGCCTATTGAAGTTTTGAGAATTACTCGTTTGCAGGAAAATGAGGCTATTTCGGTGGCTTCCCTTTGGAATTTGGAACACATTGTTGTATTTGTGATGGAGATGCAGAAAATAGGAAAATGTAGTCATGCCCCAATGATCATGGGTTCAGTACACGCAGAAGTTCTTCTGAATAATTGAAAAGTAGCAGGCAGCTCAATTGCAGCTTTTTGTATTACATCTTTTTGAAATCAAAATGTGATAATAGATTCGGGTAAAGGTTAGTGGAAGTTCAGCGAAAGACATTTAAGCAAACATTCCTAATGCTGAGTAATGGTTTACTCTCGTCAAAATGGAAGGACTTGATTGGAAGAAGAACTGCATATCATTCCCACAGGCGATCAAGAAAAGTTCCAAACGTAATCTAAAGAATTCAAAGTGGCGAGAATTACTTCAGGACAGATTTAGGCTGCTTCTTTTGGAATTAGAGGTAGATTGTTTTAAGTGAAAACATATTATGAAGGAAAACTGCCAAGAAACGTAGGATCAAGCAGAAACAACTTTTCGTTTACATTAAAAATCTTTCAAGATGAATACTGGGCACTTCGAAGAAAGCGAGACATAAAAATATGTGTGCGACACTTGGAGGATGTGGATTAGTGGTGCTGGAAGAGCACAGCAATTCAGGCAGCATCCGAGGACAGGCAAAATCGACGTTTCGGGCAAAAGCCCTTTATTCCTGATGAAGGGCTTTTGCCCGAAACGTCGATTTTGCCTGTCCTCGGATGCTGCCTGAATTGCTGTGCTCTTCCAGCACCACTAATCCAGAATCTGGTTTCCAGCATCTGCAGTCATTGTTTTTACCTAACTTGGAGGATGTGACTTGTGAGTTGGTTAGAGAAAACAGCAGGTAATTTAATTAAGTGTTTTGCATTGATCCTCATAAAGGATGTCACGACAAGTTAAAAAAAAGATAATTGAAAGATTGTAATGGAAGGTAAGTTTTCGAACTGCCTCGAACTCAAGGAACAAGGCTTATGACCACCAAATAATTCTATAAGTTGATACACCAGCAGCAGTTTTAAAATAAGAGATTACAGAGTTAATGATTAATGATTTTGTTTGCAATATTCCTCAACTTTCTGGATCCCAGGAATGGTCCACGAAACTGAAAAACGTCTTTTTTGACATTGGCCAGTGTAATGAGTTCAGGAGTTGGAAGGAAATGCTACAGATGTACAGGACATTAGTCAGGCCACTTTTGGAATACTGCATATAGCTTTCGTCTCGCTGCTATTGTGAGGATAAAGTTAAACGTGATTATTAGTTCAGGACAAGCTGAATAGGCTGCATTTTACTTTCCTTTGAGAGTCAGTTGGACCGAATAGTCTGTTTTCATGCTGTATGGCTCTCGGACTCGATTGCACCTGTCTTCAACAAGGCAAACAACAGTTAGCCTAATATTTACTTTTGGGAATCTGCTGGACAACCTTATTGTGGAAAGGAGTGCAGGACATTTCTAAAAGCATCATTGAATCAGAATCAATCTTGTTTTGTGAAACACAACACATGTTCTGCCATGTAAAATCAAGCAAACTTTTACTGGAGTTCCCTGAGTACGGAACAAGCAGGACTGATAAAGGAAAATTAATAGAAACGTGCATTTCGCTTTTCCACGATTTTTCATAGAATATACCACGAAATAAAGGGTCTTACACAAGACTAGGAGCTCAGAGGATGACAAAAAATATATTAGTATGAAATGAGTTTTAATTAAAATGCAGAAAATTGAGAATCGGGATGGATGGCACTTTATCAATTTGCAACTCCTGGAATATCAGGAATATTAGTCTCATGTCTTCAGTTACTTCAAATCTATACTGATGGCTTGAAGTCGGAGGCTATGTGCAGTGCATATCTGAGTTTATGGGTTGACACAAAGATAGGTTTAGGAGCACGCCGCAGTAAGGGTATAAGGAATATGAAAGGGAAATATTAACGTCACCGAGTGTGTGAATAATTGGGTGGTGAGCTCCTTCTAATGAAGTGTGAGTTCATGCGCATTGGCACTGAGACACACAAGCACGTCGTAAAAACGTGCAGCCCTAAATGATTGGGGTGCTCCTGCTTCTGAAATGTAAAGTCAGTATGCTGGTGCAGCAAGTAACTCATTTAATTCATTAGGATGATTCCTGGGATAGAACTTAGAACAGTACAGCACAGTATAAGCCGTTCGGCCCACGCTGTTGTGCCGAGCATTTATTTTAATTTAAGATCAACCTAATCTATATAGCCCTCAATTTACTGCCGTCCATGTGCTTGTCCATCAGTCACTTAAATGTCTCTAACTTGTCTGACTCTGATATCGCCACTGACAGTGCATTCCTCGCACGCACCATTTTTTGCATAAGGAACCTACCTATGCCATTCTCCAATCATCTTAAAACTATGAGCGGTCGTGACAGCCATTTCTGCCCTGGGCACAAATTTCTGGCTATCTACTCTATCTTTATCTCTCATTACCTTGTGCATCTCGATCAAGTCACCTCTCTTCCTTCTTGTCTCCAGTGTGAAAAGCACTAGCTCACTCGACCTTTCTTCGTAAAAGAAGCCTTCCAATACAGGCAGCATCTTGGTAAATCTCCTCTGCACCTCCCGAAAGCATTTGCATCCTTCCTATAATAAGACCACCAGAATTGGGTGCAATATTCCAAATGTGTTCTAACCAGGGTTTTGTAGAGCTGCAACACAATATCGCGGCTCATAAACTCAATCACCCTCTTAATGAATTCCAAAATACCAAACGCCTTCTTACCAAGCCGATCAACTTTGGTGGCAACTTTGAGTGATTTATGTGTGTGGACCGCAAGCCTCTGCTGTTCCTTCACACTGCCAGGAATCCTGTCTTTCATGCTGTATTCAGCATTCAAATTCGATCTTCCAAAAACAATTACTTCTCATTTATCCCGGTTGAACTCCATTTGCCTTTTCTCAACCGAGTTCTGCATCCTGTTAAATTCTTGTAGTAGCGTCCAACAACCCTCGACATTATCTACAACACCACTTACCTTTTTGCCATCAGCAAGCTGACCAACCCATCCTTCTGCTTCTTCATCCAAGTCGTTTGTAGAAACTACAAATATCAGAGGCCGAAGAACAGATGTCTGTGGGACATCACTGGTCAGTGACCTGCAGTCGGAATACTTCCCATCCACTACCACTCGCTGTCTTGTTTCAGCCTGCCAATTCTTCATCCAGATAGTCAAAATTTCATTTTTCCCACACCTCCTAACTTTCTGAATAAACCTACCGCGGCTAATCTTATCAAATACCTACTGAAATCCGTATGCACCACGTTCACTGCTCGACCTTCGTCAACTTGTATCGGCACATCTTCAAATAAGTCAATACGACTTGTGAGGCATGACTTGTGCCTCAGAAAGCCATGTTGAATATCCTTAATCAAATTATGTTTTTTTTTCAAATAGTCATAAATCTTAACTCTCAGAATCCTTTCCTGTATGTTGTTTACCTCAGATGTAAGAATGACTGCTCTGTAATTCCCTGGGATTTTTGTATTTCCTTTCTTGACCATGGGATCACCATTTGTCTCCCCCAAACAGGTGATTGTACTCCTGCAGAGAGTGAGGATGCAGAGATCATTGCCAGTGGCGCAGCAATCACATTCCTCTCTTCCAGGAGTAAACTTGGATATATCTGCTTCTGCTTTGGGGACATATCTATTTTGATACTTCCCAGAATTTAATGCGCATGCAATTCCTCCATATCAATCTGTTCAATCCCATTTAGTTGGTCCACGACATGGTCACTAACAACAAAGTCCCTCTCTCCAATGAACACTAAAAAAAACCTCATTTAGGGCCACCCTTACCTCCTCAGATTCCAGGTACAATTTCCAGGCACCACTCTTTCTCTGATTATTCTCTTATTCCTCACGTATGTATAGAATGTTTTTAAGGTTTTCCCTTATCCTTCCCGTCAAGGCTTTTCCATGCTCTACTTAGCTCTCCATCGTTCATATTTGAGTTCCTTACGAGATACCCTGCAATCCTGTAAAGCTGTGCCTGATCCTTGCTTCTTTAAACTTAAGTCAGCTTCCTTCTTCATTTTGACGAGAAGACACATAGCCTGGCTCGTTGCTATGCACCAAATACTAAATGGCCTTCCCCTAGTCGGCCTATCTACCTATTGAGTCAGCAAACCCACCTGGACACACCTGACAACATCAGCTCCATGCAGACCATCTGCACGAAGAAGGTTCCAATCAATTTTGTGGAGGTTGAAGAAACCCATAACATCAGTTACATCTGCACCTTTCCAAGATCTGACGTGGAATCTGTTCTTCAATCTCTCTGCTGCTAATACAGGGTCTATGCAAGACAGCCAATAAAGCGACTGCTCCTTTCCTGTTACTGACTTGCACCCATACAGACTTAGTAGACACCCGCTCCTCAACAACCTTCTTTTGTGCAGCTGTGTTGCACGCTGTAATTCCCAATGCTACACTCCCTCCTTTTTTATCACCATCCCTGTTCGTTTTAAGAGATCTTAACGCTGGAATATCCAGCAACCATCCCTTCTCCTGTGAAATCCATGTCTCCATTATGTTCACAACATCGCCATTCCAAGTACCGATCCATGGCTCTGAGTTCATCACTCTTTGTCCTGAAAGTTCTTGCATTATTTAAGACACACTTTAACCAATCCTTTTGCCGAATCAAATGTATTTCTTACGAACAGATTCTGAATCGTGTTTCTGCCTGTTGATCAATTACCTTCTCCTCTGTTCTGTACCATTGGTTCCATCCATCTGGCAATCTAGTTTAAATCCTCATGAAGTCGTTTGTCAAATCTCTCGCCCAGGACATTGGTGCCTCTCCAGTTTAAGTGCAAACTTTCCGTCATGTACAGGTTTCTCCTTCGCCAGAAATTACCCAATGAGCTACGTATCTGAAGCCTTCCCTCAGACACCAGTACTGTTGCTACCTGTTTAGTTGCACTTGCTCTCTGTTCCTCGCCTCAGTAGCACGCGGTAGTCATCCAGCGGTTACGAATCTCGTCGTCCTACTTTTTCACTTCCAAACTAACTCCCTGAAATCACTTATTAGATCCCCATCCCTTTTCTTGTGTATGACATCTGGCTGCCCACCCTCCTCCTTCAGAATCTTGTAGACTCATTCAGAGGCATATCATACGCTGGCATCTGGTAGGCAACATACATTCTGGGAATCCCGTTTGAAACCACAGAATGCCCTGTCCATTCCACTTCCTCTTGAGAGTCCTCCCACGAGCGGTTTTCTACTCTTTCCCCTTCCCATCTGAGCCACAGAGCCGGGCTCAGTGTCAGATACCTGGCCACTATGGTTCTCCCCGGCAAGTTGATACCCCCAGCAATATCCAAAACTGTATACTTATTATTGAGGCGATGGGCCACTGACCAGCCAGATACGGAGGTCACTGATCACACGAGACAATTTTTAAAGAACTACATGTATATTCCTGGCAGCTCTCCCACCCCTCACCCCCCACCCCGGTCCTTGCTTCCACCACTCGCACTGCTGATGCAAAAATGGAAGCTGCTGATCCCCCAAGGTAACGTTTCAAGGATTAATTTACCGACCCAGCAGTGCTCTCAGCTCTCCCACTGATGCTGCATAAAATGAAAGTGTTGACATTTCAAGAATGTGTAAAATGGCGAGGTAACTGCCCATTGTATTTGAAATGAATGAGAGGTGATATTACTGAAAAGTATAAGACGCAGAGGAGCTTGTAAATATAGCTGTTGAGAAGGTGTTTCTCCTCCGGGGCGATCTTTTTTTTCTCGAAAGAGATACAGAACAAGAGGCATTGTATTTATAGATGAATGCACTAGTGTGGTTTTCACAGCTGCCCATGTTGAAAAGATATCTAATTCGGGTTTATAGCTCAACGCAGTTGGGTCACCTGCGCTGCTACCCCAGACTGGATATTTACCTTGTCCAGATTTAATGGTCTGTGCGTTGCATTGCTCCTGGTGCTGGACAGGTTTTTTGGGGTTTATAGGTTTATACAGCAGTGCTCTGTGTCATCTGTATGGTTTTTCACTCTGAGCAGATTGCCCTGTTGGAGCGAGCAGAACTTGGTCCGTGCTATACTGTGTGCTGAATAGCTATCTACTCCAGATTTATGGTATCTTAGTTGATTCTGAGAGGTGGATGGAAAATATTAAATAACTAACAATTTTCACTGATCTGACAAAGCTTTATTTTATGTTCTCATTCTTATGACTGGACTTGAGCCTCTGTCGCTCACTCCATTAATGTTGCAGTCAGACCGTGCACAGTATATTATTTGGTGAATGCCATTGTCCTGGCAACAACCACAGCCTCTTCATTGAGAAGTAGTAAGCCATGCCCATTGTCTTCATGTTTCCACGTAGAAAAAATGTACTGATAAAGGTGTGTACTGTGATCGATGGGGACAGTGGGAACAGTAAGATGAAGCAACACTTTCAGTGTCTCAACGGGTCAGAGTGAACTCTCCTGTATGCACTGTAACACTAATTCCTGGAATCTCTCTCCAGTTATCGTATTCACAGCATTTTACTCTTCATGGAAAATTGTTATCCATTACATGTCAATTTGCAGGTTCTCTACTTCTTCTTGATAGCTTCGCCTTCTGTCTATTTTAACATAATTGACATATTTAGTTAGAACCCATTTGTTCCATTCAAATACATCATCTATTTTGCAAATAGTGAGGACATGGCATTTGTCACTTCAGTGTTATTTTCTGTTTAAATGAAAAAAAAACTAATTTCTGGATACTTTACCCTGTGTCCAGCTCATTATCCAATGCTCCCCGTATTACTGTCTAGCAGTTTTGAAAGGCTGAAATTTTCCTTCCATTTCGTGTCTGAAAGACATGAGAATTTCAAAGATCTGCTCCAATTTCTGAGTAGCAGGCTCGAATGGCTGACTGGCCTCATTCTGTCTCTGTACTAAAACTCGTGATGCGTTAAATAGACTGGTTCAACAGAGTTGTCGTAGTCAGTGAACAGCCCACTTCTGGCTTTCTGATGCAGGGAAGTGAATTGATTATGCAGCTGCTGGTGGCCGACAGTGTCTCATAGATGCCCAGTTTCGATTCTTTGTCCTTTAGAAGAATAATCTACTTCACAGGAGGTTATACCACATAATACAGTGTGAAGTTTGTTCGATATGAGGCTTGAGAATTTATTTGCATCGGGATTGTTTCCTGAGTGTTCCTACAGACACGTTTAGGGACAGATACATCTATGACAAGTAGTTTATTGAGAATGTTATTTCACTCATCACTTCCCATCTGACTGGCTGGTATGTGTTTGAGGCTTCGCCCTGCTCAAAGGTGGGCCTTTGGAGAAACCTTTGGTGATAGACATTGAAGTATCAAAACCAGAATACATTCTGTATCCTTGCCACCATCAGTACTTCATTCTATCTGTTTCCAACATGAAGGAGAACCAAATTATCACCGAGGCGTTGTGCGGAGGGCGGCAGGTGTCCATCATCAGGTGATTTATTTGACTAATGTTGGTCTTTAATGATGAAATTTCTTGGGCTCCCGAATCAAGATTAGATTAGATTCCCTGCAGTGTGGAAACAGGCCCTTCGGCCCAACAAGTCCACACTGACCCTCCGAAGAGCAACCCATTCAGGCCCATTCCCCTACGTTCACCACTGACTAATGCACCTAACACTACGTGCAATTTAGCATGGCCAATTCACCTAACCAGCAGATCATTGGACTTTGGGAGAAAACCAGAGAATCCGGAGGAAACCCACGCAGACACAGGGAGAATGTGCAAACTCCACACAGACAGTTGACCGAGGCGGGAATTGAACTACTGTACCACCATGCCGGGCCACAATGTCAGAGAATTCCAGGGTTGGTGCTTTCCAGACTTTATACCACGATGCCACTATCACTGGTGAGTCTGCCTGTCGGTGAGTTAGAATCCATCGAGGGATGGTGATGGGATCTCATGAAACATTAGCCATTATCTCTTATTCTGTGAGTATTTTGAGAGAAGACTGTATTTCGAACAATCAATATACAGAATAAATGTTACAATGGAGAAAGGTATGATGGCTTAAAAACCTGAATGATAAGCGCTCTATCTGAATGTGTGCTGTATTCTCAATTGAGATTGAGATTTTCAATGCATACATTGAGGTAAATGTATGCATTGAAACGGCTTTAGATAGATGTGGGCGCAGAGTCGTCGATATTGACAACTACATATCCAGAACATTTTAGAGCTGTGAGTGTTATACAAAAACAAAAATAAGGAATGATTTGAATGTGAAAGAGCTTCTTACGCCAAGTGTGGTATTGGCTGCATATTATTGTTTTGTGTACAAACTGCCAGTTAAATTGATACAGGAAACCGATTTCTACCATGAGGCTGAATTGATCGCAAACAGGCTTAATGTACAGAACGGTGATATGGATCTTTATGACTCTAACATTCCATAACTGACATTCTGCAGAATATTATATAAACGACATTCCCCAAAAAGTTCCATAATAGATATTCCCTCGAGCATTTTATTGCCGATTTTTTCTAGTGCGCTCAATGATCGACATTTTGGCAGAATTAACCATTTTCTAACTGACATTCTCAAGAACATTCTGCAACAAGAACAGTCTCCTGAGCATTCTGTGACCGATTTTCCTCTGAACATTGTATAATAACAATTTCCCAAAACATTCTATATCTGACATTATCCGGAGCCGTCTACACCTGGAACATTAAGAAACCAAAATTCCCTGGAACATGATATAACTGACATTATCTGTGAACAGCAGGACCTCAGTTAATTGAATAACAGATAAGATCCAGAGGTAATAGATCTCGTTTCAGGGATAAAGATATGCGCTTTGAAGTCCCCTCAGGCAGTTAAAGGGGTTAATGTGTTTTCCCTGCATTTACATTTCGTCACGACAGATGATCGACCACACTTGAGACTAAAAGACAGAAATTTCCAAACTCCTTTTGTGTTCAAGGAAGTGGGAGAGAATTCATCGGATTGGCAACATTTACACACTCCGTATGAGCAACTTAGAGAAGTGACCTGTGTCTACTCTCGAGTGAGTGACTGTGTGGGAATGTTCTAAAAACCACCTGTTCTTAGGGATGTATGTCTCTGTGTTTGGGTAGGGAGTACCTTCATGTTTTCTATGACGTTTTTGCGAGTAATTCAAAACTTTATATGTGTTACATCAGCTTCAATCATTTCAATAAATCTCTGAATGCAGTGAAACATTTGAAAAAGTCACTGAGTCCTCAATCAAACTGGTAACATTGCTTCAGGCTGATGTATAATTTGTTTGTTTTCATTCCTCACAGTTAACGTGGTGACGATTTACGTTCTGCTTTATAAAGATTGCCGATTGTCCCCATGTGTTAGACGTTACCTGGGGGCCATGGCAGTGGCAGATCTACTGATCATTATCCTCGACCTGATATTGAGACACATTCCTATTGTTTATTGGGAACAGTTTTATTTCTTGTTGTACATCCCAGTCTGTAATATCCATGTCATTCTGCTTTATGCAGCCACTGACTGTTCTGTCTGGTTCACCGTCACTTTCACCTTTGACCGATTTGTGGCCATTTGTTGCCAGAAGCTGAAAACTAATTACTGCAGTGAGAAAACAGCGGCTCTGTTTCTGGGAACAGTGATTGTGCTGAGCTGTTTAAAGAATATTTTCTGGTATTTTATGTTCACACCGTGGTATTGGCTGGTCAACCGGCCCTGGTTTTGTGATGTAACAGAAAATGTTCGTTACTCTCCTTTCTGGGTCACAATCGAGTTCCTCCACCACATTCTAAACCCGACTATCCCATTTTTCCTGATTTTGTTCCTCAACGTTTTCACCGTCAGACACATTTTAGTGGCCAGCAGAGCCCGAAGGAGACTCCAGGCTCACAATAATAGGAATGCTCAGTGTGACATAGAAATGAGAAATCGAAAGAAATCTATAATTCTATTGTTTGTGATCTCGACTAATTTCATCCTGTTATGGGGAACGTTAATGGTCTATTCCATATGGGGCAGAATGTACGATTTTGGTTATAAATCTGTATTTTTGGATTGTTTTGTGCAGGAATTGGGCTTCATGCTGCAACTTACCGGTAGCGGGCAGCGGTGTTTTTTTTTGCTCTTTCACTCTCTCTTCACAGAAAGAGCGGGAGCACCAGGGGGAAGTGATGACGACCAGAGGGGCAGCCGAGACCCGGAAGCAGTTAGTGTAAGCTTACCTGGGTAGGTTTTTTCCCCCTTTAAAAGCGCGAAGGAGAGGAACCCGAGGCACTACACGGGTAGTGCCTCCCACCCGCCCTCCTCCTCTAACCTAACAATAACACCTGTTGTGGTAAGTAGGTAAGTGCTGAATTTTGCTTATTGTATTCTTTGGACCCAGTTTTTTTTTAAATAAGAGTTAGCTTTAGAGGGATGGCAGTGAAGGCAGTGCAATGTTCCTCCTGCAACATGTATGAGGTGAGGGATGCCATCGACGTCCCTGCCGATTACACTTGCAGGAAGTGCACCCATCTCCAGCTCCTCCAAGACCGTGTTAGGGAACTGGAGCTGGAGTTGGATGAACTTCGGATCATTCGGGAGGCAGAGGGGGTCATAGATCAGAGTTATAGGGAAGTAGTAACTCCAAAGATGGCAGATAGATGGGTGACAGTGAGGGGGACTGGGAGGAAGCAGCCAGTGCAGGGACCCCCTGCGGCCGTTCCCCTCAAGAACAAGTATACCGTTTTGGATACTTGTGGGGGGATGACTTACCAGGGGTAAGTAACGGGGCTCAGGTCTCTAGCACGGAGCCTGTCCCCGTTACTCAGAAGGGAAGGGTGAAGAAGAGCAGAGCAGTAGTAATTGGGGACTCGATAGTTCGGGGCACAGATAGGCGGTTTTGTGGGAACGAGAGAGACTCACGTTTGGTATGTTGCCACCCAGGTGCAAGGGTACGTGATGTCTCTGATCGTGTTTTCCGGGTCCTGGAGGGGGAGGGGGAGCAGCCCGAAGTCGTGGTCCATATTGGCACCAAGGACATAGGTAGGAGGAGTGCCGAGGATGTTAGACAGGCTTTCAGGGAGCTAGGTTGGAAGCTCAGAGTTAGAACGAACAGAGTTGTTGTCTCTGGTTTGTTACCCGTGCCACGTGATAGAGATTCGAGGAATAGGGAAAGAGAACACTGAAATGCGTGGCTACAGGGATGGTGCAGGAGGGAGGGATTCCGGTTTTTGGATAACTGGGGTTCTTTCTGGGGAAGGTGGGACCTCTATAAACAGGATGGTCTACACCTGAACCTGAGGGGCACCAGTATCCTTGGGGGAAAGTTTGCTAGTGCTCTTGGGGGGGGGTTTAAACTAACTCTGCAGGGGCATGGGAACCCAGATTGTAGCTTCAGGGTGCAGGGCCTGGAGTGTAGGGAGGTTAGGAACATGGCATCAATTTCAAAGGAGGGTGCCTGTAAACAGGAAAGTGGCTTGAAGTGTGTATACTTCAATGCAAGAAGTATACGAAATAAGGTAGGTGAACCTGCAGCGTGGGTTGGTACCTGGGACTTCGATGTTGTGGCTATTACGGAGACATGGCTAGAACAGGGACAGGATTGGCTGTTGCAGGTTCCAGGATTTAAATGTTTTAGTAGGGTCAGAGGTGGGGGTAAAAGAGGGGGAGGTGTGGCATTGCTTGTCAAAGATAGTATTACAGTGGTGGAAAGGACGATGGATGAGGACTTGCCATCTGAGGTAGTTTGGGCTGAGGTTAGGAATAGGAAAGGTGACGTCACCCTTTGAGGAGTCTTTTACAGGCCTCCTAATAGTCCTAGAATATTTGAAGAAAGGATAGGGAAGGTGATTCAGGAGATGAGTGACAGTAATAGGGTGGTTGTTATGGGGTACTTTAACTTTCTTGATATTGATTGGGAAAGCTATAGCTCAAGTTCTTTAGATGGGTCAGTGTTTGTTCAATGTGTGCAGGAGAGTTTCCTGACACAATATGTAGACAGGCCAACAAGAGGTGAGGCCATACTGGATTTGGTTCTGGGTAACGAACCAGGCCAGGTGTTAGAATTAGAGGTAGGTGAGCACTTTGGGGATAGTGACCATACTTCGGTGATTTTTACTCTCGTGATGGAGAGGGATAAGTGTGTACTACAGGGCAAGAGTTATAGCTTGGGTCAGGGAAATTATGATGCGGTGAGGCATGACTTAGGATGTGTGGCTTGGAAAAGTAAACTCCAAGGCAAGAGTGTAAATGATATGTGGAGCTTGTTCAAGGAGCAACTATTGAGTGTCTTTGATAATTATGTACCTGTCAGGCAGGGAGGAAAGGGTCGTGCGAGGGAGCCGTGGTTTAATAAAGAATTGGAATCCCTTGTTAAATGGAAGAGGGCGGCCTATCTCAAGATGAGACGTGAAGGTTCAATTGGGGCGATTGAGAGTTATAGGGTAGCCAGGAAGGACGTGAAGACAGAGCTAAGAGCAGCAAGGAGGGGACATGAAAGGTCCTTAGTCGGTAGGATTAGGGAAAACCCTAAGGCTTTCTATAGGTATGTTAGGAATAAAAGAATGACTAGGGTAGGAATAGGTCCAGTCAAGGATAGTAGTGGGAAGTTGCGTGTGGAGGCGGAAGAGATTGGGGAGACACTGAATGAATACTTTTCTTCAGTATTTACTCAGGAACAGGGCATAGTCGTCGATGTGAATACTGAGTCACAAATAAGTAGAATGGATGGCTTTGAGGTATGTAGAGAAGAGGTGTTGGAAATCCTGGAAAAGGTGAAAATAGATAAGTCCCCTGGGCCTGATGGCATTTATCCTAGGATTCTCTGGGAAGCAAGGGAGGAGATTGCAGAGCCATTTGCCTTGATTTTTATGTCCTCTTTGTCTACAGGAGTAGTGCCAGAAGACTGGAGGATAGCAAATGTGGTTCCCTTGTTCAAAAAGCGGAGTAGGGATAACCCTAGTCAGTATAGGCTGGTGAGTCTCACTTCTGTTGTGGGCAAAGTCTTAGAGAGAATTGTAAGGGACAGGATTTATGCACATCTGGATAGGAATAATGTGATCAAGGATAGTCAGCATGGTTTTGTGAAGGGCAGGTCGTGCCTCACAAACCTTATTGAATTCTTTGAAAAGGTGACGAAGGAGGTTGATGAGGGGAAAGCGGTAGATGTGGTATATATGGATTTTAGTAAGGCGTTTGATAAGGTTCCCCATGGTAGGCTACTGCAGAAAATACGGAGATATGGCATTGAGGGTGAGTTGGAGGTTTGGATTAGGAATTGGCTGGATGGAAGAAGACAGAGGGTAGTAGTTGATGGCAAAGTTTCTTCATGGAGTGCCGTCACTAGCGGTGTTCCGCAAGGATCTGTTTTGGGACCATTGCTGTTTGTCATTTTTATAAATGACCTGGAAGAGTGGTTAGAAGGTTGGGTGAGCAAGTTTGCGGATGATACGAAAGTCGGAAGAGTTGTTGACAGTGAGGAAGGATGTGGCAGGTTACAGCAGGATATAGAGAAGCTGCAGAGCTGGGCAGAAAGGTGACAAATGGAATTCAATGTTGCTAAGTGTGAGGTGATTCACTTTGGGAAGAATAACAAAAAGATGGGGTACTGGGCTAATGGTCGGATACTTGGTAGTGTGGATGAGCAGAGGGATCTTGGTGTCCATGTACACAGATCTCTGAAAGTTGCCACCCAGGTAAATAGTGCGGTGAGGAAGGCATATGGCGTACTGGCTTTTATTGGTAGAGGAATTGAGTTCCGGAGTCCTGAGGTCATGATGCAGTTGTATAAGACTCTGGTGCGGCCGCATCTGGAATATTGTGTGCAGTTTTGGTCGCCATACTATAGGAAGGATGTGGAGGCACTGGAACGGGTGCAGAGGAGGTTTACCAGGATGTTGCCTGGTATGGAAGGAAGATCGTATGAGGAATGACTGAGACACTTGGGGCTGTTTTCATTGGAGAAAAGAAGGTTTAGGGGTGACTTGATTGAGGTGTACAAGATGATTAGGGGGTTAGATAGGGTTGACAGTGTGAACCTTTTCCCGCGTATGGAGTCGGGTATTACAAGGGGGCATAGCTTTAAATTAAGGGGGGGGGGTAGATATAGGACTGAAGTTAGGGGTAGGTAGTTCACTCAGCGAGTCGTAAGTTCATGGAATGCCCTGCCAGTAGCAGTGGTGGACTCTCCCTCTTTATGGGCATTTAAGCGGGCATTGGATAGGTATATGGAGGATAATGGGTTAGTATAGGTTAGGTGGGCTTGGATCGGCGCAACATCGAGGGCCAAAGGGCCTGTACTGCGCTGTATTCTTCTATGTTCTTCTATGTTCTAACTCCTCAGTTGCTGTACGAACACCGCCATTTATGCTGTGACCCAGACTAAGTTCAGACAACAGATGAAGAAAGTGCTAAAATACCCCTTTAACTAAATTCATCATGCAATCAAGACTTTAATAAATCCATCCGGGATTTTATCTTTCCAGTTCAATGTTCCAGCTATGAAGAAGCCTGTCGATATGTTAAATAACTGAAGGTAGTGTTTGTTTGTCCAACGTTCTCCTCCAGCTTGTTACAGGGACACATTCCAATGTTTCTATCAACTCTGGGGCCAATCCGGTGAGGCACAAATGCATTTACTGTATTTCTAACTTCAATTTATGCATAATAACTGTTTCATCATAAAGTGCCGAAAGTCGAACGAACTATATTGTTGTTTGCCTATATGTCGAAGAAACTAAGCCAGAGAGAGGCAGACTCAAATCCAATTCCTGGTCCTCAAGGAAGAAGATGGCATCAGCGACGAACTCAGGAGTTAGGTTGAAGTCACTCTGTCTTGATTTTCCATACCGAACTAACCTTAGCAGAAGTAATCTATCTTCCCTATTGCCTCTCCCTCCATTCCTCCCGCCCTCACTCACATTGTCCCTCTCGCTCTCCTCACATTTTGTCTCCTACTCATAGCTCATGAACAACATCGATCAACAAAACGGGGCTCTGAGTCTCCAAAGACATTGTTTGTAAAACGAAGCAATTGTCCAACCTGAGATACGTTTTCCAAAAAAATAATCTGCCACTTGTGTACTGACGTAGTGAGGCCAATAGAGAGAGGCATTGTTCAAATTTATAAACAAGGAGAGAGAGAGAGAGAGAGAGAGAGAGAGAGAGAGAGAGAGAGAGAGAGAGAGAGAGAGAGCTTTTCAGAGTCTTTGATTCATCACTTTTTAACCTTCCCTCCAGTTCGTCCCATTAGTGATAAAAATAGAATCGCAGATGCAAACACACTGAGACACACATATGTAGACAAACGTCACGATGACTATCAGCATTGTGTTACACTAAACACAACAGCGACACAGAGAGGGATTTGGTGTGCGGGGCTAACCCCAATTCATTGGATTCACCCCAAAATCAACAGAAAGCACATTGCACAGAAACACAAGCACAAATACACACAGGCAGTAACACACACTAATACACGCACTCAGATATACTAGCTCATGCACGCACAGCTACAAACATACAGAGGCAATTCGACAGAGATAGACATATACAGTTACAGAGACAGAAACACTCTTAGACTCGTACACTTGCCGGTATGTATCACACGTATACAGACTTCAAGAGAGATATTTAGAGGTAGAAACACACGTATGCACACAAAGGCACTGACACACATACGCGTGCGCGTGCGCACACGCACACACATACGTACATACACATACACATATAGAAACACAGTGGCACAAATGGAGAAGAAGAGTTGAATTTAAGTGTCTCCCTCTGGTTTAGGAGTAGCGGAACTGTAGTTTTATTTCAAACAAATTGTTAATGCCTTCGCCATTCATAAAACCATTAGACTTAACCGAGAATTCAAGGGAGAAAAGTTGCAGTAAAAGTTGTTCTTAAAATGCATAAATATGAATCTGTCCTGTCAGAATGTGAGCTTTCAGTGTGCTATCGCATTTTGAAATACCCCAGAGCTTTTGACCATGAAGGTTTTATCGTGAATTAGCAGCGTGATAAAATAATTTCATGGTCATTCACTTCAATATGGTGAGTATATTACAAAGAGTCATTTGATCGCAATCACTACGAAGGTAATTAAAACCATTGGTATGAAAACTCAAAAACAAGCAAAAGTTTAACGAAAGTGCAAATTTAAGACCTCAAAACCACCAACATCTGGCTTTCAGGTGATATATTATATTGTGTAAAGTGTTGAATTAAATTAGCTACTTATATTGGAAAGTTATTTTGTTTCATTAATGTTTGCGAGACTGCACCTTGGGTACTTCACACAGTTTTGGTCCCCTTTCTTAAGGAGAGATGCAGTTGCATTTGAGACAGTCAGAGGAGGTTCATGTTGTTGATTCCAGAGGTAAGGTTTGTCTAATGAAGACAGATTAAGCTATATAAATGAATACTCTCTGACGATTAGAAAAATAAGATAGAAGATCTGAGGTACAGCAAGATTAGTTTCACGTAGCACCTCATCAAACCACACCATTTATAAATTAACAATATATAGAATAACATGATTTACCATAATTCTCGACATATTAGGCGGCAAATAAAACAGTGATATATAGGAATTCACTGGTACAGAATGCAGTAGATGCTAGGCCATTGAGTCAATTTAGTAATCGTTTGAAGGGCTATGGGGAAAGGGCAGGAAGTAAAATTCAGATTATCTCTAAGTGTATCAAACGGCAGAGAAGGTTACAGGGGCTCAATTGCCTACTTGTGTTCCTAGTTCTTAGAAACGCCCAAATTTAATTGAGGCAGGTTATGAGTTGGTGTGAAAAATGTTTAAAATATTGTTCTCAAATGAATTGACATTTATGGAGGAGAATGGGGATTGAAGGACAAAGGTACTATTACTGCCTTTGCAACAGATTGCTAACGTACATTGTTAATGGGCAAACACTGACGCTAACTGGTTACAATGCCCAATGTCTGCAAAAATAAAACAGTGTCAATTTGTGCCAGATCAGGTTAGGAAGCAATCATAAGAGTTTGATGAATGCAAAAGAATATCTAACCTGTGTTTTAAAAGTTTGAAGTTCTCAAAATATCTTCAGAATCGACACAGAGAAGGGATTTATGCAAGAGGGCGAAGGAGTAGCTGCTACTTGAGTGAGTAATGGATGAGTAGGACAGTAGACAAGGATTACTGAACTGCGACTGAGTTGCTGCATAAATAAATGTGCTTCGAAAGCAACTGATATTGCGCAGTGTGAAACCAACTTGTTGAAATACGAATAAAGAATCTGTGTAATGTCTGCGATCTATTTCTGAAATGTTACAGCACAGGAATTTAAAAATATATGTGAAACAGAGTTGAATAAAGCAACTGGATATTGTGAAGTGCAATACTGTAGACTTCCTTCTACTATCCATTTCTGAATCCCTGGGATTGCCTCCTTTCTACTGACCTCTTAGTCCCTCGTGGATGTGCAGGCCAAGTGGATAAGCCATGGGAAACGCAGAATTGCAAGGAGAGGTAGGGGGAAATTCTTTGTAAGATATGCTTCAAAAGTCTGGGGTGGATTTTCTGAGCTGAATGACCTTCATCCACGCTGTAGTTTTTTTTCTATATAAGACGCTTGAAGAAAAGCCGTCATAGCATTCAAGAACTATTTTGATATGCATACGCGATACTAGGACATACAAGGCTGTGGGTCCAGCGTTGGAAAATGGGATTTGAATAGGTAGAGGTGGCCTTTCTCTGGCAAGATGGGCGACAGAGTCTTTTCCTATGCTTTGAGTCTCCATGACTCTGTTATTCAGGGGATGAGATACTGAAATAAACTGGTTTTCAAATTTAACACGAATTGCAAGGCTTGAGAAATCCTAAGATTGCAGAAGAGAAAGGAAACACACTTGATGAAAATTTATTGTCACGAAGCAATTCTGATGGTAGACTGGTGGGTAACGTACGTGGACTCTGAAATCAAACGTTTCACCACTCCACAAGGGATAGCACAATAGGCCAAAGGATCATAACGTCTTCACTCACTCTTATGATTATGTGTGTTCAATTTATCAAGAAAAGTAAAGAATTATTGGCACCATTCTCGACAGTTTTGAAAACTGGAACAAATAAAGCACTATGGAATATCAAAAGATTAGCAATATTAGCATTTCAGTGCAATTACTATCAAGTGAAAAATAAGCAAATTTGAAAGTAGCAATTTAAAGGGGCAACAGAATGAAAGACAAAAAAAAAATACTGAAGACTAACTGAACTAAGGCATGCCCGCTTTTTGGGTAGAGAGCATCAACGATTCACTGAACAACTCTCTTAGTACTCATTAACAAATTGACGCCTGTAAGACTAAAGAAGATATAAATCTGTTCAAAGAACATAGAACACAGAAAAGTACAGCATAGAACGGGCACTTCAGCCGACGATGTTGTGCCAAGGATTATTCCTAATCTAAAATATAACAACCGAAGCTTCGCGTCCCTCAATTCACTCCTATCCATGCGCATGTCCAGCAGTCACTTAAATATCCCTAATTCTCTGCTTCCACCACTACCACTCATAACGCATTCCACGCATTCACATCTCTCTGTATAAAGAACCTACCTTTGACATCTCCTCTATACCTTCCTCCGAATATCTTAAAACTATGATCCATAGGGCCAGTCAGTACTGCCCTGGGGAAACATCTCGGGCTTTTGACTCTATGCATGCCTCTCATTACATTTTATACCTCGATCAGGTCACGGGTCTTCCTCCTTCTGTCCAGAGAGAAATGTCCAAGCTTAGTCAACCTCTCTTCGTAAGACAATCCCTCAGTCCAGACAGCATCTTGGTATACCTTCTTTGCCCCCTCTCCAAACGCTCTGTATCTGCCTATAACAGAGCGACCAGAACTGGACATGATATTCTAAGTGTGATCTCACCATGGTCTTGTGCAAATGCAGCAAAACCTCGCGGCTCTTAAACTCCATCCCCCTATTAAGGAATGCCAAAACACCATATATTTTCTTAACAGCCCTATTCAATTGGGTTGCAGCTTTGGGGAGCTAAGTACTTGAACATCAAGATCCATCTTTTCCTGCACACGGCTAAGAATCCTATCTTTAATCCTATATTCAGCAGACAAGCTCGACCTTCAAAATGCATGTTGAACTCCATCTGCCATATCTTAGCCAAGCTTTGCATCCTGTAGATGTTGTGCCACCTGCAACAGACCTTGATACTATCAACGGCACCTCCAACCTTTTTGTCACTGGTAAATTTACTAGCTCTCCCCTCAACATCCTCATCCAAGTCAATTATAAAAACTACAAAGAACAGAGACCCAAGAACAGATCCCTACTGGACAACACTCACCACTGACCTTAGGTGAGAATACTTTCTACATCCAACCACTGTCTGCCTTCTGTCAACCAATCATTTCTGCATCCAGACATCCCAATCTCTGTGTATCCCGGACATCCTGACTTTATGAATAACCCTACCATGGGGAACCTTATCAAATGCTTTGCTGAAGCCCACATACACCACATACAATGTTCGACCTTCATCGACCTGTCTCGGCACTTTCTCAAAGAACTCAATAAGATTTGTGAGGCATGACCTGCACTGCACAAAGTCATGCTGACTGCCTTTAATTTCACTGTCCTCTTCCAAATAATCATAAATCCTATTCCTCAGAACTCTTTCCAAAACCTTGCTAACAACAGGTATAAGACTGACTGGTCTGTAGTTGCCAGGGATTTCCCGATTCCCCTTCTTGAAAAGAGGAACAACATTCCCCTCCCTCCAATCCTCTGGTACGACTCCTGTGGAGAATGAGGAAGCAAAGATCTTTGCAAAGGCTTCGCAGCCGCATTTCTTGCTTCCTGGAGCAGCCTGGGGACTTAATAATCTTAATGTTTGCCAAAGGTTCCAGCATATCAACTTCATCAATCTTGATCTGTTCAAATCTGTTTTCCTGCTCCTAAAAGTTCTCATTCACAACAAGGTCCCTTTCCTCAGTGAAAACCGAACTTAAAAAAAAACTCATTTTGGGATTCCCCTATCTGCTCAGACTCCACGTACAAATTTCCTACGCTATCCCTGAGCTGCCCTACCTTCTCCCTCATCATTCTCTTATTCCTCACGTATGAGTAAAAGGCCTTTGCGTTCTCCCTATAATTCCTTCCAAGCCTTTTTCCTGCCCCATCCTAGCGCTTGCCAGTCCATTTCTGAGCTCCTTCCGTGCAAGCATGTAATCCTCTAAAGCTGTGCTAGATCCTTGCTTCCTTCAGCTATGTAATCTGTCTTCTTCATTTTGACGACAAAATACTCTGTTCTCGCCATCCAAGGCTCCTTAATCTTATACCTTCTAACCTGTCTCAGAGGAACAAAATTGTGCATCACTTGCAACAACTGCCCCTTAAACAATGTCCGCATGTCAGTTTTGCCCTTTCTGTGGAATAATTGCTCCCAATCTTGTAGCGTTATAATTCCCTTTTCCGCAATTAAATATCTTCCCTTGATAACTGATCCTCTCCCTCTCCAAAGCTATGCTAAATGTAAGGCATTTGTAGTCACTGTCACCAAAATGTTCTCTCACCTCGAGATCTGACACCTGTAATGGCTCATTGCCGAGCACCAAGTCCAAAATGGCCTCTCTCCTCGTAGTTATCTCGCAATTATTTCTTCCCCTTGGAAAACCCACGTCTCCATTATTGCCACGACATCAAAGTGCTAAGTACTGATTCATGCTCTAAGTTCATTGTTCTTATTTCCGGCACTTCTTGCGTTAAAGCAGAAACACTTTAACCAATCCCTTTGTCTCATCACGTGAAAAACATTCCTGATAGAGTCACTGCATCCTGTCACTGTCCCATCTGCAACTACACCACTCTCAGGAATGTTCGTCTAGTTCAGACTACCCTGTTAAACTAATTTAAATATTCCTGAACCACACGAACAAATCTCCCACCCAGAACGTTTGTGCCCCTCCAGTTTAGATGCAAACCGTTCTTCATGTACAGGTCCCACCTACCCCAAAGACATCCCAATTGTCCAAATATCTGAAGCTTTCCCTCCTGCATCAGCCTCGCAGCCACGTGTTATGCTGCACTCGCTGACTGTTCCTCACCTCACTGTCTCATGGCACCCGTAGCAACCCTGACATCACTACACGACTCGTCCTGATTTCAACTTCCAAACTTGCTCTCTGTAGTCACTTTTCAGATCCTCAGTCCCTTTCCTGGCTCGATCATTGGTGCGAATGTGCACCACGAATTCAGGCCGATCACCCTCCCCCTTCAGAATCCTGTAAACCTGATTGGCGACGTCCCGGATCCTGGCACCTGAGAGGCATCAATTCTTCGTCGAAATATCTGATGGAATGTCCGAAAATAGATGTTGCAAATTATGAAATCTGCACGACTGTGAATGTTCAGGAAATCTTGCATAGGAAGGTTGTTGTGACCTGAGAATAGTTTATGAGAAACAAGTCTATCAAGAATAAGGAAAGCCCTTCAAAATTTAGGGGCAAGAATAATATGAATATGGAAAATGGTTGTTTTGCATGAATACAAAACTGATATACACACAGAGACAGGCACATGCAAATAGTTTGCAGGAATGTTTGAGAAGAAACTGGAGAAGTAATGGTCGAAGCAGATGTTATCAAACTGGAAAAAATAGATACATTTGTGTCGTTAGCATGTAATCGTTTTGATAGTGAAGGCAAAAGCAGAATAGAGATGCAGGGACAGAATTTCTCCAGCATGAAAGCACATTGTGAACTAAGGTACGAAACTGGGACAGAGAACCTGATATTTGCACGGAAGTTAAGGAGGTCCATCAAGCAGAAGCTATGGTGTGCCAGAAGTAGACATTGCGGAAATGGACGAGTTTAATTTTACAGTTCTGGACGCGATTGAAGAAAAAGGTAATAATAAATGGAATTTCGTCATTATAGTAATGGAACTCATCTCATTTAAGAATTAAAAGAAAAAGAAATTCCCACCACGATGGAAAATGTAACCCTTCGTCAAATAGTATATTCACAAAACATTAAAGGAACAGAGTGGTATGGAGTGAACAGTCAGAGTATGCAATGATTTAGATGGAGACCTGTTTTTTTTTCCGATCTCATGAGTGACTGTGCCTCTGTGCAAATGTTCAGTGACAGAAACACCTCATAACATATGGTGGGTTGGCATGGTATTACTCCATGGCTGGTGAGATATATGCAGCATTTTGCAAGAATCAGATCTTTGAAGGAACACATGACCACGAGAGGCCATAGTCGGTTTGCACTCGATTAACATCGCCGATAAATAGTCTTGAAATTGATAGATTCCCCCTTCCAATTGTCATTATGCATACCTAAACGAATACCACGCTATATTCAACAAAATTAGTAACTAATAAAACATGTAATCTGCAGAGAAAAATGCACTTTATGTTAAGGGAATGGAATAAAAGCTACTTTGAGCTGAGAAATGATAGCATTATTTAGATGCAAAATCGACGATTGTCAATACGCAAAGATTAGTCCAGGGATAAAGAGAAAAGGAATGGATTTCCAAATGATCTCTTTCCAGGAACATCAACGACAATATTGACTATTTTAGAAATAATTGAAAATGACACATACATTTTCTGCATGACATGATCAGTAACTTTGCGCTGTCGGCAAATTGTCTGAAGTAAATGATTGAAGTGATCATGCTCCAGCCATGAATGGAAGGAAGAGTTAAAGTATTCAGCCACGTGTCTGTCTGTCTGGTTGGTGTGGATACCCCAAAGATATTCTCTGAAATCTTTCGCAAGTTCATATCCTGTCTCCATGATGCAGAAAAGAATACATCGGATGCAACAGTAAATAACATTGGTGGAAATGCAAGTAAAATTGTTTCAGATGTGGTGGGATCCTTTGGGGCCTTGGACGGGCGTGAGGGGAGAGGTGTGGGCGCAGATTTTGTCCTTTTCTGGTGGCAAGAAAAGATCTTTGGAGTGGGGTCTGGGCTGGTAAGGGACGCGAATCTGACAAGGGATTCGTGGAGGGTATGGTCTCTCCGAAACTGATAGGCATGGACAGGCAAATATATCCATTATCGTGTGGTCTGTTTTAAGTGGTGTAAACGGCAGAGGAACATCGCACCTTCTGCCTTGGGATCCTGCAACCACACGGAATTAATGTGGATATCACCAGTTTCCTCATTTCCACTACCCCCTCACTTTATCCCAGTCCCAAACTTCCAATTCAGTATCGTCCTCTTGACCTGTTCATCATCTTTCCCATCTATCCACTCCACTCTCCTCTATCACCTCACACCTCCTCCCACACCTTCATCTGTCCATTGCAGTCTAAGCGACCTTCACCTCAATCGCACCCCTTCACCTTCCATTTATCACTAAGACACTCAGCCCAGAACCGTCTTTCCTGTTTAAGGGCATTCACGCGAACCATTGATTCTCCTGCTTCTCGTCTGCTGCGTGACCTGCAGTGCTTTCCCAGCACCACACACTCGTCTCAGAATTTCTTGATATCCAGGACAACCTGTGTTTGTCGACCTTGACCTTCATTCAGAGAAAACAAATGCCCTAAATTGTCACGATAGTACTCTTAAGAGATTGTATTGCTGGAAAAGCACAGGCAGCATCTGAGGAGCAGGAGAATCAAAGTTTGGCATGTTAGTTCTTCATCAGGAAGAGCTGTAGCTGAAAACATCGATTATCCTGCTACTCGGAGGCTGCCTCACCGTCTGTGCTTTTCCAGCTCCACACTCTTCTACTCTGATTTCCAATTTCTGCAGTGCTCACTTTTGCCTACTTTTAAATGATTAAGGCTTCGCAAATGTAGACTTACGGCAAGCAGCTGCTGCCAGTCTGTTTGTCAGATCCTCTAATTATATTGAAATTTGCCTTCACCCAAGTTATGCACTTCTAAATTAATCAACACCCTACAGTCTGTAGAAACTGAAAGAAAGGGAGCACTTGAAAGAGACACTTGCAGGTTTACACAGCGAATGGACGTCAGTACATTACCGGAAAGGGGGTAATGGCGCTGTATGAGAAGAGGTTCAGCCCTTTATATGAAAACAAAAACTCGAACATGGATGGTTACTTGTCGCCCTGCTTCAGGAATGTGCAGAGTTGGGACAGCCTAACTGTTCATTTTAATGTTTTCAATAACACCAAAGCTGAAGGGGCAAACAAACGATGCCAGAAATGTTGAATATTAATTTAAAAAGCAATCAATCACAATAAAATATTTGCGAACAGACAAAAAGAACTTCGAGTGGGACAAGAAGGGACAGAGTATGCAAAAGTACAAGGGATAACATGGGAAAGAAATGTTAAGAATATGAGCAGTATTCAGAGCAAAATGGATGATCCAACGACACAGGTTAACAGATTGACTTTATAGCCTTTATAACAGGGACAAGAAGCTCAAAACTGGCAAATTAATTTTGTCCTTTGACTTTTAGGAACGAAAAAGTACGAAGAAAAGTTTGGTGGGGTTGTATTGAAGCATAGTATGGATGAGGTAGAAAGCATGAAAGGATCATGGATGTGAATATACAGAAGCCATATGGGTAGAAATAAGGAATAACAAGGGGATGAGGACACTGCCAGTAGTGATATCAAGTTCCCATTACCGTAATTATATGGTCGAGGAGAGTTAAGTCGGTAGATACTGCAGGCATGCAAAACACGTCTGGGTGACTTTAATATTCATTTGGGTTAGGAAGTTCAGATTGCCTGACATAGTCTTAAAGGAAAAATTCATAGAGTATATTTTCAACAGTTTCTGAGAAGAGCATGTTATGGTTCCAAGCAGGGATCACATTGGGTCCGATCTGGTGATACATAATAAGGCATGTTTAAGAAATGATCTAACACTGAAAGATTCCCCTTAATAACAATGAGCATAACATTGTAAATTTTAAGATTATGTTGAAAAGGCAGGAAAGTAAAGTTGAGAATGATTAGAAACGATCATCTAATTAAATGGAAAAGCATAAAACAATTGATTGATTGGCCTGTTTCTGAACCTGTGTCTTCCAGTGACAACTTTCTTCCTCATTCTTCGCTGGTCCAGTCTCATCATCTGCCAGATGTCATTCTCTACCCTCGCCAACAATATCCACTAGTTCCTCCTCAGCGTTTAAGACGTACCTAACTTCAGGAATGTCTTCTTGCCCTGGCACTGTTTATCTGCTTGTCCTGTGTTGTCAAGTGTGCGGTTAATGGCGTCCGAAATTGTGCCTTTCTCTCTTTGTCTGCAGGGATCCCCATGACACATGCAAGCCTCTTACTCACACGTTTCATCCAGTCTTACATGCAATGCAAGCTTATCGCTGTTTTGGCTGTCTGATGCTAATGCAAATTGTGTGTTTCGGGGATAGCTGCTAACAACCAAATGTGCATGATGACTGCATGAGACAATGACACACAAACTGATAGGTCATTTATCCACTTCCTACAAGGGAGCGAGACGAGGCCCATGAGCATTACTCACCTCATTTGCTGTCGCCTCCTTGTACAACTTGGTTCTGTTGATGTTACCTGCAAGGAGGAGCACATTCCTGATGGCCGACCTTTGAACATGTGGACAGGCATTGCTCAATCAGGGCCCTGGATTGCTTTGATAGTCTCTTCAAATAACAAGGCTGTCGCAAGCAGTGGGCATTGTTGTTTAACTGGGAAGTTCTTTATCAGATGCTGCGTTGTCAGGTGATGCTAGGTTTCCAGTGTACACCACTACCAGTTAGTATTTCAGGATATCCGAGTGAGAAAGCGCAAAAAGCAAGACAGCCCAACAGTGTAAATATTTGGATATGACATCAGGATTGATGCACATGATAAGTTCAGGTCAGTTTGCTTCTATGTATCTTTTAATGTTTCAGCCAGTGTCAATGTGTGCAGTGTGTTCGTGTGAGTTTGTTCATGTTTACGTATTTAATATTTAATATTACTGTGCTTTGTGTCCATGTGTTATCGCCAAGCTGTTTTCTGTTTGTGTTATCATTCATCGTGTGTTTCTATTAGCTTGTTTATAATCTGGTCCTATTCATGTTTGAATTGGGTGATGGCAGCAGGTTGATTTTATTCATCTAATAAATTTTTAATTGCGCTTCTTTAAGTCTGTTGATGTATAACAGGAGTCAGGAATGAAGGGCTGTTGCCGGAAACGTCGGTTTTCTGCTCCTCGGATGCTGCCTGACCTGCTCTGTATTTCCAGCTCCACTCTAATCTGGACTCTGATGTCGGCATCTGCAGTCCTCACCTTTACCTGATGTTTAACTAGAATTTGCATGACTGTGTAAAGGTTAACTCAATATCCATTGAAATTTGATCACATTCAAAGTAGTCATTGATCATTTTATTTCAAATTTTAATTGATAATTTCTGGACAAAATTCAAGCATTTCTGCTGTGTGGGCCATTTACACAATACTCCAAAAGGAGCTTCACTGAATGTCCCAGATCCACACGAATGCCCATTCCTACATTCGAATAGGTAATCTCCATTTATGGTTTTGGTCTGCTTCATTGTTATAGCAAATGAACATTAATTCATTTTTGACCAATTTTCCAGAGTTCTTTGATGATATTGTATTCATAAAGGAGGTACGGTGAGTGTAACCTATTTGATTTCCCAGTAGACTTTTGATAAGGTATGGCATAAAATGTCAGTGCATAAGATTGAAGTACATCGTATTTGGGCTAAAATATGTGCTGGGATTAAGGAAAAGTAAAATGGATCATGGAAAACTGAAATGAAAACGGAAACCTCTGGAGAAATTCTGCTTGGCTGGCTGCATCTGCGTAGAGAGATCAATATCACTTCTCATACAGAATTTTGATGCAAGGAGGAGAGTCAAACTGGACTCAAGATTTTAACTCTGTTTCTCTCCCCAGAGATGTTGCCAGACCTTCCGAGATTCTCCAGCAAATCCATTTCTAACATGGAGTGATTAGATTAGATTACTTACAGTGTGGAAACAGGCCCTTCGGCCCAACAAGTCCACACCGACCCGCCGAAGCGAAACCCACCCATACCCCTACATCCACCCCTTACCTAACACTACGGGCAATTTAGTATAGCCAATTCACCTGGCCCTGCACATCTTTGGACTGTGGGAGGAAACCGGAGCACCCGGAGGAAACCCACGCAGACACGGGGAGAACGTGCAAACTCCACACAGTTAGTCGCCTGAGGCGGGAATTGAACCCGGGTCTCTGGCGCTGCGAGGCGCTTGTTACACTGAAGACAGATAACCTTCACCAGTGCCTCCGCTGGAGTATTGTACACAGTTGCCAATACCACTTTACATGAAAGATGCAAATATATCGGGGAGAATGCAAAAGCAAATTAATACATCGATTCCAGGTCTAAGAAACTTCAGTTATACGGATCGTCTGAACAAGTTGGGACTATTCTCCTTTGGGAGAGGAATACTGCGAGGAGATTTTATTGAATTTTAAAAATCCTAAGTGGTTTGGACGGAACAGATAGGGACAAACTGTTTCTGTTTAATATTCAGACATGCAAGGTGATGGTGTAATGATACTTTCGCTGAACTACAAATCCAGAAATTCAACGGACGTTCTGCCGATCCAGGTTTGAATCCATCACAGCAGATAGTGAAACTTGACCTCAATAAAAATATATGAAATTAAGAATCAATTGATGACTATGAAACCGTTATTGATTGCTGAAAAAAATCATTAATATCGTTCAAAGGAAGGAAATGTGCCATCCTTACTATGTAGGGCCTACATATGACTGTATTTAGAATGATCTGATGTGTCAATTCAGTTTTGGTGCTGCATTTTGCTTTTTTGATCAGATCTAAGCTCAGCCAAATTACCACACTCGCCAAGAATAACGATGAACAATTCAAAAACTCACTGGAAGAGAAGGCTTCTCAAATCTCTCCATCCAACGGGGCAAAAGATAATACTGAAGCATTTGCAGAGCTGTTCAGCCAGAAGCGACGATTGGATGATGCATCTCAGCCTCATCCAGTGACCCCTCCATCTCAGATGCCAGTCTTCATTCAATTCGATTCACACCACAAATTATCGAGGAACGGTTGGAGGCACTAGATGCTGATGGGCCAAACCATATTCGGGAAATAATACTGAAGACATGCTTTAATTGTGGATAGCCTTCATTGATATGTCAGAGGCAGCCATGCCTAACAAATATGTGAAAAGAGTTTGAATGTGATCAAGTGTGTGGATAAAACACAAGTTTTGTTGATGCCGTTTATATGGATTTTCCCAAAGCCTTTGACACTGTCTCACGTGGTAGATTGAATAAGAAGGTTAAAACAGGTGAAATTCAGAGAAGCTTGGCAAAGTGGATCAGGAACAGGACCCAAGTGGTCGTGGCCGAAGACTGCTTGTGTGACTGAAGGCCGGTGTCCAGCGGTGTCCCACAAGCATCAGAATTGGGACTTTTTTGCTGTTACATGCATAAATTATTTTGATGCAAATATTTTTTGGTGGGGTGGGGTGGGGTTTGGGGCGAATATAAAGCCAATTTGCAGACAACACCAAAATTAGTAGTGTTGTTAATAGCGAAGAAGATGAATGTAGGTTACAGGAAGATATAAATGGGTTGGTCAGATGAGCATTGCAAGGTGATGCACTTTGAAAGAGAGAAACTAAATGGGGTCGGACTTAATGATTGGCAGGACACTTGTTGCAGAGACGAACAGAGGCATATCAGCCACCTGCTTTTCTCATTCTTAGCATAGATTATAAGAGCAAGGAGGTACTTGCATAGGTTCAGCCACAACTGGAGTGTAACCACAACCATATTCCTATCTGTCCGTTATTACCCAACAAAGGGAGAGTTTGTCCCATGTTCCCACTGATTCCAGTCTTGTTAGAGCTTCTTGATGTCATACCTAAGTAATGGGACGTTGATGACAAGATCTGTTACCCTCCCTTTATCTCAGGAATTTGGCACTTTGGTTCATACTCAACTGAAGACAGAAATGAGGTCAGAAGCTGAGTGGCCGAAATTCGCGTCACTAAGCAGGTTATTTTTGAACAGGTGCTGCGCAATAGCGGTGTTGTTGACACCTTTCATCACTGTACTGATGATTGAGCGGAGACTGATGTGGCGGATTTTGACATTATCGTCTTTGTCCAGAGTTTTACATACAGAAGATACCTAGTCAATTTTGAACATTTTCAGACAGGTAGCTGTGTTCCAACCATACTGGAACAGCTGACTGGAATAGCGAACAGAGCAGACAGTTCACTACTACGCCAACTAGGACTCATAACAGCACACAAACCACTCTCAGACAACATCTCACCAGGACAAAGAACCAGATACCCAGCATGAGCAAAACCAACGTAGTGTACAGAATCCCATGCAAGGATTGCATAAAACACTACATAGGACAAACAGGGAGAAGCTAACGATCCGTTTCCATGAACACCAACTAGCCACGAAACGACACGACTAGCTATCCTTAGTAGCCACACACGCAGATGACAAGCCACATGAGTTGGACAGGGACAACACTACTATTATAGGACAAGCCAAACAGAGGACAACCACGGAATTCCTAGAGGCATGGAATTCATCCACAGTTTCTATCCACAGACACATCGACCTGGACCCAATATCCCGGACAGCTGGAACTGACAACCAGAAGCGGCAGAGACAAACCACTATCAATGCCGGAGGAAACATCACAGAAGTGCTTCACAGGGGGCTCCCAAGCACTGAGAATGTCAGCTAGACAGGGGACAAAACGTCTGCGACACAAGTTCCCAGCTCGGCGAATAGAACCACAAAACCACTAAACATGACTTTGAAAGGATCTCCTATCACTGGTTACACAACCAGAACGTCATCCCCTGAGGAAAACATCTGAGTCTCAGAGCTTATACCTGACACCTGCTTCATTCGATGCTGTGTACTCATTGGGTCTGTTTAACTAACTCACTTACTCGATTTAATCTCTCTTTGATCTCCGATATATAATCTAAAAGTGCGATCTCCGACATTAGCCTTGTTAACTTTTCTTTAATTAATTTCGAAAGGTCTATCGCTCTATGCCTGAACTTTAACGTGAAGGGAGTAAACTGAGTAGATTCGTTTGGGACATCTCTAATGACAAACAATGCGAATGGGATACATTTTCCCAAATCATTCTGGTATTCCTGACAACATGCCTTTAATATGGTCTTCAGAGTCAGACGCCACCTTTCTAATGCACCATGGGATTCAGGATAATACGCAGTGAATTTAAAATGCCGTGTACCTAAGCTATCCGTAGCATCCTTAAATAACCTAGAAGCTTTTTGACCCTTAGTCTGACTGAATCTCTGTGGGTAGCCAATACCTTGTAAAGAAAGCTACTAACTCCTCTACAATCCTTTTCTGCTTTGAAAATCCGAAATGGAATTGCCTGCGCAAATGTAGACACATCCATTATGGTTAACAAGTTCGGGTTCCTACTTATAGTTCTCGGAAGGGGAACTGCATAATTAACTACAATCCTCGTGAAAGGTTCTGTAAATACGGGAACTGGAAGGAAAGATGCTGGTTTAATTATCGCCTGTGTCTTAGCTGCTGTTTGGCATTTATGACACGTTAAATGCATCCTTTTGCATTTCAGGTCACCAAAAATGATTTTTATTTTGCCTTAGCCTGCGTTATTCTTACCCTAGGTGACCTCCTACAGGTAGTTTATGTGCTACGCGTAACACTTCCTGTCTGTAAGCTACCGGCAACATACGCAGGTGCACATCAGCCCATGTTTCCTCTGTAGTAACCTGGTCTCCATTTTTGTCTCAGGATTTTATCTTTAAGATAATCACCCTCAGGAACATCATCTGTCCCCTTTTTGGAGTACACATCCACATACATATCTTCCACCATCTTGTCTTGCTGCTGCAAGTTCCTTCGCCTTTTAGGACAAAGCTCTTCTGTCTGACCCTGTACCTGATTAGGTTTATCCTACAAAGTTACGCCAAACAGCGTTTCCACTAACTCAACTCAACTCCTTCATTTGTGTCTCTAGTTTTTGTTTCGTGCTATGATTTATGATATTGCGATCTGGTTGCTACACAGTCTGCGAAAATACCAGCCTAATTCAGTTTTAAATCCTCAGTTTCTTGGTCTTTGTTGGGCCTCTCCACAACCAGGCTTCTCACTCCCACCTTGAAACCTTCTCGATCATTCCCAAGAACAAACTGAACTCCTGGAAATGATAATCTGTCAATCACACCCACTGTTACGTTCCCAGTCTTGAGTTGTCTATCTGAAGGTGTATCGGCGAAAGCTAAATTTCTGCCCATCTATCCCACAAATTACCATAGTCTCAGGTAACAGATCAGAAAGAGTGCAAATTCGCTCATCTCTTACTATCAGCGACTGGTTACATTCTGCATCTCTCAAAATTATACCTTCTTGTATTTCCCCACTTGTTTTTTCTGAGTAAACTTTCCAAGCAGAGGTGAGTTCTTTTTCGAGATCAGGTCCAAACACCCCAAACCCAACCCCTGCCTATGCTGTTCATTCTCCTGCATCTTCTCGGCTCTTCTTTACTATTTTCACTCATGCCACTTTAACGATCAGCACTATGACTTTACGCGACCCGCCTTCTGGCAGTTAAAACGCCTTCTGACAGTGCCCTGCTGAAACCACCGGCACCGTAATTTTCTGTGCCCCGATCTATGACAGTGAAACCAGTTAAGTACTTTCACGTCATTTTCACCCCGTTTGCCTTCTTACCAGTGTTCTCTACTCTTTGTTTCGTAGAGTAGGGTCTCCCTTCTCTCAACTGCTATCACTCACAGAACAAAATTCTAGCCAGAAGCTTGTCTTATACATCAGCATATATTCAGAAATTTCAGAAAGTGAGAAGCGATTCAGAATTAGCAGAATAGAAGATTAATGCTTTTTGCTAGCTTGTTTAGCAATGTGAGTCCGCCTTCAGCCATTAGCAACAACAGCTTCAGTGTGTTAGCAATGACATAAATCAAATGTTTGCTATTTTCTAACTCACAAAACACACACTTTTCATTGGAAAATCAGAAATTCTTTGAGAAATTCAGCAATTCTGGCAGCATCTGTGCAAATAAAATGGAGACACAATTTTCAGTCCAGTAGCACTTCTAAGATCAGACAGTTTTTCTGTCCACCATTTCCATCAGTCAATCGTTCACTTCTTCACTTCTTCTCTCCTCTTTAATATTTGCTTCTGAATGGTGAAATCCTACATTTGGAATTTTCTTCCCCAAATTGCATCTGGAATAGCCTTGTTCTCTTCCCTCTTTATTGTTCGCCACCTTGAAATACACTCCAAACCAACTGGAGAACCTCAGATTTGCAACTAAAGCTTCTTAAGTCAAATATTAACATGACATAAAGTTGGCAAGGAGAAAATGAAGACTTCAGATGCTCGATAGCAGAGTCGATGAGGGTGCTGTTGGAAAAACACAGCCACTCAGGCAGCATTCTGATGAAGGGCTTTGGTTCGAAATGGCGAATCTCCTTTTCCTCAGATGCTGCTTCACTGGCTGTGCGTCTCCAGAACCACACTCTATAAAATTGACAAGCTTCAAGACAGCGTCGTGCAACACGGCGACCTCGCCGTTTCGCCAAGGACCTTTCTCTGAATGAGTTATCATCACATGTGAACTTGCATGGTTCAAATCGATCCTGGAGACCGGAGATGATGACCTTTCATAAAGTGGCATTTCCATGTTGTATTCCATGCTTTTGTGGCAATGTTGTCATATTTTGAAATTCATTTGTGTTTCAGTTCTTTTTCATAAGATTTCCTTTTTACATTAATGTCGGACTGATCTCGACACTGCAGCTAAACTGGATGTGATGTGGCATCTTTAAGGAGAAAGTGAGGACTGCAGATGCTGGAGATCAGAGCTGAAAATGTGTTGCTGGAAAAGTGCAGCAGGTCAGGCAGTATCCAAGGAACACGAGAATCGACGTTTCGGGCATGAGCCCTTCTTCAGGAATGAGGAAAGTCCTGAAGTGATGTGGCAACTGTCATGCGGTATCCAGGCAATGACAGATCTATTCATCATGGCCATGACAGTACTACTGAATCGCATCGCCGAAATTTATTTTCCATCTAGTTTTCCGTCAATTACACAAGTGTGTAGTCTGCATAATGCCTTAAATTTTGCCACCAAGTTCTGCTTGGTTAACCGTGCCACCAAGTTCTGCTTGGTTAACCGTGGAGTTGACCTATGATCAATTTGAGGCCATTTGTTGTAAGAAGCTGAAAGTAAAATTTTGCACTCAGAAGTTAGCAGATGGGTTATTGGATTTGTATCTAGATTCCTGCTTAAAAATATCGCCACATATTTTGTTTATGAACCAATATATGTTATTAATGATATGGTTTGGTACCGTGGAACAAAAGTAATGATTTAATTAGTTCCGTTGTGAATCCTATGTATTTCATTCATTCTAATATTACTCTTGAATATTCTGAGAGTGTGAAACATTCTAGCAGTCAATGCAGCCCACAGAAGACTCTGGGTAGAAAGCAATGTAGAGAATCAAAACGAACCAGAGATGGAGAAACAATGAAAGTCCATTATTTGGCATTTTGCCATCTCTGGCATTTATATCCTATTATATGCAGGTTTTTAAAAAATAACAATACTCTATATCTGCATTTCAAATGCTACTTATTCATCATGGCCCAGTTTCGATGTTTCCAGAGAAATTCTCAATGACGTAGCATTTTGTTTTCGAGTTTTTGAGTTCTTGCACCAATCCATTTATTTATGCTGGAACCCAGAGTAAATTTAGAGTTCAGTTAAAAATGGAGTGTAATATGTAGTCAAACTGTTTTTTTACAACTTTTTGTATCTCCGAAGTAGGAAAACCCATCATGAGCTGTCACAATTGCACCTCCTCATCCTTGTTACGGCAGGAGGAAATTATAGCTCAGACGTTTAAGGGACAAGTTCACAACTAATCGAGACTTATTTGTTTGCAATTATTTTTCAAATACTCCTGTCTGGATTAAGGCAGAGGCGAAGCTTTTACTGACCATTCTGATGACACATTTGACACATCAAAGTGACTCCAACTTGCTGGTTTTAGAGCGTGCAGTACTCTCTCTCTTCAAATCTTACCATGTCACCTGTGCTCATTTTTCCAGTTTTCCAGCAACATCAGTTATTCTTCCCTCATGCTGTCTCACCAGCCCTTCTAGACAATGTGTCCCTGGCTGATCCGCTTCACAGTGTTTCCACCCTAACGAGCTCAGTCTTCCAGCACCTTTGATACAGAAATTGGGTATGTCCCTGTCCATGTCAGACACTTTTCAAAATTTATTACATTGTTGTTCCTTTTTAAAGTTTGGATTAAAAATGTTAGCACATCGCTCAAAATGATAACTTAATGGACAACTGTCTGTATTTCGTGTTATTTGATTCGATTTCTTTCATTCAAAATCAATTTTGGAATAATTTCATTGGGATTTATGCAATTTTAAACGCACATTACATTAAAAATCATTTAGCAGAAACTCGGTTTCTATGTCTACTTGTATATTTGTAATTGCTGTAAAACAAAATAAGATTTCAATTAAAATATTTCCGATTATCTCAATCACAAACTTCATTATTTGTTATCTACCTCTGACTTGGGTATGAACCTGATAAAGGGCTTTTGCCCGAAACGTCGATTTTGCTGAAGTTCCTCGGATGCTGCCTGAACTGCTGTGCTCTTCCAGCACCATTGATCCAGAAATTGGGTATTTCCCTGTCCATGTCAGACACTTCTCAAAATTTATTACATTGTTGTTCCTTTTTAAAGTTTGGATTAAAAATGTTAGCACATGATTAATGACAAGTACAGGCAGGAAAAACGTTGCTGAACAGAGCAGCTGAGATTGTCTGAAATGCAAAAGGATTAAGGCACGAAGGAGGTTAGCTTAGAGGTTTGGGTAGTACTTCACATATGGTATTATTACAATTCCAGAGACTTAGATAAAAGAAGAACAGGAAACGGCAGATGAATGTCCTAAGATTGAGTGTTTCAGATGTGAAAGAAGGGAATGTCAAAGACGTGGTCGAGTTGCTTTACCGGTCAGGGCGAATCTCACAGCTGCACTAAGGGATGATACATCAGAAGACACATATAGAGATGAAATCTGTGCAGAACTGAGGAATCACAGCGATGAAATCGCAATGTTGGGCATATACTACAGGTCTTTCAACAGTCATTGGGAAATATAAGGGAGACTATGTGGACAGATTTTGGAAAGATGTAAAAGTAACATTATTACTGTGGGGGTTGATTTAATTTCCCCTATTTAGACTAGGACTCTCTTTGTGCAAGGGGCTTGGATGGGACACTACTTCTAAGGGCCATTCAGGCGGGGTTCTTCATAAATTTCGTTCAGGGAAGGTGTTATACTACACCTGGTTTTGGGAAATGGGTGAATGAAGTTTTAGTGGAGAGCATTTCGAGAGTAGGGGCCATAATACTGTGGATTTTAAGATACCTATGGATAGGGGTGACTGCATTTTTCGGTTGGTGATGTGAAATTGGGAGAAGATGGACAACAACAACATTATGCAGGAACTGGAGATGATGATTGCAGGCAATTATTTGTGGGTAAATCCTCATTGGACATGAGGGAGTATTTAAAATGGCTGTCGAAAGCAATTCAGGAGCGGAATATTCCTGTGAGACATTGCTATGGCACATTCCTTCAAGCTATTAATCTATATAATAAACAGCGATGGTTCCTGTAGCGATCAATTTGGTACACCCGCTATAGGAAAAAAATCAAACACGTTAACCTTCGTCCACAAATTTTGGATCCAATTTGCCAACTTTCCTTCAATCCCATGGGTTTTTCCTGTTAGACTAGTCTTCCATGTGGGACCTTTCCACAAGCCTTAATGAAGTTGTGTAATCCACATCACCTGTCGTTCACTGGTCAATATTTTTAGACACCATTTCAAAAAACTCAACTGAATTCCTCAGACTGATTCTTCCTCTCCCAACTCCCACTGCTCTCTAATTCGCTGACCGATCCCTGCTGCACTTCTGAACAGTGGAGCGACAGTATCTGTCACCCAATCATTTGGCATTCCACGTATGACCAACAAAGTATTAAATACATCCACCACGGCCCCAGCAATCTCCTCCCTTGCCTCCCATAGAAGCCTGGGATACGTTTCATTGGGCACTGGGAGTTCTCCACCGTTATGCGTGCAAACATATTCAATGACTCCTCCTTCTTGATCTTAACATATTCTAGACCTTCACCTTCCCTACTGAAATCCATGGCTTCAATTTCCTTCACTTGTGCGAATAAAGATGGTAAGTATTCGTTTAAGATCTCACCTATTTCCTCTGTCTCTATGCACAGATTATCTCTGTGCTTTGTAACTGACCTCACTCTTAAGCTGGAAATCCTTTTACTCCAACTGTACATCTATAAACCTGCTTTTCTTTAATCGTTTCTGCCAAGCATATTTCATGGCCATTTTTTTGTCCCTCATTTTTAATTCCCTCCTTGTACTCTTTATAATTTTGAAGGTCTGAGAGTGTTCATTGCACTGTAAATTCTTTATCAAACTCACAATTTTGTGTGATCAGTGCTCGCGAGAATTACTGTCTTTGTCATTCCCTCTTCAGGGAACACAGTGGCGCTGAATTCTCACTCTATCACTTTGAAATTCTTCCTTTTTTTCTGAATTCAATTATTTAGTACCAGTCTAGTTGCAGACCCTGTCTAGTGATCGTGATAATATAATGATAAGGTGGCTTCCGCAAATGTGGACTCTTCACTTCTGCACTATCCCTTCCTTTTTCCATAATGGCTTTGAAACTTAGAGATATGACCTCTATTCCCAAAATCCTTATGTCCATCATCTTTTCAGGATTCTGTAAAATCCAGCCCTTACCATCTTGACAATCTGCTAAACCACCTGCAGCCTCTGCAGTACAAGAAATCACTGTAATAGTCTCCAGTCCTTAAAGAAGTGCTGCATAATGTCCGAAAGCACGCCACTCCATCCCAAACACACACATCCCAAACCGTACAAAATTGTCCAATTCCTTTACTGCTTTCTGACAATCCCCCCAGTACAGTATTTTGAAGCTACTTGATCTCTCCTCAGATCTGCAATCTTGCCTACACTCTACAATCTCCAGTACCTGACAGACCTCGTCTGTCACTGCAATGTTATTTACCTCTGATCACCTCCAGTCACTACTCAACTTCCTAGTTCTCGAATTTCTAGAAGCTACCAAAACCATCCATTTGTCCGAGACATCCTCTCGATTGTTATTACGTCTTCCATTCCCTTCAATTGCCTTTACAACCACAGCCAGTACATTGAACCCATGCTAACTCGGAAAACTCGTCCAATGTTTCCAACCCAGAGGATTACTAAATTCATCCAGTCTCTACAACCGCTCGTACCTCTGTAATTGTCTAGGGATTTTCTTATTGCTGCAATCTCCTCCAGTCTCTCAAATGGAAAGCATCGATGTAACAAATTCCTGTTCCTGACTGTGTTCTCCTCCTTTTCCGATAAACGTCACGAACATTGTGTCCTGATAAAATCTCTGCAATGGTCTGTATGGTCAGATACAGGAGTGGCGTGATAGTTGACTGTTTAGCACAGCAGCCTCATAGTGTCAGGGACCTAGTTCAACCTCAGCTTTGTCTGACTGCCGGTGTGCAATTTGCATGTTCTCTCCGTGTCTGTGTCTATTTATTCTGGTTCCCTGGTTTCCTTACACAGTCTAAAAATGTACCTTTTATGTGGCTTTGCCATCATAAATTGACCATAGGGTTGTTTATGGTAGTTGTGTTAACCATGAGAAATACGGGTTTACATGGATATTTCGGGCAATGAGTGTGGTGGAATTCTCTTCGTAGTCTCCTTGTGGATTTATTCGCCAGAATGGCCTGTTTCCACGCTGTAAAGATTCCACTCAGGTCTTCCTCTAGTCCTATCAACCATTCTTGTCTCTTTAACCTTGCCTCATATCCAACCTTCTCGACCTTCTGTAATCCCCTACAGCCTCTGAAACACAATAAGCTTCTCCAGTCATTACAGAGCTCCCTATGTCTGTCCACTCATCCTGTACTAAGAATTCTTCTTGTGATTGTAGCTTTGGCCACTTGTTGGAATATTTCCCATCACTGTTACCTCTTGCAACTCCAAGAATCATTTATATCTCTGTAAACTCATCTGGATTGTCTAAACGCCCCCTTGACAGTAGTGTCCCCGGACCTGCTCTATGTCAATAAAGCAATTAAATCTTGACAACCTTCCTCCAGCCGTTCAACGCTGGCTATCTGCATAAGCTCTTCCAACCCGACAGCACTCCTGTTTCGGTAATCGCCCCAAGTCCACTTAATACATTCTTCGTGAAATGCTCTATAATCCATTGAACTCTCCCTTACACTGTCGGGAACAGTGGAGCCTTCTCCAGTAAATACAAGCTGAAAATGTGTTGCTGGAAAAGCGCAGCAGGTCAGGCAGCATCCAGGGAACAGGAGAATCGACGTTTCGGGCACAAGCCCTTCTTCATTCCTGAAGAAGGGCTTGTGCCCGAAACGTCGATTCTCCTGTTCCCTGGATGCTGGCTGACCTGCTGCGCCTTTCCAGCAACACATTTTCAGCTCTGATCTCCAGCATCTGCAGACCTCACTTTCTCCACCAGTAAATACAACCTTTGCTATGCAAGTAAGTTACTACAGCAGTCCCTATCCCTCAAACCCCTTCTACTAATAAAACCCTCCATGTCTGATATTCACCTTCAGTCCCTACATCCCTCCCGATCTATGTAACGTTGTCTATTAAAAATGCTTCTGTCTCTTCTACTGTCCCTATCCGTGTAATTTCTTCCAGAACCAAACACTCTTTTTAGCTTTAATTTTTTTCAGGCCACACAACCCTCACTCTCTAGAACCTGATCATCTCCAATAAACCTCCGTTTTGCTGTAAATAAAATAATGAATTAGCTTTTTGTCATATGTACTCAAACGAGTAGAGCGAGAAACTTTTGACTCTCCACCTACAGCGTCATTGGAATCACAAGGGTGACTATTTACTGACTCTTCAGTTATAAGGTTAGGTACAATGCAGCAATGTCACCAACACGCAGTATCATTTTAAGTACAGAATACGGAGATATAATCCTTATTAAGAGAATACAGATATCAAGATTAAAAAAAAAAACGTTGGCATTCGTTGCCACACTCGCCATCAAAGTTTTGCATGCAACTTCCAGAACCATTCATAGAGCCGTGTAAACTGATCTGGATTGCAAAAACTTGCATTTGACTGTCACCTCCTCAGGCCCCCTCGATAGTAATAAGGTGATTAAGTCTTAACAAAATTGCTGCTATCCCTAAAAAAGTGTAAATTGCTGCTATCCCTACACTGACTATCTCGGTAACTTCTTCCCAACTCTACAGTCCTCCCTCTGGCAGTAATCACCTCCAGTTCCTGTAATCCTCTGCGTGTAACCTCGTCGAATCAACAGAATACACGTAACCTCTGTCAGCTTCTCCACTCTCTCACTCTGTCTGTATCAGTGTAAACCTCGCCAGTAAATACAGACTTCACTCTCCATGTAAACTCGCTATAGCAGTGCCTACCCCTAGAAGGTCCTCCTGTCAAAAGAGCTGGCCATGCCTGCGTATTTGCCCTCAATCCGCACATATTTCATTATCTGTGTCATCTTACCTAGACCATTCAATTCACTTTATTGATGAAGCAAGTCCCAGTCTCCTAAGCGGTCCCTATCTATGTTGATCTCTTCCAGATCCAAAATATCTCCCTTAACTTTCTCATGCCACACAATCCTCACTACCTGTCATCTACTACTATTCTAAAAATGTCCCCCTCTCTGTGAATTGTTCCAACCAACCCAAACCTCCTTATAAACCCCTGCATCTCCGACAATGTGGCTAATCGGTGGAACCTCTTCCTGTCTCAATAAGAATATCAATCTGTAGAGAACTGACAATCCTCCCATTCTGTGTAATCCTCTCAGATCCCTGCAATATTCCCGATCTGTAGAACCCTCTCCAATGCCTGTGAGTTTCCGGATCAAGTTCCTACAAGACTGAATGTCGATGCAACATCGTCCCATCGCTTTCACACGCCCAGTCAATGCAATGTTCAGCAGTCCCTCCATCCATCTACTCATCTCCATATTCTGTTTCTGCACTGACGCCCCTATCTGAGCAAATGTCGCCCTCCCCCACAACGTCCCAAGCGAAGGAACTTCCTCCATCACCATGAACCCTCATAATTATGAAGCCTCCGTTTGCCACTTCAACGCTCGCAATCTGAATCATGGACTTCTTCTGATTGGACCAAGGGATTCAAAACAAATATTTTGTAATTTTAAATGCACAAACCTGGGATCTTGTTGACCTGCATGTGGAGAACTTTATTGGAATGGCTGAGCGCAGCTTCAGATTCCCAGGTTGGGAGATGTAGTTCAAATGTAAATCTATTTGGCCATTCTGTCTGAGTGTTTGATTCTGACCTGATGCTGCTCATGTGACCTCCAGCTCTGCACGATACATCAGAGTTCACCTCAGAAAAACCTTAATTTGGGATTTTGTTGATTTTTCTTCTTATTGTAAAGTGGCAAATTAGTAAGATGCAGGAATTGGTTTCCAAAAGGAGAGAATGAAATATTCTTCATTAACTTTGACCCATGCAGCGAGGTTTTGTGGATTCTGCCGTTTTCTGTGGACTGTCGTTCAGAGCAGGATATAACCTGGGAATCTGAGTGAGGATTTTCTTTGTTTTGTGCAATTAGTCATCATGTGACTGTAATGGAGATGTTGTGCTGTGGCAAGGCTGTAACAGTGTAAATACCTAACCGATGGTATGTCTCCAATGGGTCAGAAGTTTGTGCACTGGGATTTGAGCACAAGGAGCTGGGAAACCTCATGTTGTTTGTATGTGGGGCTTGCACCAGACTGGGTGAGCGCAGCTAACTGAGGAAATGACAAATCGAGAGCTTGGGGTCTTTCTGTTCTGTCTGCCCTTGTACCATAAAGTTACTTACCTCTCATTAAGTGACCCTGTTCCGTTCTCCATTCCTGGGAGGACACCCTCACTGTAACCCACTTCTGCCGCTGAACGTCTCTCCTCTCTCTAACCCCAGACCTTACAGCCTCGCCTTTGTCTATTATCTCCTGCAGTCTGCAATGACCTTGTTCTTTGTTACCCTGTGAAATTCGTTGGTGCTGTGTGGAAACAAACCCGAAGTAGATATGAATCACTGAAATAAAGTCCCCTTCTCCATCTTATATGGGAATTTTCTTTGTCAAAATGAGCCTCCTTGTGTGCCTGTCCCATAAGAGGAAGGAGGTATCATTTCAGCATCCATCCTATCAGTTCCCTGGGAATCCGGACATTTAATGAGTTCTATTATCATCATGATAACTCACAGCAGGCAAAGGACCCAAGTATCCAAGTCAGTAACCCTCTGTGTTTCTGCAACCACTTCCTGTTGCTCTGTCCCTCTGAAAGCTATCCCAGACTGGATAGTACTCCAAACTACTATTTACTGGGAATGCTTTACAACTCCTTAGTACTGCAAACTTCATACACTCTGACAATCCGCCTGAATCGCTATGAAATTCTCCGGCTTCTACAGTGCTCCCAATTTCTAATTTCTGTGACAGCCATATCTGTATCCCCTAGTCATTACATTTCTCCTTGTCTTGGTGAACTCTTTATCTCCGGAAGGTCCTGCAGCTCCAACATCCATCCCGATCTGTGGAACTTCCTCTGGACACCACAACCCTCGCAATGTCTGCAGACTGCTCCAGCCCTCGCCATGTCTCTAACAACCTTCGTTCCTGCCAATCCTACTAACACGTCCCTAAAACCCTCCAAATCTGTGGAACTCCACCAGACTTTATTACCTTCTTGGTCTCTCTGACTGTCGCAGTGATTTCAAACATCACCAATTCCACAACGTTTTCCAGTCTCATACTATGGTGAGTGGTTCCTGTCTGTAAAACCCCCCACATACGTTCGAGACAACACCCTCGCCCTCCACCTATTCCAAGAATTCCGTTTCCCCGGCCCCCAACGCTTAATCTTCACCATGGATTTCCAATCCCTCTACACCTCCAAGTTCTACGTTTCTTCCTCTTCTGATGTCTCCAACACGACCCTTCGAACGACACCCTCATTCGTTTTGCTGAACTTGTCCTCACCCTTAACAGTTTTTCCTCGATCCTTCCAGTTCCTCCAGACCAAACGGGTAGCCATGTGCACCGGTATGGAGCCGAGCTATGCCTGTCTGTTTATTGGCTACGTAGAACAGTCCATCACCATAGTGACACCGGCACCACTCCCCACCTCTTCCTGCCTTACATTGATGACTGCATTGGCGCCACCTCATGCTCCCGAGAGGAGGTTGAGCAATTCATCAACTTCACCAGCTCATTCCACCCCGAACTTAAATTCACCTGGACCATCTCTGACACCTTCCTCCCGTTCCTGACGACCGACTTGCCACTGACATTTTTTTACAAAACCACCAACTCCCACAACTACCTGGATTATTCCTATTCCCACCCGACCTCCTGCAAAAATGTCATCCCATATTCCCAATTCCTCCGCCTCCGCTATGTCTGCTCCCAGTTCCACAACAGAACACACCAGATGGCCTCCTTCTTTAGAGACCACAATTCCCGTTCCCACGTGGGTAAAGATGCCCTCCAACGCATCTCATCCACGTTCCCCCCTCCGCCCTGATACCCCACCCCTCCAACCGTAATAAGGAGAGAACCCGGGAGCTCACCTTCCACCCTACCAACCTTCGCATAAACCGCACCATCCGCCGACATTTCTGCCACCTCCAAAAAGACTCCACCACCAGACCAGGGATATATTTCCCTCCCCACCCCTTTCCAGCTTCCACAATGACCATTCCCTCCGTGACTACCTGGTCAGGTCCACGCCCCCCTACAATCCACCCTCCCATCCTGGCACCTTCCCCTGCCACTGCAGAAATTGCAAAACCTGCGCCCGCACCTCCTCCCTCACCTCCATCCAAGGCCCCAAAGGATCATTCAACATCCATCAAAGTTTCACCTGCACATACACCAATATCATTTATTGTATCCATTGCTCCCGATGCGGTCTCCTCTACATTGGGGAGACTGGACACCTCCAAGCAGAGCGCTTTAGGGGACATCTCCTGGACACCCGGACCAATCAACACCACCGCCATGTGTCCCAACATTTCAACTCTTCCTCTCACTCTGCCAAGGACATGCAGATCCTGGGCATCCTGCACCGCCGCTCCCTCACTACCCGGCGCCTGGAGGAAGAATGTCTCCTCTTCCGCCTCGGAATATTTCAACCCTTTGCTATCAATGTGGATTTCACCAGTTTCTTCACTTCCACTTCCCCCACCTCACCCCAGCTCCAGCCTTCCAGCTCAGCACCGCCCTCATGAAGTGTCCTTCCTGCCTATTTTCCTTTCTACCTATCCACTCCACCCTTCTCTCTGACCTATCACCTCCATCCACACCCCTATCCACCTATTGTACTCTTTGCTAATTTCTCCCCATCCCCACCCCCTCTCATTTCTCTCTCCACTCTACAGGCACCCTACCTCTGTTCCTGATGAAGGGCTTTTGCCCGAAACGTCGAATTTCCTGCTCCTCGGATGCTGCCTGGTCGGATGTGCTTTTCCAGCACCACTCTAATCTCGACTCTGGTTTACAGCATTTGCAGTCCTTGTGTCTTACCTCTAAAACTCACCTGCCTGTGTAAATCATTCAACTGATACAACACTACTCATTTCTGTCATCTCACGCCACCTCAACCATTCTCCCTGTCTCTATAAACTGCCTGCCACTTGTACTTCCCTGTACGTGTCAATACCTCCAGTGACTGCAAGCTTCTTGGTTGTGTAATGCCAACCAGACCCTACAGCCATCACTATCTGTGTAATAACCGTCACGCCCATATCCAACTTGCTGCCACCTTCTCTCACCTTTGCAACCCTCCCTATTTCTTGACATTCTTCAGTCGCTAAATCCATCCCTGTCTGTGTAATACCCTCCAGTCTCGAAAACACGCTCAATCTTTTTAACCTCATCAAACCCTGACAGCTTCCCCACCTCCACCCCTCCACACCCCCCCCCCCCCCCCGCCACCCCTGTGCACACTCCATCAGATGCGATATACCTCCCTATCGGTGTGACGAATTTGCGGTCAATTAAATTCTCCTTATATCTGTAAACAATTCGTCTCACTGTCGCCCATCCTAATGTCGTAAGGTACTCCAGTGCATCACAACACTTTGTATGACTGCAGCCTCCTCCAGTCACGATAAGCTTCCCGATCCGTGTCCAGCATGCACAACACTCACTCACTCCAAAATATCTTCTAGTGCATAAAACCAGATCATTCTCGGATATTCGCCAGTCCATACTACCCTCTCTGTCCATTTAATATTTTCCTGTCCAAACAACCTTCCCTATACCTGTAATACTCTCCAGTCCCTACCATCTTCCTCATCCCGTAGCATTCTCCAGTCAATACCATCCTCCCTGTTCCTGAAATAATCTCCAGGGCATACCATCCTCCCTATGTTTATTACGTTCTTCAGTCCTTGCCATCATCCCTATCCCTGTAACATTCTCCAGTCCATACAACCTCCCTATTCCTGTCACATTCTCCAGTCCTCAACTCATAGATTTCTGGAGATGTTCAGCATGGAAACAGACCATTCAGTCCAAACCATCCATGTCGACCAGATAGCCCAACTCAATCTGGTCTCACCTGCCATCACCGGCCCATATTCCTCCAAACACTTTCCAATCATATACCCATACAAATGCCTCTTAAATGTTGCAATTGTACTAGCCTCCACCACTTCCTCTCACATTCTCCAGTCCATACTATCCTCCATATCTCTGTCACATTCTGCAGATGCGGCAATTGGCATTGAATGTGCCACAACTTTGATTCCCTTGAATGCCACCACATCCTGCTCAATGTAGTATCTAATGATCTGCAGCCCTACACACATGCCTAAGCCTGGAATCTCATCCAGGCCCCTCTATCGCTGCAACTTCCTCCAATGCTAAATTCCTTTTTCCAACTGGCATTCAGCAGCATCAGCAACTATCCTTAAATGTGTAACGTCCTCCTGCCCCTCGATGCCTCCCTGTCTCTGTAAATCACCCCTTTAGCACTTACTGTCACTGAAATACTCCCTACGTTTGCAGCAATTTCAACGAAAGGTCACTTTATCTAAAGAGATCAAATATGATTGAACTGTCTGTATGGAAATGTGGCTGCAGAATGACCATGTCTGGGAAGTGAATCTTGAAAGATTGCCATGATTTTCGCAGGAATGGTAAAACGACAAACAAAGTGTTGTGAAGAATCAATGCAGTTTGCGAATTAGTGAGACAGCCAATTCAACCTGGGAATTTCACGGAAAATGAAATTTCTGAAATGAATTAAACTCAGAGTCATTTTAGTAAAACTTAAAAAAACTGAGAATGTACTTGCAGCAAGGGCAGTACAGTAACTGTGTATTAAAGTAGTCTCCATCCGAACTGGATAACTAATGAGTATCAGTGTTGGAATGGATGGAATCCAGGATTGTAGATGAGATGGTTTTCTGTAACAGCATACCAAGGAGCAATCAAGAGAATGGAGTGTTCGAGATCAAATGTTGTGTAAAAAGATATATCTAATCATCTCATATCAGCGGAGTTTTGTGAGCATAGAACCAAAATATTATAGAATCGTTTTTGAGTTCGAAACAGATTTAGTTAAGATCATAATTCATAGGAATGGCATCAGGCCATTTGCCCATCGAGTATGCTCTGCCCTTCAATGGGATCATGGCTGGTCTGATATCCGCAATTCTACTTTCCTGCCTTTCCTGCGAAAGCCTTGTTTCCCTGATTAATTAAAATCTGACCTTCTCTTCTGTAAATATACTTAATGACCTCGCCTCGACAGCCCACTGCGGTAAGGAATCCCACAGATTCACTCCCCTGTGAGGGAAGAAATTCCTCCTCATCTCTGTCGTGAATTAATGAGGTCTTGCTAGGATTTTATGCCTCCAGTCACACTATCTCGAACAAGGGAAACCAAAGGAAGTGGCAAAAATCGTTATTGAGGGTAAGACAATGGATGTTGTCGATATGAACTTTACCGAGGCATTTGTAAAGTTTCCTCAAGTTAGGTTGGTCCAGAAAATACGTGGAACCGTCCATTTGTCGCAGTTACACTGGCATCACATCCGTCGTTTTCCTCCATTACATTGCTGACTGTATCGGCGCCACCTCGTGCTCTCACGAGTGGGTTGAACAGTTCATTGACTTTAACAGAGCCTTCCACTCTGACCTCAAAGTTCACTTGGCCATTTCCGGCACCTCCCTCTTCTTCCTGGACATCTCCCTCTCCGGTGACCAACTCAGCATGGACATCTATTTCAAACCCAAGAACTCCCACACCTGCCTGAACTACATATCCTCCCTTACCCCCTCCTTCTAAAGTCGCTATCCCTAACTCCGAATTCCTCCGCTGTGTTTTCTCCCAAGAGGAGAAATTCCAACCCAGAACATCATGGGTGGCCTTCTATTTCGAAGATCTCAAAAAGAGGGAGGTGCCTTCCGTGCATCTTCCCCACTTCACGCCTTCAACTGCATTCTACACTTACGTGAGGAACAAGAGGATTGCCAGTGTGAGGGTAGGATCATCAGGGATCGTGAAGGGAAATATGTACCTGGGGTAGCAGGAGGTAGGGAAGGTCCTGAGATAATACATTGCCTCAGTATTCACTGCTGAGATCGATCTTGTCGTTTGTGAAGGATGCGTGAAATAGGTTGATATATAAGAACATGTTTATGTTGAGAAGGCGGATCTGATGAACATTTTGAAAAACATTAAGGATAGATAAATCCCCATGGCCGGAAAAAGATATACCCAAGATTAACTCAGGAAGAGGGAGGAGATTGCTGTACGTTTGACGATGATCTTTGTGTCCTCACTGTCCATTGGAGTCATGCTAGATAATTGCAGGGTGGCAAATGTCATTGCCTGGTTCAAGACAGGGATGAAGTCCAATTGTGTGAATTTGAGACCAGTTATTCTTACGGGCAGTGGAGGCATATCGGAAGAGTAGGACAAGTCTTAAACAAGGAATCAAGCGGGCGAAAAGCGGTCTTAAAATAGTTATAGCAAACAGAATTAAGGAAAATTCCAAAGCATTTTATTCTTATATAAGAAGCAAGCAGGTAACAGGAGAAAGGATTAGTCCACTAAATGATAAAGAAGGAAGGCTGTGTGCTGAACCTGAGAGAATGGGTGAGATTCTGAACGATTATTTTGCATCACTGTTCACTCAGGAGAGGAACATAATGAACCTTGAGATTAGAGATAGACGTTTGATTTGTCTGGATCACGTTGGCATAAGTAGGGAAGATGTGTTGGGTGTGTTAGAGGCATATTAAGGTGGACAAATCCCCAGGACCGGATGGGATATATCCCAGGTTGCTGAAGGAGGCGAGAGAGGAAATACCTGGGGCCTGACAGATACCTTTGTGGCATCCGTAAATACAGGCGACGTGCAGGAGGACTGGAGGGTATCTTATGTTGTCCACCTGTACAAGAAGGTTAGTCGGGATATTTCGGATAACTACAGACCAGTGAGCTTGACGTCAGTGTTTAGGAAGTTACTGGAGAGGGTACTGAGATATACGATCTATTTATATTTAGAAAAGAATGAGTTTATCAGTGATAGGCAACATGATTTTGTGCAGGGGAGATCGTGCCTTACCAACTTAATAGAGTTCTTTGAGGAAGTGACCAAGTTGTTAGATGAAGGAAGGGCTGTTGATGCCAAATACATGGACTTTAATAAGGCGTTTGCTAAGGTTGCCCATTGTAGACTAATGAAGAAAGTGAAGTCACATGGTGTGCAGGGTGTTCTAGCTAGGTGGAAAAAGAACTGGTTGAGCAACAGGAGACAGTGAGTAGTAGTTGATGGGAGTTTCTCGAAATGGAGAAAGGTGACCAGCGGTGTTCCACAGGGTCCACTATTGTTTGTAATATACATAATTGATCTAGAAGGGGTACTGTTGCCATGATCAGCAAGTTTGCAGATGGCACAACGTTTGGTGGAGTAGCAGAGAGCATTAGGGGCTGTCAGAGAATACATGAGGATATAAATAGACCGGAGATTTGGGCGGAAAAGTCGCAGATGGCTTTCAATCCAGACAAATGTAAAGTGATGCATTTAGGCAAGTCTAATTCTGGAACAAATTATACAACGAATGGAAGATCCTTAGGAAACGGAGAGGAGCAGACAGTGTGCAGGTCCATTATACCCTGAAGGTTGCTGCACAGGTTGATAGAGTGTTCGAGAAGGTATTTGGTATGCTTGCCTTTATTATACAGGGTATTGAGTATTAGAGCTGGTAAGTCATGTTAAAATTGTACAATTCATTGGTTCGGCCGCATTTAGAATATTGTGTACAGATTTGGTCGCCACATTACTAAAAGGATGTGGACGCGTTGGAGAGGGTTCATAGAAGGTTTACGAGGATGTTGCCTGGAATGGAAGGTGCTAGCTATGAAGAGAGGTTGAGTAGGTTAGGTTTACTTTCACTGGAAAAAAGGAGATTGGGGAGACGTGATTGAGGTTTACAATATCATGAAGGGTATAGACAGAGTGGATAGAGACAAGCCTTTTCCTAGGGTGAAGGATTCGATAACCTTTCAAGGTGAGAAGTGGAAAGTTTAAGTGGGAGACACACGGCAAGTACTTCACACAGAGAGTGGTGGGCGTTTGGAACGCATTGCCAGCAGAGGTGGTAGAGACAGGCACGGTAGATGCATTTAAGATAAGCACACTGAGATATATTCGTTGAAATTTAGAAGAACGAGAGGAATCTCATTAAAAACTCACAGAAACAGAAATAAGATCGAAGCAGGGAGGATGTTTCCACTGGTGGGTGAAATTCGAATTCGGGGCCACAGTCTGAAAATAAGGAGCAGCAGTTTTAGGACTGACCAACCCAAAGGATTGTGCATTTGTGGAATTCAATGCCCACCTAAACAGTCGAGGCTACCTCGTTGAAGGATTTAAAGGCAAACGCATTGACACTTATGAACAGTGCAGGAATGAAAGGTCAATGGTACTGGGCGGGTAACTGGAGCTGATTCCAAGAAAAGGTCAAGCACAATCCGATTGAATTGTGGAGCAGATGAACAATTGGCCTACTCCTGCTCCGGTTTCTTGTGTTCTTAAGTATTGACATGTTTTTATTGTTTTGTGCACAAAGTGCCAGTTCAGTGGCGTTTGGGGAGTGATTTCCACCATGACACTGAGTGGATCTCACGAACATTAATTGGAGTTTGAGCCCACACTGAGAATCACGTTGGGTTTCCTCCATTTCTCAGTGCACACCATTCCAGAGCAACTCCCTATGCACTGGAAATCCTGGAATTACCCAGCAATATTGAGAAGCAGTGCCGTTTTTGAAAGCACATAGTGAACTGGGAAAAGCTCAAACCGTGCAGAGCTACCCTGCACCGCCCTGATATTGAGACTGTACCTGGCAGGAAGAGGGAAATAACTGCTCTTCCCAAACCCGTGTTGAGGGCTCGGGCATGGAGCTCCTTCTGGGTGGGAAGGGTCACAGGCAGGATATGCCCTTCCTCCAGGACCAGGTGTGGAGGACATGACACCAGACCATGCCTGCCCTCTCTGAAATTGCCATTTGGGTTACAGCAGTCTTAGCCAACGAGAGGAATGGACAAAATTGTAGGGAGATCATTGTCCTTGTCCAAGCCATCAGTGTAAAGGGAGACCCATGAAGAATCTCACTATTCCCCTTGAGAAGAACAAACAAGTGGCTCTGAGATTATTAACAGACTGGAAAGGAGAAATGGCCTCATCCTGTCTCTCTTTTACAGACTCGATGGTTAAATGACTTCCTCCTATCCTTGTGTTCCAAACTCGAGGGGCTGAATGGCCTCCTCTTGTCCCACTGTAACAAACTCGAGTGCCTAAATTACCTCTTCCTATCGCACTGTAACAGGCTTAAGAGGCTGAATGGCCGAATCTTGTCCCTACGTAACAGACTCGAGAGGCTGACTGGCCTCCTCCTGTCTCTCTGTAACAGGTTTGAGAGGCTAAACGGCCTCCACCTGTCTGTCTGCAACAAGCACATGTGGACTGAGTTTATTTCCATCTTCATGTGCAGCAGTCCCAGTACTCTGAATGATGTCTAAAGTTTATGAAAGGCTTTGATAACCGGACACTTAACAGAAAGAGCAAAATTAAGCAAAGTCAGTGGGCAATAAATATTATTGCCTTGATTTGTGTTTTCAGGATATTTCCCTCGTACCTACCATTTGCAGTTAGCATGTTATTTTATCTCTGTCTACTTTTATAAACAGCGGGGGACAGATACAATCCTGCAGTGTTCTGACACAGGTCCCACATACAAGAAAGAAAGATTAAAAAGAGTAAAAGATTTATACTTCATCCCTCAGTGACCTCATCCATTCCATTCAAACCCAGAAATTGTTCACTTTTATTGTGATCTCAAAAGTGATGCAAGGAAGGGGTTAACTGAACCTGTTTGTTTAATGGCTGTGATTAATGTTAGTCTCCATGGATTCTAATTATCTCAGTGGAATTTTCTCATTTTTTAAATGATAAATGGACTTCATTCAATGCATTATCCCATAATATGCGCGGTAGCATCACCTACAGTGCGAACAGGGATCAGCAGCTCCCTGCTAGTGCAAAGGGAAAGAGAGAACAGAATCTGAGAACATTCGGGTCGAATGTTCCAGCAATGGATCCGAATCTGAGAACAGTAGACTGGAATGTTCCAATAATGGACAGGGATTTATATTGGGATATTTGGCTTCTTTTGACATATTATGATCGATGGTCATTATCAAAACGGATCCAATATGCATTTTATGTTATTGATTATTTTTATTATCCAATTCTAGCCACCGTAGGTGTGGCTGGTAAGTCTTACTGTTTAGTTACTAATTATGTACACCGTATTTGATATAATACTGTTCTCCTCATCTACTCTATTCTCCTTCTGCTGTTCTTACTCCTGCTGAGAATCTGAATCCAGATATTCATTCCATAAACCACTACTAACTACATCAGTGAGTTGTTCATTCAGTCTTTCACTTTTTGCTTCTGGCAGTACCACACAGAGGTCTTTCTGTTGACCTCCTTAGTTTCAGCTGTGAAACACTGCTTTTGTTATTTACATATAGAGAGCCTGAGGTCCCTCTGTTCTGCTGTGCTTTCAAACTCCATTTCCTTCTTCCTATTCAGTCCCATGATTGGCCAGTACATGAAGCTGAAACAGAAGAATCACAACTGTTGTGATCCCTTTGACCACGAGCTGATTCCTGACACAATACCTTGACCATTCCTAATTGTAACAACTCACACCTCGCACCTGCTGCTTGAACTTTGAGCCATGAAATACATTCATAGTGATGTCAATAATCTTGTGTTCATACTCCCAGCTGCAAATCTGCAGAAACAAACCTGAATTGATACTCCACAGCTCAACTCACAGTCAAATTCCATCCAAACATTTACCCTTTGCACACTAATCTATATTATTACATGGAGAAAGTGAGGACTGCAGATGCTGGAGACCAGAGTTGAAAAGTGTGGTGTTGGAAAAGCATAGCAGGTCAGTCAGCATCCAAGGAGCAGGAAAATCGACGTTTCGGGCAAAAGCCCTTCTTCAGGAATCCTGAAGAAATCCAGGAATCCAGGAATCCCTGAAGAATGGCTTATGCCAGAAACGTCGATATTCCTGCTTCTTGGATGCTGACTGACCTGCTGCGCTTTTCCAGCACCATACTTTTCAACTATATTATTACATGGTCTGCCAATAACTTTACTTTGATATTCTCAAACACATCATCGCATCTGTCCAATCCCTCAGTATCACTCTGTCCATTACTCAAACCCCTGCTGTTTTTCAAATTTAAACTGATTTCCTCCATGCGTGCTCTCTCTCAACAGTGATTTTCACATCTAACACCGCCCCAGATACACACACAAACACACGCACGCGCACACACACACACACACACACACACACACACACACACACACACACACACACACACACACACAATCCCTTGCCTTTTTTTTTGCTGGATGGAAACGCAGTGACGTAAGATGGGGGGTCCATTTACTCTCACTCACAGTATAGCCTGCAAACCTTCCCGTGCTGAGCAGATGTCTAGTGCAAGTATCGTAACAATACACAGCCAATTTTGCCATGTGTACCCGTGCTGGGCAGAGGGTTCAGCTGAGAGAGAAATACACTGGCATAGTCTGCACAGCTCTCCATGGCCTGCTACCTTGTCATGGTTAATGATGCCCTGGCTGCTTCTGTGAGGCAAATTCAGAATTGGAGAGAACAAACAATTTTTATTGATTTAGCAATGCCTCAGTTCAATGTTATGCATTTCACGATCTGAACCTTCCAACGTATTACTCATCCAGTTGCCCCCAGTCCTCTGTCTTTTACTTTACCTATGTTTCAACAGCATGTTCTCAAATAATTGTCTGTTTCTATCTTTCATGTGAATCTTTCTGTCCCTCTGCCTCTTTTTCTAGCTTTATTTCTTGGTTCCCTGGTGTACCAAATGCTGGCGCTATAAAGCTCAGAAAAAATGAAATTATATGTGTGACTTTCGACAATGTCCCATGCTTTGAAATACGCCTTTGAGACTTGGTCTGTGCCTGTCCACTGATGGTCTGTGTTTGTCCCTCTCAGCTGATCTTTTGGTCATAACATAAGGAAGCCCCCCGAGTATTATTGCAAAGGACCAGGTATCAAACGTGTAGCTGAGGAGTTTCTAAAGACTCGTATCGTGAACAAGTTAGTGGTGCTGCTGGGGCTGGCTTGCTGGAGTTTGTGCTGTGAGCTTCTCAGATATTAGGGAGAGCCGAAGGTTTGATGACCCAACTATGGATGGAGCATGAGGATTGTAGTGACAACATCTAGGCCTGTAACAGGAACAACAATAGGGCAGAGATGTGAAGCTCTGAAATCACGCAGTGAGTGTGTGTGGAGAAAGGGATCTCCCCTACCTCTCTGTGTCTTTTCCTGTACCCATACACACACACTCACTCTCGTCCCCCTCCACACGCGTCCTCGCCCCTCTCTCACACACAGGCACACACTGACACACTGACACATGCCGACAGAATCATTCACACTCGTACTCTGTCTCCGTCCACACACACACTCCCTCTCTCTATCAAACACGCACACAAAGATTCGCACCCACATTATCTCTTGCTCCACCCCAGACACATACTCTGAACCTCTGGCACACACACATCCACACTCACACTCTTCCTCTCTCTCCCCAGCACACACATACGCTCCCCCTCTCACACACGCATGTATATGTAAATCTATGTGGTTAATTTGCATTTACAGATTTGTACTTGTGGATACATTCTACTTTTTTTTTACAAAAAGCATACTCTTTGTTGGCAGTCAGTCAACTTGGCAATTTCTGAACACCTACTTTGGTAAGAAAACTAGTCTGGCTCCAAGTTAAGTTACAGACAGACTCCAAAATAGACCGAAATTACATTGTTTGACTTTAGATGTAACCTCCTTTACAATCGTAACACCTGAAGTTATCTTGAGACAGTGATTTAAATGACATTCTGAGATTTGAATATTTATCAATCCAGACCTGTGTCCGAACTGGTTACAGATTAATGTCACATCAGGTCTGTTCAATTCTTTCGCTTATACCTTTTTACCATATAAATTCTGTGTCAAGTTCTTCCTTCTCTCACTAGCATCTCATGAAGGAGCAGCCTTCCGAAAGCTAACGTTTTCAACTAAACCCGGTGGATTATAAACTTCTGCCGTGTGATATTTGATCTCGTCCAAACCAATACAACCCCGCATGTCATGGCTTTTGTTGGTTAGTCATTCCGGTCTCCAAGTATTTTTTTTTCTAATCCGATATGCGAATGTCTTGCATATCAGTCATTTGGGCGGCAATTTATGCAACACATTCTGGAATTCCAAATATACGACATCAATAGAAAACCCATTATGCACATTGCTTGTTACACTTTTAAGGAACTCAGGCAAATACTTCAAAAAACAGTTTATTCTTCATAGAGCCATATTGACTGATAGATTGTGATTTCACTTCAAACACCTCATGTTATTAATTCCTTACTAATACTTTCTAAAAATAAAAATGCCTTCAATCCCAAAGATTTATGCACTGAAGTTCATTCCCTGGTGAAGCTTCTTATTCTAATTTCTTCTCTTTCTGGAACCTCTACGTTCATTTTCAATTCCTGCATAATAGGCACAGGGCTGTGTAAGACGCATAAGTGGTTGAATGCATTCATACTGTTCCTGGTTTACAAACTCGATGGGCTAAATGTCCTCCTGTTGTTCCTATATTATCGGTTCTATGGGCTGAATGCCCTGCTCATGTTCCTGACAATGTCGCTCAAGCTCGGTTTGTCATGCTCCTGTTGCTGTCCAGAGGTTTGGGACTTACGGAATCTTCCTGCTGCGTTGCAACATTTAGATGGGCTCCATAACAGGCTCGGGATACTGAACAGTCTCCTCCTGAAGTGGGAACGAGGGAGTAGTTGGTATTCTTCTATTCCCATACAACAGAAACGTGCCTGAATTACCTCGTTCTGCTCAAAGAAAATATCTGAAACGCTTTCTTGTCCTTCTCCCTTTCTTGTCCAACAGTCACAATGGGTTCAATGGCCTCATCCTCGTGTGATAATTTCCAGACACTTACTGGTGTCTTGCAGTGCTTATGCTGCAGCTTTTAGAATGCTGAATGGTCTCATTGTTGTGTAACAGGAGAATGGTGTTGCATGGTCTATTATGGGCGCTTTGTTGTAGTGTGGGGGGCCGAATTGGTCTTTTCCTGAAAGTGCACATCAGGGTCCAGGAAGTAAACAGCCTCCTCCTCATCTGCTGCAACAGCGTTAAAGAATCTAGTTTTGCTGTACCTGTTTCCAGGTTTGAGAAGTGGTACGGACTCCTGAATTTGCTGTGCAATTGTCTTCTGTTACTAAGCCTTGAAACAAAATCATCTGTCATTCCTGCAAACGTTAATTGGTATTGAACTCACCTGCTCATCTCTCCCTCCTAAGTTAACGTGACGCTGTGACTTAGTTAGTTAAAATGTTTGTTTAGTAAACAGGTAGATCCAGGAGTTGAAACCCTACCAATGCTGGTTACTCGCATTAGCCACTGAATTTTTAAACTTGTCTCAAATGCCATGTTGCCGTTCCTTCAGGTTGGTGATCCAACCGTGTGCTGTGGATAGAGACAGCTATTGAAAGAATGCGATTGGTGTGTTTAAAGGAAACAATGCTACTATTACTATTGCCTGGGTTTGTCCCCCATTAGAGAATATTGTGTTCAGTTAAGGTGATGGCACACTGGTGTGATCAATTCCCTATGCAGCGAGTTATACAGTAATGTCCACAGGAGCTGGATTCAAAGTTTGCTCACGGATGCAGAGCTGACCATGCTAAGGTGTAGGATTTCGATTTCTGCCTGAATGTAGCTGTGGGTTCAAATCCCACCGCTGGCATTTGTGCAGATAATGTGTTCTGGTGATCCATGGTGTGGGTGAGAATTATTTAAATTAATTACAATTTAATGTGTTTTTGATGAGGGACAGCGCAGCAACTTCTGCAATTTAGCAGCCATGCCGATTTTTTGTCGTGTAGAGTTGTTAACATTGACCTCACACGTGAAATGTGACTGGGCAGTAATCAGGCTCTCCTGCAGCTTCATTGTTCAGGCGATCTGCGTTGCCCACACTGGCAAGCTCAGTGGTTAACACTGCTGCCTCACAAAAGCAGAGGGCTGGGTTTAATTGTAACCTCAGGTGACTGTCTGTGGGGAGTTAGCACCTTCTCTCCTTGGCTTGAATGGGTTCCACCAGCGGGTACTGCAGTTTCCTCCCACACTCTCAAGATGTGCAAGACTGATACATTGGTCATGCTAAGTTACCCATAATGTCCGGAGATAAGCAGTATAGGTGAAATTAGTCATGGAAAATGCAGGGTTACAGAGATTGGGTAAGGGAACGCGTTTAGATGGGACGGTATTAGGAGGAGCAGAGCGGGGCTGATGGCTCAAATGGCCTGCTCTCACACGAGAGGGATTCTATGATTAGCATCTTCATTGCCGAAATCGGTTGACCAGATCTATACGTATTTCTCCAGATGTGATATCACTAAGGTCCTGTACAGCAACAGCAATAATTTACTAATCTGCTTTACAAGCAGGACCTTATCATCCAGGTTAGAGTAGTCTCAGCTGTCTGGAGGAATACGCAGCATCGCTGAAAAGTAATTGTCCTTATCTACTCCACGAGCATAACGGGAGATCTGGCGGAAATGTCGCAATGACGCGAAAGAAGAGCAGGTAAGATGTGACGATATCAACGTTGAAATATGCTTCCCCAAATATCTGGTCTGAATCTCCACTTAATCTCTCCAGAGCCCACGTCATACTGATTGCATCGAGTCTGGTATGGTGGAGGTGAGAAACAGCGAGGAGAAGCAAACATGATGAGAGTTTTATATCAAAGTCAAAAGTGTGATACAAATGTTCAGTGTGTTACAAAAAACGGAAATTAGAAATGCAAGTTTGCCGGTACTGCAGTAATCGTGGATAAATTCACATCGAAACTGTGTGAATCCAAGTGAAAGGTAATGCTGTAAAAATGGAATTCACGAGTGTGCATGAAATGGTTTCCTTTAGCAGTCTTTTGGGAAACTAGCCAAAGATCAGGCTGATTTGGAATTGGTGTTATGTGATCAGAGGAGCCAATTCAAAAACGTGCAGTAAAGGAGCTTTTGGGAATAGTGATATTAATGTATTGAATTTTACATGAAGTCCGAATACAAACCAATTTTATTTTCATAAATTACAAGTATATTAATGAGTCATAGAACATAGAACATACAACATAGAAAAGTATAGCATGGAACAGGCCCTTTGGCCCATGATTTTTTGCCAAGGTTTAATCCTAATGTCAAATTTAATAACTTAATGTACACACTCCTCAAATTATTGCTATCCATGTGCATGTCCGTCAGTCGCTTAAATGTCTCCAATGACTCTGCTTCCACCACCACAGCCGGCAACGCATTACATGCATTCAAAACTCTCTGCGTAAAGAACCTACCTTTGACCTTTCCTTTATACCTTCCTCCTACTATCTTCAAACTATGACTTCTCATACCAGTCAATCCTGCTCTGGGGAAAAGTCTCTGGTTATTGACTCTATCTATTCCTCTCATTATTTGTACACCTCGATCAGGTCTCCTCACTTCCTCCTTCTCTCCAGTGAGAAAAGTCCGAGCTTATTCAACCAATCTTCATAAGGCAAGCCCTCCAGTCCAGGCAGCATCCTGGTAAACCTCCTTTGCACCCTCGCCAAAGCCTCTGTATCTTTCCTATAATAGGGCGACCAGAATTGGACACAATATTCCAAGTGTAGTCTCAGCAGGGACTTGTACAGCTGCAGCAAACCCTCACGGTTCATAAACTCTACCACCCTGTTAATGAAAGCCAAAACGCTATATGCTTTCTTAACAACCCTATCCACTTCGGTGGCAACTTTGAGGGATCTATGTACTTGTATACCCTGATTCTTCTGTTTCTCTACACTGCCAAGAATCCTATCTTTAATCCTATATTCAGCATTCGAGTTCGACCTTGCAAAATGCATCACTTCGCCTTTATCCATGTTGAACTCGATCTGCCATTTCTCAACCCAGCTCTGCATCCTGTCTATGTCATGCTGCAGCCTGCCCTCTATACTATCCACGACACGTCCAACGTTTGAGCCATCTGCAAATTTACTAACCCACCCCTCAACCTCCTCATCCAAGTCATTTGTAAAAACTGCAAAGAGCAGAGGCCGCAAAACAGACTCCTGCAGTACCCCACTCAACACTGACCTCCAGGCAGAATACTTCCCATATACAATCACTCTCTGACTTCTGTCAGCCAGCCAATGCTGAAACCAGATGGCCAAATCTCCCTGTATACCATACTTCCTGACTTTATGAATGAACCGACCATGGGGAACCAACTGCTGAAAATGTGTTGCTGGAACAGCGCAGCAGGTCAGACAGCATCCAGGGAACAGGAGAATCGACGTTTCGGGCATAAGCCCTTCTTCAGGAATGAGGAATGTGTGTCCAGCAGGCTAAGATAAAAGGTAGGGAGGAGGGACTTGGAGGAGGGGACTTGGAGGGAAGTGAGGGGGGAGTTGTGGGCGCAAGTCTTGCACCTCCTTGGGGGAGGGGCGTTGGAAATGCGATAGGTGGAAAGAGGTCAAGGTGAGGGTGATAGGTCAGAGTGGGGTGGGGGCAGAGAGGTCAGGAAGAAGATTGCAGGTTAGGAAGGCGGTACTGAGTTTGAGGGATTTGACTGAGACAGGGTGGGGGGAGGGGTAATGAGGAAACTGGTGAAATCCGAGTTCATCCCTTGTGGGTGGAGGGTTCCGAGGCGGAAGATGAGGCGCTCTTCCTCCAACCGTCGAGTTGTTGTGGTCTGGCGATGGAGGAGTCCAAAGACCTGCATATCCTTGGTGGAGTGGGAGAGGGAATTGAAGTGTTGAGCCACAGGGTGTTTGGGTTGGTTGGTCCGGGTGTCCCAGAGGTGTTCTCTGAAACGCTCCGCAAGTAGGCGGCCTGTCTCCCCAATATAGAAGAGGCCACATCGGGTGCAGCGGATGCAATAGATGATGTGTGTGGAGGTGCAGGTGAATTTGTGGCGGATATGTAAGTTTCCTTTGGGGCCTTGGAGGGAAGTGAGGGGGGAGATGTGGGCGCAAGTCTTGCACCTCCTGCGGTTGCAGGGGAAGGTGCCAGGAGTGGAGGTTGGGTTGGTGGGGGTGTGTGGATCTGACGAGGGAGTCACGGAGTGAGTGGTCTTTACGGAACGCTGATAGGGGAGGGGTGGGAAATATATCCTTGGTGGTGGGGTCCGTTTGGAGGTGGCGGAAATGACGGCGGATGATATGCTGTACATGGAGGTTAGTGCGGTGGTAGGTGAGGACCAGTGGGGTTCTGTCCTGGTGGCGGATGGGGGGCGGGGCTCAAGGGCGGAGGAGCGGGAAGTGGAAGAGATGCGGTGGAGGGCATCGTCGACCACGTCGTGGGGGTGGGGCGGGGGAATTGCTTCCCAACTGCTGTCTGATAGCGTCATAATGTCTTTACCCCAATTAAATATATTCCCTCCGTTACGGCTCCTTTCACTCTCCAAGGCTATGCTAAATGTGAGGCAGTTGTGATCACACTTTCACGAAAGTGGTCTCACACCACTAGAACACCAAATCCAAAATGGCCTCTCCCCTCGTCGGTCTATCTACACACTGACTAAGAAAACCCTCCTGAACACACCTGACAAAAACGGCTCCATCCAAACCACCTGCACTTCGGAGGTTCCGGTCGATATTTCGAAATTTGAAATTACCCATAACAACAACCCTGCTACTTTTGCATTTTTCCAGAATCTGCTCGCCTATAAGATCTTCAATCTCTCTACTGCTATTAGGTCGTCTGTAGAAGACACTAAATGCGGTGACTGTTCCCGTGTTGTTCGTAACTTCCACCTGTACTGACTCAGTAGACAAGATTTCCTCAACAATCTTCGTTTCTGTAGCTGTGATGCACTCGTTGTTTAGCAATGCTGCATACCCTCCTCTTTTTCCACCCTCACTGCTCTTTCTAAACATTCGAAATTCTGGAACATCAAGCAACCACTCCTGCCCCTCTGAAACCCACGTCTATATAGCCCCACGTAGTGATCCATGCTCTCAGTTTATCACTCTTATTTCGGACACTCCTTGCATGAAAGCAGACACACTTTAACCGATCCCTTTGTTTCCTCGCGTCAGAAACCTTCTTGATAGAATCAATATATCCGGTCACTGTCCCGTCTGCAACTGACCCCCTCTCAGACACGTGGCTCTGATTCCCACTCCCCTGCCAAACTAAATTAAAGCCTCCCGAATCACTGGAGCAAACCTCTCACCCAGGACATTGGTGTTCCATCAATCCAGATGAAACCCGTTCTTCATGTACAGGTCCCCCCTTCCACAAAAGGTATCCCAATGGTCTAGGTATCTGAAGCCGTCCCTCCCGCACAAGTCACGCAGCCACGTGTTAAGCTGCATTCGCTGATTGTTCCTCATCTCACTACCTCTTGGGACCGGTAACAAACCTGAGATCACTCGTCCTGCTCTTCCGCTTCCAACCTAACTCTGTATAGTCACTTTTCAGATCCTCAATCCCTTTCCTAGCTATATCATTGGTGCAAATATGCACCACGATTTCTGGTTGCTCACCCTCCCTCTTCTGAATGTTGTAAACCCGATCAGCGACATGTAGGACCCTGGCACCACGGAGGCAACACACGTTCCAGGCGTCCCGTTCCTGACCACAAAACCTCCTTTCAATTAGTCTTAAAAACTTCTTAGAATTTCTTCACTCCTCCCACGCACCTCTCAGCAAATGGATGCCCCGACAAATCGAGGTAAATCTTTTAAACGGTTAGACTCACCTTCCCAGAATTCCTTCGCTTCTCGATCGCACCTCTCGGCGAATGGATGCCCCGACGTCTGAGGTAACTCTTTTAAACGGTTAGACTCATGTCCCCAGAATTCCTTCCCTGTTTCCTCGCACATCTCGGCAAATGGATGCCCCGACGCCCCCATGTCTTTTGAACGCTTAGAAACACCTTCCCAGAATTCCTTCACTCCTCCTTCGCACCTCTCAGCAAATGGATGCCCTGATGATTGAGGTAAGTCTTTTAAACGGTTCGACTCAACTTCCCAGAATTCCTTCGCTCCTCCCTCGCACCTCTTCATGCAAGCCTTGAAGGTATGAGGACCAATTTGGCTACAGTGAATTTGAAAAAGGTACACGAGAAAGGTTAATGGAGGACAGACAATGTCGTTATTTATAGAAACGCTATAAGGTGTACAGTATACATATTGTATCCACATGCCCACCCTCCCACAATGGTGCAAATAGCAAAAGGAAAAGATGACTCAAGCATGGTTAACAAAAGAAGTTAAAAATAGATTCGATCAAGCAAAGTTGCTGGGAAAAAGAAACGCCAGATGTTATGGATTCATTGGGACAAAAGAGGACTAAGAAACTGATAAGGAAATTCAAAAGAGATCAAGAATGCAAACTAACATGAAACGTAAAGCCTGATGAAAACCTATTATCAATACTTGAAAGGAAAATGAAAGAAAGGTCAAATGTGAATCACTGAGTGTGCGGATAGAGGACTAATTGTGGAGAACAGAGAAATTACAGGAAAACTGAAGTGTTATTTCGTGTCTGTCTTCATGGTAGAATGTCCAGGAAATCTCCCAGAAATACCACGTGACCAAGAGACCTGTGTAACTAACGAGTAAAATCATTCATATCAGTGATAAGGCAGTATTTCAAAACACACCTGGATTCAGCATTGACAAGTCTGACAGATCAGATGTACTTCATTCTGAAATTTGACACATAGCAGCAATAGACACATAGATTGTACTGGGGCTCAGTGTAATTTTCTTTATTCACTTTGGAAGGTTATGAATGCATTGCAACAATTCAAGAAGGGAAGAAGAGGGAAAGTGGAGAACAATAGACCTGTTAACCTGTCATCCACAGTAGGGAATCTGTTGGAATCTGTTAGAACGAATGTGATATTGGTCCTTTCGAAATAAATAGCACACTTCAAGAGAATGATAATGCATTTATGAATGGGAAACTATATTTTAAAACTTTTTTGCTTGAAGTTATCTCTTGTAGACATAAACAATGGAGAACAAATTGCTGTGATATATTTGGATATTGAGGAGGATTTAAAAAAAATACACAGAGAGTTAGTAGAAAAAAACGCAATTGGCATTGGGAGCAACATGTGCAAATGGGAGCGTAAAAGAGATATTTTTCTTCACTTAATGGGAATCAGAATGTAGGTGATGAAGACCCATCCAGATTGGAACAGGTGGCTTGCCCTATCTTCATGGATGCTGCCTGATCCACTGGAATCTCCAGCATTTGTTGTTTTCAGTATAAATTCAAGCATCGGCAATAAATTGCTACTACGAAAAGTACATATATACTCACATCATTCACACAGAGTTTGTCGAGACTGTCCCTGGAGTACTGTATGCAGTTTTGGTGTCCTGACCGAAGGAAGAATATACTGACCACATATGGTGAATAGACATTCTCCGGATTAATCCATCTGATGGAAAGAATGCCTGATGGGGGAACTCAGTCTGTGTGTTTGAGAGATACAACGAATGAGAAGCGATCTTAATGAAACCGAGAAAGTTCACAAAGAGGGAACTGACTAAAACAGGGACATGGATTAGTGTGAGCAGGCAAGATTACGGAGAATCCTAAGATATTCCACAAGGACATCAAGCAGAATAATATTATGAGCGAAAAATGGGGCCCATCAGAAAGCAAAGGTACATTCAGTATGTAACAGTAGAGAAACTTGGCAGATGGTTACACGAAAACCTCACATTTACTGAAATTTTATCAAGAAGGTTGATTATATGGATTCTCAGCAAGTCCTTTGACAAATTCCCACACAGGAAAATGAGAAAGATAGTAACATCTCATGGTATCAAGGTCAGCTTACTTAGATTAGATTACCTACAGTGTGGAAGCAGGCCCTTCGGCCCAACAAGTCCATACCCACCCTCCAAAGAGCAACCCACCCAGAACAATTCCCCTACTTTTACCAATTCACCTAACACTACAAGCAATTTAGCATGGCCAATTCACCTAACCTGCACATTTTGGACGTGGGAGCAAACCGGAGCACCCAAAGTAAACCGACGTGGACACGGGGAAAATGTTCACAATCCACACAGGCAGTTGCCTGAGGAGAGCATTGAACCTGGGTCTCTGGCGCTGTGAGGCAGCAGTGCGAATCACTGTGCCACCGTGCTGCCCCAATATGACAAGTTACACTCAAAATTGCCTTCGTGGCAAGGGACAGAGGGTGACGGTGGAAGGCTCTTTGTGTGACTGGTGACCAGTTTCTGATGGTGTACCACAGAAATCAGTGATTTGTCTCTTATTAGTTGTAGTCTCCCATAAATGACGTGGGTGTGAATGTAGAAAGGTTTGCGGGGGAGTGTGACAAGTCTGTTTGCGTTTGACATAAAGATTAGCCGAATGCTTGACAGTGAGGAGGAGGTTTTGTGTTACAGGAAGTTAAGCTAGGTGGAATGGTCGGATAGGCAGATCAATGGCAAGTGGAATGCGAAACTTTTAAACATGAGGGGATGCCCTTTGGAAGAAGGAACCATACAGGGGTGTACGGATGAATGTCAGCACACGAGATAGCTCGGAGAGTGCTTCTCCACTGATCTCTGAACGTGCCTGGACAGTTTAATAGGTTATTTCAGAAGACATAGGGATCAGTGAGCATAGTCTTTTTCATCAAGACGGGGATTGTAAGAGCTGTACAGGACTTACTGCGAGGGGTTCTGCATGTCAGATTACAGGAAGGATATAATTGCACTGGAGGGGTTGCAGAGGAGCTTCAACAGAATGTTCCCTGGGATGGAGCATATCAGCCATGGAGAGAGGCTGGATAAGCTCGGGTTGTTTGTTTTGGAGTTTAGAAGGCTGATGGGGACGTGATTCAGAAGGATAAGATTATGAGGGGGATGGATGGGGCAATAGAAAACAGCTGTTCCTTTCATTCAAAGGGCCAAGAAAAAGACAAAACACTTTTGATGTGAAGTGTTTGAAGTTTAGAGAGGATTTGAGGATTGCTTTTGACCCAAAAGGTGTTGGGGTCTGGAGTGTGCTTCCTGAGAGGGGCATTGTCAGCGATAACTTTACAGCCATTAAAAAGTACTTGAATGACCATAATAACATTCCCGGCTCTGGAACTCGTTTTGGAAAGTGGGACTAATGATGGTACAGAGTGTATATGTCTGTGATTCTATGCGTGTGGAAGAGCAATTAGTGTGCAGCTTCAGGCAGTAATCGATGGGTCTCTGAAGGGTTATGAACAAGGGTTGTAAGAGTCAGGAAATAGTTTCTTTAAGAATACCAACGGGAAAGATGACGGAAGACAAATGCAACTTCCTTACAGCCTAAAATAAAGAGAATGAAGAGTGGAGAACAGAGAAATAGCAGAACTGTGGCTCTTCCATAGTAGTAGTGGCTGAAGGACCTGGACTGAAGGGAATTTATATTTGCCAGGAAATGGTGTTGGAGAGACTTTTAGCTCTGAAGGCTGATATGTCCACGGGACATGATGGCCTACATCCCAGGGTACTGAAGGAGGTGGCCCTAGAAATCGTGGATGCATTGGTGATCATTTTCCAATGTTCTATAGATCCAGGATCAGTTCCTGCGGATTGGAAGGTGGCTAATGTTGTCCCACTTTTTAACAAAGGATGGAGAGAGAAGGCAGGGAATTATAGACCAGTTAGTCTGACCTTAGTGTTGGGAAATATGCTGGAGTCAATTAAAAATGATGAAATTACGACACATCTGGATAGCAGTAACAGGATAGGTCACAGTCAGCATGGATTTACGAAGGGGAAATCATGCTTGACTAATCTTCTGGAATTTGTTGAGGATGTAACTCTGAAAATGGACAAGGGAGATCCAGTGAATGGAGTACACCTGGACTTTCAGAAAGTCTTTGATAAAGTCCCACATAGGAGGTTAGTGAGCAAAATTAGGGCGCATGTTATGGGGGGGGGGGGGGGGGGAATACTGACTTGGATTGAGAATTAGGTGGCTGACAGGAAACAAAGAGTACTGATAAACGGCTTCCTTTCAGAATGGCAGGCGGTGGCCAGTGGGGTACCGCAGGGATCAGTGCTGGGACACAACTTTTTACAATGCACATTAATGATATAGATGTTGGTATTAAACGTAATATTAGCAAATTTGCTGGTGATGCAAAGCTGGGTGGCAGAGTGAAATGTGAAGAGGATGTTAGGACATTGCAGGGTGACCTGGACAGGCTATGTGAGTGGACAGATGCATGGCAGAAGCAGGTTAATGTGCAAAAATGTTGGTTATCCATTTTGGTGGCAAGAGCAGGAAGGCAGATTACTTCCTAAGTGGAGTCAAGTTTGGTACGGGGCAGTACAACGAGATCTAGGTGTACATCAGTAAATGAAAGCAAGCATGCAGGTACAGCAGGCCGTGAAGAAAGCTAATAGCATGCTGGCCTTCATAACACGAGGAATTGAGTATAGAAGCAAAGAGGTTCTTCTGCAGCTGTACAGGGCCCTGGCGAGACCGCACCTGGAATATTGTGTGTTGTTTTGGTCTCCAGATTTGAGGAAAGACATTCTGGCTATTGAGGGAGTGCAGTGTAGGTTCACGAGGTCAATTCCCGAAATGGCGGGACTATCTTTAGTTGAAAGATTGGAGCGACTGGACTTGTGCAATTATCAGAAAATATAGTTTAGAAGGCTGATAGGGGATCTGATACAGACGTATAAGATTAGACACACTGCAGGCAGGAAATATATTTGACATATTTCTGCTGATGGGTGAGTCCCGGACCGGAGGACACAGTTTAAAAATAAGGGGTAGGCCATTTAGAACAGAGTTGTGGAGAAACCTTTTCACCCAGAGAGTGGGGGTGTGTGGAATGCTCTGTTCCAGAGGGCTATGGAGGCCAAGTCACTGGATATTTTCAAGAAAGAGTTGGATAGAGCCCTTAACGGTAGTGTAATCAACGGTTACGGGGATAAGCCAAGAACAGGACACTGCTTGAGGACGATCAGCCATGATCATAATGAATGGCGGTTTTAGATTAGATTACTTACAGTGTAGAAAAAGGCCCTTTGGCCCAACAAGTCCACACCGACCCGCCGAAGCGCAACCCACCCATTCCCCTACAATCAGCACTTTACCTAACACGACGGGCAATTTAGCATGGCCAATTAACCTGACCTGCACATCTTTGGACTGTGGGATGACACTGGAGCACCCGGAGCTGGCTCGAAGGGCAGAATGGCCTACTCCTGCACCTATTGTCTATTGTCTAACTGTTTCAGATCTGCCCTCCAAAGAACTGAACCAAGCAAACCAAAATTTCTCAGCAAGATGAAGAATTGTAAACCTGGCGAGAAAGAAAAATGATAATAAAAAAACTAATAAGTAAACTGCTTTAGAGAAATTATTGGGATTAAAGTAATGGCCAAACACCACGTTAACGTGGATTTATGAATTTTGAATTATGTTTGAGAAACCAACTGAAGATAGTTAAAAATAACACAACACCAGATTATAGTCCAACAGGTTTAATTGGAAGCACACGAGCTTTCGGGGAGCGACGCTCCTTCATCAGGTGATAGTGGAGGGCTCGATCGTAACACAGAATGTATTGCAAAAATTCACAGTGTGATGTAACTGAAGCTATACATTGAAAAAGTCTGTTAAGCCTTTCATCTGTAAGAATACAGTGATAGTTTCACTTCTTTAATGTGTAAATCACAAAACCTTTTTTTTTCAGGATGAATTTTAATGACGCTCCAAGCCTAGTCCGCTAACTTATATCTTATGGTGTCGGGGTTTATATATGGACATTGATTTAGAATGCGACAGCTGACAGGAAACACTGAGTAGGAATTGAATATTATTTTTTTTGAAGTTGACTTCTCAAGTGGTATCACAGGGATTGGTGCTTGAACCCCAACTGATCCCAATATATCTCAAACATTTGCTTGAGGGAATAAAATGCAATATATCCCAGTTTTTTGATGGTTCTAACTTAAGTCGGATTGCAAGTGGGTGAGGAATATGTGAACAAGTTCCAAGGTGATTGAGACAAGTGAAGTGAATGGGCAAATATGCATCAGATGAAGAGCAATGCGGGTACATGTGACGTGGTGCGCTTTGTTTGCTCCTTGTCCTTTGTTTTCTTCTGCACAGACCTCCGAGGGCCATGCAGGCCAGTTGAGTTCTGAAGCCGGAAGTCAATACTGGGAATGGAATTGGCACGCTGACCAGTGTCCGTGAACCCACCAAGTGGGTACCTGTAACATTTAAAGAATTTCCTTCTTATACACTAGACACTGAAAGCAATATTGCAGGAGCAGATAACAATTAGGAGATAAATGATGTGTTGACATTCATTTCAAGGCGATTTGAGTACAGGATTAAGTGTGTCTTACTGCAGCTGTACAGGGCCTTGGTGAGACCTCATCGCGAAGGTTGTGTGGTACTGTTTGCAGTTTTGGTCTCCTTACTTAAAAATCTGACTTTGAGTGAGTGCAGTCAAGGATGACCAAGGATGATATCTGGGATGACTCGATTGATTTGGGAGCAGAGTTCGGTTCGACCAGACCTATATTCCATTTGGTTTAAGAAAGTGAGTGGAGATATCAGTGAAATATATACTACTCTGACAGGGTGAGACAAATTGGAAGTAGAGATGAAAATTCCCCTGGTTGCGACGTCAAAAGAAAGGACCCATAGTATGACGTGCAGACAACCCCCTTTGCATTGAGATGACAATACATTTCTGCAACTCCGAGACTGGTGAACGTGGGAAATTCTCTCCCACGAAAACCTGTGGAAGCCAAGGCACGAAATATAAATAAGGATTTCAAGACACCACATGGATGGGGAGAGCGCTGGTGTGTAGTGAGGCCATGGAGGTTCAGCCATAATAACATGAATTGTGCTGAACACTCGATGAATAGAAGGGATCACTGCAGTTCATATTTCTATATTTTTCTGATAATTAAACACATAAAAGGATATGTACACCGTGTGAGAAAAATGTGTTTGGCCATGAATTAGAATGAGGAAGGCTCAATGTTTTGAATGTCCTACTCCTTTCCCCATGCTTCCGTGCAGAATGCAGGAAAGCTTTGTAAATGTTGTCACAAGCTCTCGGATGTTAGGAAAGAGGTCTCTGAAGGGTCGACAGGACTGTGTTTCCCGTTCCCTTTTCCGATCCCAAGGCTGCTGCCAGGCGATCTGTCCGATTTTATCCTTTAAGACCTCGGCGCATTTTAGTACAATTGAGTGCCTTGCCTGGCTGTTTCACAGATCATGGAAGAGTCGATCTCAGGTCTATGTGTCTGGAATCACGTTTTGGCCAGAACAAGAAAACATGGGATATTTGATTCCTGAAAGTACACTGGGAAAGCAATTTGGATTTTACAATCGGCATTGGCTTCAGGGTCACTGTTACTGACACCAGATTGTAGATCCAATATTTTGTTAACTGTTTTTAGCATGATCTGGATTAGTAATCCAGTGACAATTCCACAGCTGTACTATATCCATCTGGCAACCTATCGGAAAGTACACTGAGAAGTTTATTTCTGTGCTGCTTGACAGCTTTGTCAAAAAGAACGTCAGCAACTTTGACTGTCGTGATGAGACTGAGGGGGTGGTAATTGGTCATGTTGCGTTCTCCTCTTAGGAGATTGGAGATATTGTATAATTTTCCATACTGCCAGGTAGATGTCAGACTTGGGCATTGAATGAAACAACTTCTCCGTTGACACGGCTTGTTGTTCAGAACAGGTCTTGAGTCCTATTGCAGGAATAGTACCAGGGCCCATTGTCTTTGTCATATCTGCAGTGTTCAGCTATTTCTTAGTGTCACGAACACGGAAATCGAATTGGCTGAAGACTGAAATCTCTGATTTTATGGAAATCATGTGGAGGGTGAGTTGGATCATCCACTCAACACTTCTGGCTGAGGATGGTTCAGATACCACATCCTTGTCTTTTACACAGATGTACAGGGCTGTTCCATTATTTAGGTTGGGAATATTTGCGAAGCCCTCTCCTCCAATGAGTTTTTTAATCGTCCATCACCATTTGTGACAGGATGTGGCTGGGTGTCAGAGCTTAGATCTGATCTGCTGGTCTTCGCATCGTTTCGCCCTCTGTATCAGACTTCAGTTCTCCTGTTTGGAATGTAAGCAGCCAGTTGCCGTAGCTTTAATGGGTTATCATCAGGTTTAGGTGCACATAGTTCTGACACTGGCATGTACACCCACACTCGTCATGAGCCAAAGATCAGCTTGATGGGAATGGTAGACTGAGGGACTATTCCGACCAAAACTTTACAGATCGAGATTGAGTGCAATTCAGTCAGTACTGCTGCGGTCTTCAGCATCACATGGATACTCAGCTTTTAGCTTCAATATCTGCAATACTAATCGACTGCTTGTCCCCTCATTCACACGGAGACACATTCACTCATCGCCCTTATACTCAGTAACCTGTTTTCTGATGTGGTAACACTTCCATTTTAAGATTCCCATTCTTCTGAGGGTCTCTCCATGGTTTTACACCCCAATTTGTCACATTCTTCAAAATCGTTTAACTGATGTTAATTCAACTGTTTAATTGTTCTGAATCTTTCCCCTTCCAATCCTACCTGTTTTCCTCTCTTTCTGTCCCGGGCCATGATTAAGAGCTCTGTCGTGGCAGTGATGCCTGGCCTTACCTAGTTTCGAAGGCAATGAAGTTGTGCACTTTATATGAGCGTTCAATTCCGAGAGTATTGCTAAAGGGATGAACTTAAAAGCAGGAGCATCTGCGGCAAAATTACAGGGTTCTAATGAGGCCACACCTGGTGCACTGTGTGCAGTCTCTTTAGTTGAGAAGGTATGTACTGGTCCTGGAGGGTGCAGACGAGGTTCACTCGTTTGATTCCGGAGTTGAGGTGCTTCGCTTATGAGGGGAGATTGAGTAGACTGTGATTATATTTAATGGAATATCGAAGAATGACGGGGATCTTTAGAAACATATAAAATTATAAAGGGATAGAGAAGATAAAGGGAGAATGGATGTTTCCACTGGCGGGTGAAACGAGGACACAAGGGCATAGCCTCAAGTTTAAAGGGAGCAGATTTAGTAGTGAATTGAGAACCAGAGGATAGTGAACCTGTGGAATTCCTTGCCCCGTGAAGTAGTTGGCGCTACTTCAGTAAACGTTTTTAAAGCGAAGGTAGATACTTCTTTGAAAACGAAAGGCAATATGGGATAGGGTGAGAGCGTGGTTAAGTGGAGCTGAGTCAACGAAAAGTCCAGCTATGATCTTATTGAATGGCGACGTTGATTCTTAGGGTCAGATGACCCATTCCTCCTCCGAGCTCTTGTGTTCTTAGGTATGGCACTCCATTTTAGACTGGGCGTTTGAGCAGATTTGACACGTGTCTTTGAAACTTGTTCAAGAACATAAATTTCTTGCGATGCTGGGCAGCACTGTCAGCATCCATGGAAGAAAGAAAGAGAGTGAGATGCATTTTCAAACGATTTCATCATTACGTAGTCGCCAGGTGGCTCATGTTGGGAATTGGGCATGACTGTTTTCTACTCGGAGTAAGTTATGGACGATTATTTTACTGAGTGCGTGGACCCAGTCCAGCAGGGACTTTTGTGTTAGCTTTGGTCTGCCCATAGGGTCAGCTCCATGATCTGGTTCACCTGCCTCCGGAAGGTGTACAGGGCCAAAGGCAAGGTGTCTGTCCAAGATAGAACTGTCTGTTGGGTAATTTTAGTCAAGGTAGTTTCAAGTGCGCCATTCTTCCATTCAACCATGCCTGAGGGCTGGGGCTGATAAGGGATGTGATGTTTCCCAGTGCCTTACTCATACCTACTCTAACTGTTGAGGTAAAGTGTGACACTTTAACACTATTAATGATACCATGAATTACGAATCTGGGGGTAACATCCCTCATTAGACATTTAACCAATGTTCTGTCATCATCCTTTCTTGTGGTGAATGATTCCACCTAGTTGGAAAACATGTCCAGGATGTCTGGGCTGCATTGAAACCCTATTTAGTTGACATGTGGGCAGAGTCAATTGGGAGGTGAGTGAAGGGTCCCTCAGGAATGGGCAACTGGTCGTACCTGGCCACGAGCGTGCCTGCTTTGCTTTCCAGACATACGACATAGTATTTATGCAGCAGCTGCGAATCCAATGCATACCAGTCCTATCTTACAGTTGTATCATTCCCCTCTTCCCTGCGTGACAAACACCATGGTCTGTTGGTGCCTGGACGTGCAAGTAGGCTTTGGGGCAAATGATACGGTCATCGATGTGCACTAGCCGGATGACAGCAGGGGATTCTTTAGCGCCAAGGTGGACCCAGTGTCTGTTCTTCCCGAGGATCAGATTGTTGAGCTTTCCGCGCTCCTTCCATGAGGTCGGGGGCCACCAGAGATCTCCTATTCTGGGAGCTTGTACAATGTATGGGTGGATTTAAAGCAGCTTGTAGAGCTGCCCTCCAGCTCAGGAATTCTCACGTGTGACAGGTCATTGGCATTTGTGTGCACATTTTGCAAAGCTAGAGAAGAGGGCAGCAAAATGGCTCTCAGTAAATTGTCGACATGTTGTGCATGCTGCAGTTATTTTCCCGAAGAGTAACGCATCACCTTTACTTCCAGAGTGTGCCAAAGTTGTGCACGTCTACAAAGGCATATCTGGTGTCCGTGTAAACTTTATCTGATCTACCTTCAGCAAGAATTCAGGCCTCAGTGAGGGTGAATAGCTCCGCAGCTTGTGCGGATGTCCCGTCCAGTAGCACAGCAGACTTGAGGGTCTCAAAAGGAATGCAGACAGCATATCCCGCTAGCGTGTGTTGGCCTGAGGGAATGAGTGAGACCCGTAGGTAAAACGGATTAGGTCAGGGTTGTATAATAGAGTCTTAGATGTCAGGATGTGCGGCGAGAACGTGTTGAGCTTGGTCTAAGCGGTCATGGTCTTCTGCCTGGAGTTCTTAGGTGACAGGAAGAAGGGCAGCAGGGTTTCAAACGAGGGCGCATTGAAGGGAAAGTCTGGCACGCAGTGTGACCTCATAGTCTGTTCTCCGAGTGACTGTGCTATTTTGAGTTGCATTCGAATTAAGCAGCAGGCCGACCGAATGGGAACCAAATCAGTGCATGGGTAATCCAGCACAACCGAGGTTGACTTTTTGACAGTTCCAGTGGTCGCCGCCACGGCTCTTAAACAGTCCTGCATTCCCCTTACAACAGGTGGCAATTGTGCTGAGTAAAAGTCTACAGGAAGCTGGAGGCCCCAATGCATTGGTGTCCAAATACCGGACATATATACCTCTTTGTCAGTCACATAGAGTTGAAGTAGCTGTGTATAGTCAGGGACCCCGGCAGAAGTAGAGGAAGCTATGCGCTTATTGAGTTCCTTAAAAACATGTTTCATTTCAGATTTCCCGAGCATCTTCGTTGGATGCTTCCAGGAGAATGCCTCGCAGTAGTTGATCATACCCAAGAATGTTCACAGGTCAGTTCGTGTGGCAGGCAAGGAGAGCTTAGTGATGGCGGTTATGTGCTCCTTAGACAATTCTCTGAGGGTATGCGATACCTCGTATACCAGATAATGTACTGTGCCCTGGCAGAGTTGCATGTATTCTATGGAGAGTTTGTGTCCATCCTGTGCCAGATAGTGAAGCAAGGCGACAGTGTCCTTCATGCAGCCAGCAGTAGAGGCGAAGGGTACTAATATATCATCAGCCTATAAGAACAAGCTGCTTTGACATGACAAGAGAAGGGTCCTGATCATCCGGTGTACTGCAGAGGCACATATCGTGGGGCCCTCCGTATACCTTGAAGAAGCCACATTCATATGTATGTGTGGCCACTGTATGTCAAGGTGAAACGGCACTGGCTCTCAGGAGACAATTTGATGGAGAACATGGCTGATCACTGGTTAATTACAGAGAAGCAAGTGGCGAAAGTTTGGATGCTGGTGAGGATGGCGTTCGTGTCAGGAATCATCAAGGAGCAGAGAACAACGACAACATTGTCGGCTTGGAGGTCCTGGAGAGAACACCATTTCCCTGGTCTGCTGGGTTTTGATATAGACAGGTGTATGTTACGGCAGATAGTGGGTGCATTGCAGGGGCTGGTTGTGGGAACTAGGATGCTTTGTTAGAGGAGGGAGATGATGACAAGTTTAATTACCTCCACTGTGGCTGCCGAAAATGGGTGCTGTCGTATTGATGGCAGTACAGCTCCCTGTTTAACTGTGACTTTATGTGACGGGTCGGATAGCTTCAGGGCAATGCTGTCTGCTCAGCAGTCCCTCGGGTCCAACAAAAAGACAGTCAGCGCTAGCTAGGAGGGCAAAGCAGGCTTGGAGTCAGCAAGCTCGGAGTAGGGGTATTCCAGCTTATGTGGGAAAAAGGCAGTGCAGTGAACCTTACAGAGAAAGTGGCCCACCATAAACACACAGCACAGTAAGGAAGTAGTGAGGGATGGAGGGGCCGTGGGCCCGAGGAAAAAGAGGGGGTTTAGCAGGGTATGCGCCGGTCACCAAATCTAAACATTCGTGACATGGGAGGGGAAGTGCGAGCTGCTGGCAATTGTGCCTGCAGTATAGAGTAACGAAAGCCGAGAATTTCTAAGGTGAGACCCTGGGGAGATCGGTGAATGGAGATGTTTAATTTACACAGCGTTTGGTGGACAAATAGGGCTACTGGACAGGATGAGGAAATTCTGGCTGTGTCAGAGACCGTCACAGATCCGATGCTGAAGAGTCCTGCATTTGACGGTGGCTCTTACATCGGCAATCCGATGACACCCACAGTACAGGCAGTTTCAGAACTGTGGGAAAGTTCCACAGAGGGAGTCGCAAATGAGATCGTGGCCCCAGAGACCGATAGAACTGACATCGACCCCTACCTCCTCGTCCATTACTGAAATCTCAGACAGTGAATTTGGGAGGTGTACAGAGGCGGCCTGTAAAACCACATTGCAATGGCAGGCTCATGGGCTTGGAGAGAGTAGTGTGGGAAATGGCTCATTCATAGTTTAGGGCGCCTGCTGAGGCTGTCTCTGCAGAGGTGCGCGATTCCATTGGGCTTGCGAGGGAAGGGCGAAGTTGGAAGTATTCGGCTGCTGGGTGGTGGTTGGTGGCCATTTTTGCCCCATGTCCTCACTTTCCACAGACTCTACACTGGTCTCTGATGTGACATTGCTTTGCTGACCATGACTCTTTCTCCGCTGTACTGACCATGACCATGTTCTGCCTGCGTGAGGTGGGTTTTTTGCATCCCTCTCTTCTTTAATTCCAAACAGTCCCTGTCAAACGAAATTGTTTAGAGTGGTTAGTGTGTCCACCCACATGGTAGTTTGACTGGTCAAATTTTGTGGCTTGTAAACTTGAGCGTGTCAGGGCAACACACAGTTTACGAGTGTTTGGGCAGCTAATTTCCCCTATTCTCAAAAGAGTATGGCCGCTGAGGAGTCCCAGACAGCTTTGAATGCGGGCCTCATTTGCATTCTGCAGGCAACGGGTACTTCTCCTCAGTCGGTCTGTTATCTGGCACTTGCCTTAATGGTACCTTTGACATTATTTTCTAACCAGCTAATATGCTCGCGCAAAGTCTCCTACAACTCGGAGAGAAATTGAATAGAGGGTCGGAGAGTTGTCCAGTGACTCCCCGAAGCCAATTGCAATGGAATCTGGACGTCTTGAGGTCGACATTTTAAGTAATAAAAATTTGAAATAGCTAACTGTGAAAAGCTTTCGGGCCCTTCAGCGGATGTCGGGCATCCGGGAGGATGCACCGGAAGTCAGTCTGAGCCCCGGGCTTGTCAAGGGGCTTCGTGCCCATTATGATACATGAGAGCTGGTGATCAAGCGTCTGCTATTACAAAGCAGCGACCCCACTGCTTTGTGCTTTGCACGGGATCAGTTGGTGGAGGTGCCGGGTCAGTGTGTTCTCTGTCTGGCACCCCTTGTTTTGCAACTTTCCGGGGTTTTGAGACAACGGAAGATGCGACCTCGTTTATGAGTGGGTTTAGTTCTGGGGTCAGGAGGGCAACATTACAGTTGTGGGTTGTTGTACGGCGGCAGGAAAGTTGGCAGAGATTCCAGTGCATTTGTATTATATGGAGCCTGGCAATACGCTTTAATTTTACGAGGCTGGTGTCGCTTTGCTATTTATTTTAATTTGTCTGGGCACTGAAGTATGTACTGAATGCCCCAGAAAGGATCCCCATGCCCACCTGCTGTGCTTGCCCTCCATTATTCAATTTCACCCAATGTGGTCAATGTCTATAGGACTATGTGGACAAACCGTCGCTAAAGAGGATCCGATATCTCTTGTCCCCTGTTTCCTTCGTATTTCAGCACATGCATTTACCAAACCCCCCTGTGCATTCCGTGATAGAATCAATGGCTGCAGATCTCTCTCACCAGCAAGACGTGTCCCTGTGGTCAATCCGTCTCAGTACAATTTTCAGTTCTGCAAACCCATTACCCTCTGGATGGTCGAGCTGAGAACAAAGACCAGGTTGCAGCACGGACGAACAGAGGCACAGACAAAAACAAACATGCAGGACAGACAAAGAGTGCAATGCACGAGACGAAAGGACCAAAACAAGCAAAGGTGTCCTGGTCAATTTCCCAAGATCTGAGCAGTCTGAAATCAAGAATTTTAAAGGGTGAGCTTTCCAAACGTACTTCTTGCCAAGCAAGTATCGTATGTGTATACCAGCACTCTAGCTAATCACGCAAAAGCCGAATTATGAGAAATTTGGAAGGGAGTCATTTTAGGTAAGATCTCCAGTCTACCACCTTACTTAGTCGTCTGTCCTCTTCTGGATGTCCCTGCTGTTTCAGGGAAGGAATTCTCAAGTGGCCGAATTGTACAACAATTTAATGAGATTGCAATTTAGGCTCTCCTTCCTGTCTACCTTCGTGCCCAGTCGTCTGCCCTTTCCTTCAGGACCAACCGCTGCGTGATGTGCAGAACGCATAACTTGCCAAATTGTTAACATTTAGATGCGGTCTGTGGCTTTATGTACACTGAGGGACGTATGCAAACATTGCGAAATCGTCACACACTGGTTTGTTTCACGATTTCGTGGGAACAGAACTGACTGCTCGTATACGTCATGGGCAATCAGTACAAATGAGTCTCTGCACTCTTCCCAGAACTTCAGGCACAGTTAGTTCTTAGAAGGTTACAGGAGATTGATGTTAAGTACAGGACAATGCAGTTTCGATTACAGTTGACAGAACCAATGCCTCTAGTCCAGCAGTATCGGTCAGTTAACAATGGCAACAGGAGGTGAGTTAATCGACAGAAATGGGTGATTCCTGGCTGCAATAGTTTCATGGGGCAGTGAGCATTCATATCACATATCCTGGTACCCCTTAGCCTTCATGGGCATTGTGATGACTGAGTTTCTGGGAAGAGAGTGTATGCCCTCAGGTCTTCACAGTTGCGATGCCATTGTGAGGTAGAAAATATCATTAGTAGGTCATCGAGATAACATGTTCCTTCAGTCAGTAATGGCTCTTTTACTGTCTGTTCCTGAATGTCGCCAAATTGAGCTAGCATGGAATTATGAGTGAGCCCTCTTTGGCTAAAGACAACCATAGTGTCTGTAAGCAAGTGGTCTGTACGAAAAGTGGCTTTTCCTTCTTCCACACAGGGACCATTGCCTTTGTTGTATCAAGTGTGTTCAACTGTTTCTTCCTGTCACATGCAACGAATCAAATTGGTTGTAGACGAGCATCTGTAGTTCTGTGGGCATCATGAGAGGATGAGATGAATCATCCACTCATCAATTCTCATTGAGGATTGTTCCGACAACTGTGTCGTTGTCTTTTGCACTGGCTGTGCATGGCTGTTCCATTATTAAGGATGGGGATGACTGTGAGCGCTTTCCTCCATGAATATCTTGACAGTCCATCATCACTGATGACTGGATGTGCAGGACTGGAAATCTGAGATCTGATCTTTTTATTGTGGGACTTTTTCCTCTCCTTGTCTCATATTTATTCGCCTTTGACATGTGACACTACAGAATTCAGTAGCATTACGGGTTGTCATCAGTTTTAGATACATATGGTTCTGACCCTGGTATGTTCACCCACACTTGTCACTGAACAATATCTCGTCTTGATGGTAATGATAGACGGAGGTATTATCCCGGGAAGGAAAGTTACAGATTGTGGTTGAATAGAATTCTGATTCCACAGTTGCTGTGGTGTATAGCACCAGTTGGATACTCAGTTTGAAATGCAATATATGCAATGCAATTCTGTCACCTGCTCCTTATTTCACACTGAGACCCATTCACCCATCAGCCCTGCACTGAGGTTGGTTTCCACTCTAGCTTCTGATGCGGAAACGCTTCCATTTTAATATTCTCATTCCTCTAAAGGTCTCTTTGTCATGTCATGGCGTCAATTTGTCACATTCCTCAAAACCCTTTCACATAATCATCTGAAACATTCCCCTTCCAGTGCTGCCGTTTTCGGCATTTAAAGTGAATGTATTTCCCGCTGTTTCTCTCCATGACTATTATTTGCAGCTCCATAATGTCAGTGATGCTAGCCTCATGTAAGTTCAAAACCAATGAATTTGTGCATCTTGCGTTGTTATTCGCTTCCCAGAGTATGGTACTCCATGTTGGACAGACCGTTCGAGCAGATTAAACACACGTCATTAAAATGTTTCAAAAATATAAATTGCTCAAAAAGTTAAGCAGGTCTGTGGAGTGAAAACAGCATTATTTAAACAAGAACTGTGAATACTGAAAATATGAAGCAAAAACAAAAATTGCTGGAGAAATGGGAACGTTGAAGAATTGTAATTGAACCCGAAAGATTAACTCAGCTTTCATTGTGCAGACCTGGTTAGTTTCTCCACAATTCTTTGTTTTTGCTTCACATTTTCAGTCTTCACAGTTCGTTTCTAACCAAAAAATTTATTGTGCACCGTTGGAGGAACTCAACAAATCTGGCAGTATTTGCAGAGAATGAGAAACCGAGTTAATCGTTGAATCAAGCATGACACTTTTTCAGGACAGGAGAAGATTGGAAATGGGCTTTCTAATACTTATGAGGTGGACAAGGGGTAACAAATCATAAAGGTTTTGGAGGTGTAGTGCAAAATACAAATGGGCTTGTAATTGTGACAAAAGAGAAACAGGTGTAACGTGTATAGATTGAGGTGTGAATGGGGAAATGGTTTCACTTTATTGAGTGAAGATGAGCAAGACAGAAAAAAGACAAGGTGATGTGGAGGCAAGGAAGGAGAATATATGAAGAAGAGAAAACAGTTACAATGGTGTCAGGCTCTGAATTTGTAAAATTGAATGTTAACTCCTCCAGGCTGTAATTTACCAAACTGTAAAGTGAAGTGTTGCGAGAACAAGTATTGTGCTTCTTCGCAACAGGAGAGCAATGTAGCTTATTGAATTGAGAACAAATAGAAGGTAAAGGTTGTTCCTAAAGAGAGAGCAGAAGTGTTTCTCGAAGCAGCCTCTGTTTGGTCTCACCAATGTAAAGGAGACTACATTGTGAGCAGCAATGACCGGAGACCAGATTGAAAGAGTACAGGGGAAATATTTTGCCTGAGAGATGTGTTTGGGGCCTGGTGAGTGAGAACCGAAGGGGTGAATGGGCAGCTGTTGCAGCTTCTGCAATTGCATGGGAATGTGCCATTGGGGAGTGATGAAGTGTTCTGGACAATGGAGGGTGTCAAAGATTGAACGGCCCCTGGGAAATGCTGACAGTGGATGGGAGGGGAAGCTGTATTTGGTGGTGCTGACCTGCTGGCGTTGGTGGAAGTCGTTGAGAATGTTTCTATGAATGCAGAACCCAGAACAGTGGGAAATGTGGACAAGGGGAACACAATGATTGACACTTTCTGTATAATTTGAATAAATGCGAGGTTGTTGACTTTGGAAACAAATACCAGAAGGCAGATTACTACCTGACTGGTTGTAATTTAGGGGAGGAGAGTGTGCAGCAGGACCTCCGTGCCCTTGAGCGCCAGTCGCTGAAGGTACGTTTGCAGATTCAGCAGGCAGTATCGAAGTCAAATGCAACGTTGACAATAATTGCGAGACGTTCTGAGTACAGGCACAGGGATGCGTTGTTGTGGTTGCACAGGTAAGGACACATCTAGAACACTGTGTGCAGTTGTGGCCTCTTTTACTGACGAATGATATTCTTTGTATTGAGGCAGTGCAGCAAAAGTTTCCCAGGCTGATTCTCGTGATGGCGGGACTGACGTACGAGGAGGGATTGACAATGTTAGAATTGTTCCAGCTGGAGGTCAGGCGCGTTAAGGGTGATCTCATAGAGATTTAGTAAATTCCAATGGCCTAGACAGCATCGACACTCGGAGGATAAGTGTTGGTTGCGTCGAGAACAAGGAGTCAAATCTGAGGATTCGGAGTGGACCATTTAGGACGGAGATGAGGAGATATTTCTTCCCCCAAAGAGTAGTGAGCCTGTGGAGCTCAATACCAAAGGAAGTAGATGATGCCAAAACATTGAATGTATTCAAGCGTTGACTGTAGAGATCACTTGGGGTGAAATGAGTCAAAGATTATAGAGAGAGTACAAAAATAAGCTATTGAGTTAGAAGATCAGGCATGATCGTGATGAATGGTTGTGGAGGTTCCAAGGGCAGAGAAACCTTCTACTTCTCCTGTCTTCAATGTTCCTATTTTTCTGGCAAGGAAGGGTAGAGGTGAGGGCAGAAGTTAAGGAGGTGGATGAGTCACTGCTAAAGTAACAGTCTACTGCAGGCGAAGTATCTAGCTTGAGAGAAAAGGAGATCATGTTGGAGGTTTCCCATTGGAAACTGGTACCATCAAACAGATACGACAGAACGGGACAAACTCGGAGAATGTAGTCGCCCTCAACTGCAATTTGGTTCAGTCATATGCAGAAGTTCCCCTCAAATGATTGAAAAGAACCAAGCTTCGAAATTGCGGACATTTGTCTGGCATCTGGTCGAAAGTGGGATATGAAAATTGACCCAAGGGAAAGTCAATGGGTATACAGGAGCAGACCCTTCAAAAACATTTCATAAAAATCAGCAATGATGGATTCTGATCAAGACGATGGTCTCGATCAGCAGATGAGCTATGTATGGTTCACAAAGGATGTCAAGGGCAGTATTGAGTCAACAATGGAATAAATCAGACTAGCGAGAACTTGCTGAAGCAAGATTTGTTTCGCTTACTTGAGGAATCAGGGGTAGATAATACGAAGCAAAACAGAATGAAAATATTAAGGAGCTAAATTCAGAAGAAATATTTTAAAAATCAGCTGGAACTATTCCACTTACATAAAACTCAGATGTTCAAATTGAGTGTGAAAGCTTAGGAAGAAAGAAATTCAGGAAAATATATGAGACACCTATAGGATGCGATTGCAGAATTAGATACAGAAAACAGGCAGAGAATTTAAACCCGCATTTCCATTCTTTTTCAGAGGGAAGGACCCTACAATTATTACAAATATGTAAGCAAAATAGTAATTTGAATAAAGTTGAACAGTCTTGAACAAATAATGTATAACATAGAACAATACAGCACAGTACAGACATTCAGTCCTCGATGATGTGCCGACCCTTCAGCTTACTCTGATATAAAACTAACTTACATACCCTTCTTGGATAGACTGCCTTGTCTATCCAAGTGTACTTCAATGTCCGACACTCCTTCCAATGCTTCCACGCACTCACCGGTCTCTGAGTACAGAAACGAGATCGGAACTCATCCCTCAACCTTCCTCTAGATTGTATTAGATTCCCAATATCGTTGAAACAGGCCCTTCAGCCCAACAAGACCACACCGACCCTCCAAAGAGTAACCATCCCGGATTAATTTCCTCCTGATTTACACACCTAACACTTTGGGCAATTTACCTGACCTGCATATCTTTTGCAATGTTGGAGGAGACCGGAGCACCCACAGGAAACTAACGCGACATGGAGAGAATGTGCAGACTCCACACAGTCAGTCACCCAGGGTGGGAATCAAACCCTGTTCCTTTACAGCAGTGCTAATCACTGAGCCACCGTGCCATCCTCCAATGTATTTGAAAATATAGATCCTTGTGATAGACATTTCCACCCTGGGAAAAAGTCTCTGGCAAATCACCCTATCTAGGCCTTTCACGATCTTGTACACCTTTATCAGGTCGCCTCTCATTCTTCACTCTCACAATCTTTCCGCACAAGTGGCTCAGTGGTGAGCTCTGCAATTTCACAGCACAATGGACACGGGTTCAATACCAGCCTGCCTGTGTGGATTTTGCATATTCGCCCTCTACCTACGTGGGGTTGTTCCAGTTTCCTCCCACAATCCAAAGATGTGCAGGTCAGGTAAATTGGTTATGTTAAACTGAACATCGTGTTTGGTCCACTTCGTCTGAGGGTAAAAATATGGAAATGGGTCTGCGTGGTTTACTCTTCCGAGGGTCACTGTTTACTTGCAGGGCCAAATTGCCTGTCCCCACCATGTGGGGAATCTAATCTAATCTAACATACCATTCAGTCCAGGCAGCGTCCTAGCAAATATCCTCTGCACCCTCTCAAAGGCATTCACATCCTTCCAATAATGAGGTGATCAGACTAAACACAACATTCCAAGGGTGGTCTAAACAGAACTCTAGACAGTCTATAAACTCTCGGCTCTTAAACTCAATTCCCTTCATAATGAAAAGAAGCACAGCATCTGCCTTCTTAACAAACCTATCAACTAAGGTGGTATCATTGAGGACTCTGAGGACGTGGACCTCATTATCCCTCTGCTCCTCCACATTGCGAGGACTCCTCCCTTTAACCTTGTATTCTGCATTCAAATTCGACCTTCAAAACTGAACGAATTCAAAATTTTCCCATTTGAACTCTATGTGCCACTTAGACCAGTTCTGCACCCTGTCAATGACGCATTGCAACCAACTACAGCCCACCACACTATCCACAACTCCAACAACCTTTGTCTCATCGGCAAAATTACTGACCCAATTTTCCATTTCCTCATACATGTCATTCATAGAAATCACAAAGAGCGCAGGTCCTAGAACCAATTCTTGCAGAATACCCCTCGTTACAAAACTCCTGGCTGCATACATTCCGTCTCCAACCTCCCTCTGTCTTCTATGGGCCAGCTAATTCTGTATCCAGACAGGCAGGTTTCCCTGTCTCCCATGCCTCCTTACTTTCTAAATGACCCTACCAAGGGGAACCTTATCAAACGCATTGCTAATATCCACTGTAGTACCATATCAATATGTTTTGTCACACCCTCAAAGAAATCAATAAGAATTCTGAGGCATGACCTGCCACTCACCAAGCTATGCTTTCTATTTCTATTCTAATGATGGTTTTGCAAGTAATCATAACTCCATTTTCTAGGAATCCTCTCGAAAACCTTGTGCTCCAACGATGTAAAACCGATTGGTCAGTAATTCCCAGGACTATTCCTTTCTTGAACAAGGGAATAACATTTGCCACATTCCATTCATCTGGCACTACTCCAGTTTACAGTGAGGACACAACTATCATCACTAAACACGTAACAACCTCTTCCTTCGCTTCCAGTATATAACCAAAGATATATTCCATCTGCTACAGGGGTTTTATCCATCCTTTTGTTTTTCAAAATTTTCAGAACATCTTCCTTCCAAACATCAACCTGTTCTAGCATTTCAATCTGTTTCATGCTCTCCTCAGAAATGTTAACGTCCCTCCCAGTACTGAATACCGCAGCAACGTATTCAAGATAAACGTCACCTACTTCCTCCGACACCAGACAAAGATTCCCTCCAGTATTTGTAATCGTCCCTACCCGTACACTGGCTATCATCGTGTTCCACACATAAGTGTATAAGACCTTGCTCTTTTCCTTCAACCTACCCGTTAAATTTTTCCATGCTCCCTTCTGACTGTCCTAAATCAATTCTTCAGTCCCTTCTCCTCTAACTTGAAACGCCCTTAAGCATTGTCTTATCCTTGCCTCCCCAAAATTAAGTAAGCTTCCTTATTGTTCTTGACTAGATGTCATCCCTTGTCACCCAAGGGTCTTTCAAACTACCATCCCTTCCTTGCCTCAGTGGGAAAAACGTATCCAGCACTATCAGCATGTACACCCTAAATAGTGTTAACATTTCTGTTGTGCATTTCCCTGAGAACATCTGTTCCCAATGTAGGCGTCCCAGTTCCTGCTCAATAGCATTGTATTTGCCCCATTCCAAGTTAAATACTTTCCCCTACTCTCTGCTCCTATCCCTCTCCATGAATATTTTAAAGGTCAGGGAGTTGCCATCACTATCACAGAAATGCTCTCCCAATGGCAGATCTGACACTTAACGTGGTTCGTGACCAAGCACCAAATTCAATATGGCCTCCACGCTCTTTGGCGGATCTACATCTTGTGTCAGGAACCCTTCCTGGACACACCTGACAAAAACTGCTCCATCCAAACTATTTGAATGAAGTAGGTTCCAATCAATACGAAGGGAAAGTGAGGACTGGAAAAGCAGGATATCAGAGTCGAACAGTGTGGTGTTGGAAAATCACAGTCTGTCAGGCAGCATTAAAGACCAAGAGCGTTTGGAGCATAAGCTCTTCATCAGGAATCGGGGTGGTCCAATGGTGCTGAGAGATAAATGGGATGGGGTGGGAATGGGAGCAAGGTAGCTGGGAATGCGATAGCTAGATGAAGATGGGCGTGGTGATGAAATTCCGAGATGTGGATGGAACGGAAAGTTGGGGAGGAAGATGAATACGTAGGATAGTTCAAGGGAGGGCGCTGAGTTGGAAGGTTGGATCTGGGATAAGGTGTAGGGAGGGGATTTGGGGGCACTGGTGAAATCCACATTGACCCCGTTTGATTGGAGTGTGCAAAGGTGGAAGATGAGGCTTCTTCCTACTGGCGTTGGGTGGCTAGAGTTCGATGATGGAGGAGGCCCAGCATGTCCTTGGTGGAGTGAGTGGGGGGGGGGGGTGGAGTTAAAGTATTCGGCACAGGGAGGTGGCATTGATTCATGCGTGTGTACCAGACATGTTCTCTGAAAGGTTGCACAAGTGGTCGTCCTGTCTCACCGATGTCAAGGAGACCAGATTAAGAGCAACAGAAACAGTAGACGAGACATGTGGAAGTGCAGGTATATGGCTGACAGATGTGGAAGGATCCTTTGGGGCCTTGAACGGAGATGGGGGGAGATGTGAGCACAGATTTTGCATTTCCTGCTGTGGCAGTTGAAGCTGCCGTGAGTGCAGTGTGGGTTGGTGGGGGACGTGGACCAAACTCTAGCCACTCGACACCAGGAGGAAGAATGCCTCATCTTCCGCATTGGTACTTTCAAACCACGCGGAATCAATATGTATTTCACCAGTTTTCTCATTTCTCCTACATCCACCTTATCCCAGATTCAACCATCCAAGTCACCACTGCACTCTTGAACTGTCCTGCTTGTCCATCTTCCTTCACACCTATCTATTCCACTCTCCTCTCCAACCTATCAGCTTCATCCCCACCTTCATCAAAATATCCCATCCCCAGCTTCTTTTCCCATATTCCTCCCCCCTCCCATTTATCTCGCAGGCTTCTTGAGGACCCTCACATTCTTGATGAGGAGCTTCTGCTCGAAACGGTGACACTCCTGCTCCTCGGATGCTGCTTGACAGGTTGTGCTTTCCAGCACGACATTCTTCAACTGCAATCAATATTAGTGAAGTTAACTTTAAACATTACAACAACTTGATTACTTGCACATATTTCCAAAATCTGCCTCCGAGTCTGCTCCTCTGCATCTCTGTTGCTATTCGGAGGCTGTCGAAAAATCTCAATAAAGCGACTGCTCCTTTCCTGTTCCTGACTTCCACACATACTGACTCTGTAGACAAATCCTCCTTGACGCCCTCCCTTTCTGAAGCTGTGATATTATCTCTGATTAGCGATGCCGCACCTCCACCTCTTTTACCTTCTCCCCCACCCCATTACTTTTGAATCATCTATGCTTCACAACATCCAACAACCATTCTTGCCCCTATAATATCCAAATCCACGAAATTACCAGAACATCATATTCCAAGTACTGATTCATGTTCTGAGTTTATCACCCTTATTCTTGATATTTTTGCATTAACATAGGTGCACTTCAATCCATCACACTGACTGCAAAATTGCTATATCAAATACCTATCCCTCTTCACAGACTCTCTGCTTGCTGTATCTTACTGATCACTATATACTCTATTATCTGATCCATAGCTCAGGTTCCCATGCCCTTTCTAATATGGTTCAAACCCACTGGAAAAGCTCGAGCAAAACCCCCTCCCAGGGTATTGGTGCATCTCCAATTGAGTTGCAATCCATACTTCTTATAAATGCCCCACCTTTCCCAGTAGGTATCCCAATGATTCACAGATCTGAAGCTCTCCCTCCTACACTTGCCCGGCAGCCACTTGTTCATCTGCACTCGCTTTCTGTTCGTAGCCTGACTCGCACTTGCCAACATTGGCAATCCTAAGATTACTACTCTGCTCGTCCTGCCTTGCAGCTTCCAAGCGAACTCAATATATTCTCTATTCAGGTCCTCTTCCCTTTCCCTGCCTATGTCATTTTTATCGGTATGTACCACGGCTTCTGATGCTCTCCTTCCTCCTTCCGAAACCTGTAGGCGCATTCAGAAATATGCCTGACCCTGGCAGGTGAGAGGCATCAATCTCCTGTTCACGAGATATATCTTCAAGAGGAAAGCTAAGGTCCCTGGTACTTGCACTGCTCTCGCTGTTGCTGCAAAAAGTTTCTAACAAACAATTAAGAATAAGGGTGGACAGGTCAGCAGCAACTGTGACACGGTTTTAAAAGAAATGGTTACAGGGTGACTAGCGGCATTGTTTGAAATAAACTGTTACTCTCTGGATTGCAAGAGAGTGCCAACGAATTTGGGGGAACCACCAATGTGGCACCTGTCTGCAAGAAGCGAGAGAGACAGAAAACAGGAACTTATTGGTCATTTCGCTTGACAGTCTTTGCCGGGAACTCGCTAATATGTGTTATGAAGGGAAGAATTGCATGACATTGCAAAACGTTTCATGCAATCAGAGTCAGCATAGTTTTGCTTGAAGATAATTAAGTACAGTTACGAGCATGGAATGAGGATTTGTTAACACACAGAAGACGGAGAGTCCGTGTTAATGTGGCTGTATCGTGTTAAAAAGTTATATCTAGTGCAGTCCCACAAATATTAGTCCTAACTCATCAGTTATTTACAACCTATACGAATGACGTGAAGATGGGAGCTGAGTACATTATTTATCCGAAATTGAGGGTGATGCAAACATATGTGGGAAAGTATGCTGCATTGCGGTTGTAAACAATCTGAGAGGGGATTTTAATAAGGTCAGTGAGTAAATAATTGGCAGAGGGAGTTTATTTTAAATATATGTTTGAGGTCACGCACATTGGAACGATCAGTCAAAAGGTGGGCTGCTATTGAATCGAGAGAACTCAAATCAATTTGCAGTCCAAAGGGCTTGGTGTATTCTGGTGTAATAAATATAAAGTTAGGTTGCAAGTGCAGCAAGCAACTCGGTTAATACGTTGGGATGATTTCTGCGATGATAGTGTTACCTTCTCAAGAATGTCTAAAATTGATAATTGTTTATTCATCATCGTTGAAATAAATGAGCGGTGATATTACTGAGACACACAAGACACAGAGGAGGGTTAACAAGGAAGATGCTAACAATGCATCTCCACTCCTGGGTGGAGTCTCGAACTTGGAGACATTGAGGCAGAATTTGGAGCATCTATTTAAAACTGAGATGGAAAGAAATGTCTTCTCTCAGAAGATAGTGATTGTCTGGAGTTGCCGAAACTAGCGAGTTGTGGAGGTAGATCACTGATAGTATTTACCGACGAAGTGGATGGTTTTCTTCGACATATCCGCGAATTAACAGGCATAAGGATTTGGCAGATAAATGGAGTTAAGCCCTGCAGCAGTTCAGCCATACACGTATTGCATGTTAGGTGCTACGACGTTGAAAGAGTGTATGTTCACTTTAAGAAAGAACGTATTTTCTGAATTTTAAAGTAAATTTAAAGTGCAGGCACAGCTGCCAAATCAACACAGTTAAGACGTGCTGTCTATCTCGATTACCTCAATGACTCTAAGAGACAGGTTGTTCAATAATAGATACATATTACAATTTACTGTTAAATTAATACTTAATTTTAGTTGCTGTTTTGATTAACATTCAAATTTAACCAATTAATTTATATTTAATTTGAAGTGAGGTGAGCTTTTGTGGATATTTGTTTTAACGTAACAGCCCTCATAACAATTTGGAGGCTTGTTCAGGAGAACCGTAATAACGTGTAAGTTGAACCCTTCTGCTAACTAAAACCAAAGATAACTCATAATTTCCACTATTTAGAGAAAAAAAACAATATATATTATCCTAGCTCGAATCATAAACACGAAACAAAATTAACAATAAAACAAACACTCTTTCCCCAAAGTAATCACTATCCCTTCGCTGAACACAATTCTAATAATATGCTATTCCAATAACACAATTAATGCGAATGGTAAATGAGCTCAATCTCTTAAAATCCATACCACTAATCTTCTCCGATTCCTTTAGCCTTCCTTCCTCGTTTTCTCGAATCTGCCTTCTTCTCCTCGATCGCCTTCTGTCTTTTTTACTGCGAGTGTTTTTACAGGAAAAGATACATGTTGATTCAGAGTTCCTTCTGATTAGAGAAATTTTCAAGTTTGATGGGCAGCTGCTCTCTGGCTTGATGGAAATTGCTCTGAAAAATGATTCAAAATGTCTGCATTTTATTATGCCCCAATGTTGTTCCGTCTTATTGTTTCGATGTTGGTAATACAACCAATGCGCACTCAATTAGGTTTTAGTTTCCTGTACGTAATTTAAACAATCCGTTAAACTTGATTTCAAGTCTAAACAGCAACCAGAACTCAGGTATCATTTTAACAGCTAATACTTACCTGCATCTATTTTGGAACTGATTGTCTCTTCGCTGTTAAGTTTTGGCAGCTGTGGCTGTACTTTAAATTTGCTTTAACATTCAGAAAACACTCCTCTTTTAAATTGAACATAAACTCTTTCAACTTTGCAACAGTCGGCAGGATTGAGGGTTTTAATAGCATAACCCATTATTATTTCTTACGTTCTCATACTCTGTTTTTGGGAAGTGACTTTTCTGAATCGAAGTTGTGCTGTGCAATGTTACATTCAGACAGAGAAGAGGATTTGGTTGAGCTAACCCTGGGTGAGTTACGTGGGCTCTATGTGGAATGAATCTGGGCCTGCAGCATGACCAAGGTCTGGAGCAAAAGTAGCAGAGAGGGGAAGCTTCCAAGGAGGGAGCTGGGCGGTGCTTTTTCTAACCCAACCCTGGATTTTCCAAGTACATTTTCCCAACCTCCACCTCACAATTGAAGTGGCCTCGATCGGTTCCTTGTAATGTGTCTGAAGGGTAGAATGGAACATTAAAATAGCACTGTTGAGCACGAGTAATCCAATCCATCCTTTGTAGTTATTCCAACGGTAAATGAATGCATGACTCATTTTATTGTTGTCCCAGTTGCACTTTTCTGTCAACACAGTATTATCTCTGATTTGCCTGTCGACCAAAAGTCAAACAATGCCAGCTTTGATATAATTTAAACATACAGGCACCACAACCTTCTGGGAAAGAGAATTCTCACTTGAATGAATTTTCACTTCGTGATTTTCTTCTCTATCCTGTTCTGACAGATATTGGACGGGTCACTGTTTGCTTTCCTCTTCCCACTTCTCCACTGGTCACATTTTAAATGCAGTGAGGGTCGTGATATAGACAATGACATAAGTCTCAGACTAGGCTAGTGCGTTTTCTTTCGTCAACAGCAAATTAATTATTTATTCTTCAAACAGCCTTCCTCAAGCAAAGCTGCATAGCCGAAAAATAACAGTTCTGTATGATACAAGGTTATCGAGTATTCAACTGATTCAATCTTCTCAAGATATTGTATGATTCAATGAGATCTCATTAAAAGGGCAACCAATAAAACCTAAATAGTTCAAAGTTTGTGCGAAGATTTGTAGCTCGGGTGCTCGTTGTTGTGGTTCTGTTCGCCGAGCTGGAAGTTTTTGTTGCACACTTTTCGTCCCCTGGCTTGGCGACATCATCAGTGCTTGGGAGCCACCTGCGAAGTGCTTCTTTGATGTTTCCTCTGGTGTTTATAGTGGTCTGTCCCTGTCGCTTCCGGTTGTCAGTTTCAGCTGTCCGCTGTAGTGGTTGTTATATTGGGTCCAGGTCGATGTGTTTGTTGATGGAGTTTGTGGATGAATGCCATGCCTCTAGGAATTCCCTGGCTGTTCTCTGTCAGAACGAGGACATACCACAACCCAAAGGACTAGCCACACTACCATACATCAGGAGCATCTCAGAACTGACAGCCAGACTACTGCGAACACTAGGACTCATAACGGCACACAAACCAACAGCGATGTTCAGACAACAACTCACCAGAACGAAGGACCCGATACCCAACATGAGCAAAACTAATGTAGTGTACAAAATACCATGCAAGGACTGCACAAAACACTATATAGGACAAACAGGAAGACAGCTAACAATCCGCATACATGAACATCAGCTAGCCACGAAACGACACGACTAGCTATCCTTAGTAGTCACACACGCAGACAACAAGCAACATGAATTCGACTGGGACAACACTACTATCATAGGGCAAGCCAGACAGAGCACAGCCAGGGAATTCTTCGAGGCATGGCATTCATCCACAGACTCCATCAACAAGCACATCGACCTGGACCCAATATACCAACCACTACAGCGGACAGCTGAAACTGACAACCGGAAGCGGCAGGGACAGAGCAAAATAAACACTGGAGGAAACATCAAAGAAGCGCTTCGCAGGAGGCTCCCAAGCACTGATGATGTCGCCTAGCCAGGGGACGAAACGTTTGCAACAAAAACGTCCAGCTCGGCGAACAGAACCACAATAACTTAAATAGTATAAACCATTCATTCCAGAAGTAAGTCAAGTCAAGTTACACAACTCTGAGCGGCTTCCAGTGTCATGGTTTCCATTCCCAGCTAAGGAGATAAAGGAAAGTGGTTTACCTCAATTGGCTGGATTGTTGGTGATGCCAACACCGTTGGTGCAATTCCCATCACCAGTTTGAGTTCACCACGAAGACACTGCTTCTCAACCTTTTCACTCGAATGAGGTCTGGTGGCCCTCAGTTTAAAGTACCACCATTGATTTCTCTCTGATAAGCCAGCAGCCCAAATGGTCTGATAACTCAATGGCGAAGGGATTTTTTTTAAAAAAAAGAGTCATCCTTAGCCCTCAGGATGTGTTCTCAATCAAACTGGGTATAGCTGCAGTAACACTTCCTTCCTACAAATGTGATGTATGTAGAGGTAGCGGGCACATTGTAAGTTTATTTTATTTTCAAAAGCATCGTCAATCTATTACAGAGAAGAGGAGATTTATTTTGTTTTACCTTTAAAACTGTCATCTCCAGAAAGCAATGGAGGCAGAGATATTAAATATTTTGAGGCACAGATATATTTGTGAATAACAATAGAGTCAAGGATTATCGGGGAAAGTGTAGGGATGTTCAATGTTTGGGACAACACTGACAGGGGTACGAAAAGAAAGTTCAGATGAGAACTCCCCGAAATGCAACGAAAAACAAAATGACAATGTGGAAAGAAAGAATAAAATGCAAGACGTGATAGTAGAAAGTCACGGTAGATCCACAGGACCATCAGCTGCTCTTTTATTACAAATGTCACGTGCTGGTTAAAACTGAGCGTCACCACACCTCGGGCGAGGGTGTGAGATAGAGAAAGCGGGCCCTTCATTGCAACTTCTGTCAGTCTGGGGAATTGAACCTGCGCTCGTGACCTCACTCTGCATCAAAAATCAGCCGTCTAGCCAACTGAGTGCAGATTATGGACCTGCTATAGGCAGGAAGAGACACAGACAAAGGGCAGTAGAAAGTTAGATAACAATGAAGAAGCCACAAGTCAGGAAAACGAATGAATATTTAAAAACGTTATCTGCTAGAAATTGCATTTTGTTATGAGACAATTGTTTAGATGCTGTCTTTGATTGAATAGAATAAGGTATGACAAGTGAAACAATCAGAACTACAAATTGTAATCGAATGTTGATAAACATAAAGTAAGTGCATATTTTGCTTGGTGTGCATGAAGTGTGCTTACCATTACATAAAAGTAAAAAGCGGATGGAGCCCATCGTCATGGGAACTAGCTCCCGAAAACATGTTTCAAGGAAACTATTTTATAATCAACATCTGCAGACCGTTCTGTAATTGTGTGGTGGCATTCCATACTTGAGACACAGAGAGAGAGGGAATGTGCTGCATGCAATAATGAGGGTGGTGGAGTATTAGCCTTGTTGGAGGGTAGGTGCTATAACAGTTAGTGTGAGGGTGCAGAGAGAACATGGTGACACTTCCCCTGGCAGAGTGGGGAAGGTTATTGATGCTTGTCCTGTATTGCTGGACATTTCATCAGACCGCAGATGCTGCACTGAGCTGGGTGGTGAGGTCAGACCATGCTCGGCGGATCTGGTGACGTGGCCCCCTCCGGGACGAGAATGGTCCTCCTTTGTACGAGCCAGCACCTTCATGTCCCTGTAGACAAATCGTAGTATAAATGCCTCTTATCTGCCATTTGCTCGATGTAAACCGTGCAGGACAGCTCTGAACTGAGAAAGCTCAACCGTGTGCCCATTGTCCTATTAAAGATGGCACCACTGTCAGTGATCACGGAATACCCCGGGCAATCCGGGCGATGGTGGGTACCTCCAGGGGTGATGGCTGGGAGAATGGGCTAGCATTGAATTAGAGGGACATCATGGTGTAGAATAGTTCATTAATGAGGAAACATCTATAAGGTAGCACCAGGAAACTCGCTCGGCCTCATGCAGACGATCCTTCTGAAACATTCAATGAAAATGACAGAGACAAATTATTGTGAGTTCCAGCCTAATGAGTCGAAGAATCTGCTAATCCCACTCCCAGTTACAAAACTGCAGAACAAATGGTCATTCATACTCTCCATCATCTAAACTCACACTAACATCCTGTTCACCCATCATTCCTGAAAGCAAAGGCTCATATTGCAAGATGCGATCGAGATATCTACATTTCAGAATTCTGAAACTTGGGAACACATCCGTCCGTGACATTGTCGTAATCACACCCATTTGTTTCCACCAACATCTCCCTCTGGCAGTGACTTCCATACTTACAGCACCCCCTTCCATGGCATGGTTGAGATATGGAGCGGTAAATGGGTGGGAGCTGCACATACTGTCACTTCCAGCATGGGCTGCAAGTTTTCCCATGTTGGCCAATGAGCAAACATTGTGTTCCCGAGCAATGTTCTGGGTGGTGTACACAGCTCTACATGCTGGGACGATAACTGTTCTAGGCTTATGGCTAATTGCACTGCTGTTCACGACACAGCTCGAAATGCTGCAGAGATGATCTACTCCGGATTAATCGATGAATGCACATGTCATCTGCACAGCGCTCCCTGCTTGACAGTTAGCTATTCCTGATTTATAGATCAATGCAGTGATATAGTCTGTACAGATCATCAGGTTTTATTGAGCATTACACTAGACTGGTCTGCACAGTGTCCGTGCATAACAGTTATCTCTTCTGTGGTTATGGTATCTTAACTAGTTCTCTGATGGATTGGATGGGCTGGGATGGATTGAAAATGTGATGAAACTAACCATTCCAACTCATCTGGCACTACCTCCATTTTATGTTCACATTCATTTCATTGAAACACCTAAACTCTCACTCCATTAAAGTTGTACTGTTATCATGGACTATCATCGAGTCATCGAGGCCGACAGCACGGAAACAGGCCCTGTTGGCCAGAACTAGCCCATGCCGATCAAAATGTCCATCATCGCTCACCCCATTTCCCTCAACATGGTCCATACCCGTCTAATCCTTTCTATCCATGTTTTTCATCATGTTGGTGAATACCGACTGTCCTTGCAACAGCCCAAACCTCTTTCGTTCAGAATGAGTCAGCCATTCCCATCGCCTTCGGGTCTCCACGTATAAAGAAAGGGTGGACTGTCAGACACATGCCGTCTGGCTTGACACACGGCTCAATACACCCGCCCCTCCCCACTCCCCACCGTCAACCAACCAGATCAAAATATTCCACCTGTACCGACAGCAGCAGGGCCACTGGGAACATCAGGACGCTGACCATTTGAGAGATGGAGTAACACTTGTGATACCTGATAGGGTCAGAGTGAACCCTCCAGTGCACATTACATCAGTATGACCTATAATCTGTATCTGATTATGTAATATGCAGCTTTTTATTCTTCCTGAAAAATTGAGTTTTGCATTTACTCAACTGCCAAATTTCTCTCCCTTGTTTGCCCATTTACAGAGTCTCTACCGCCTCTTTAGAAGTTAGTTTCCTGCTTATCTTGGCATCATGACAAAATGTATTTAGAATACCTTTGTTCCATTTATCTAAATTTTTGATATATTTTGCAAACAGTTGAGGACCCAGGACTGGTCAATCTGTCACTGTCATCGGTGATTTCGCTTAAACTGCGCGACACTAATTTATCCCGAATGGATTGCATCTTCAACCTCAGTCAGACTTTCCCTCGCCAGGGCAGTGTGCTGAATGCTCCGACAGATACTGTTAGGAAGAGATACATCTGTGACAAGTAGTATGGTGAGAATGTTTCCCTCTTGTTAATGCATTCATCATTTCCCACAGTTTGGCTGCTGTGTTTTCTTTTATTAATTTATGGGTCTTGGGCTTCGTTGGCTCGCCAGGATTGATGGTCCATACCTATTTGCCATTGAGAAGGTGGTGGTCAGTTGCCTTCTTGAAACGCTCCAGTCTACTTGCTGTGGGTTGACCCACAATGTCGTTAGGGAGGGAATCCCAGGAATTCGATCCGATGGCTCCGAAGGTGATATATTTTCAAGTCAATGTTGTGGGGTTCTTGGAGGGGAACTTGCAAGTGGTGTTTTTCGGAGGTACCGTTGTCCTTTCAGATGGAGGTGATCGTGGGTTTCGAAGGTGCTTTGGTGAATTTATGCAGTCCTTCTTTTATATAGTACACATTGCTGCTCGTGAGTGCCTATGGTGGAGGATTGAATGCTTGTAGATATGATGCCAATCAAACGGGGATGCTTTGTCCTGGATGGTGTTGAGCTTTCTGAGTGTTGTTGGAGATGCACCCACCCACGCAAGTGGAATGTGTTTCATTACATGTCTGACTTGTGCCCTGGAGATGGTTGATAAATTTTTGCGTATCAGGGAGTGAGTTCTTGCTGCAGTGTTCCCAGTTTCTTACCTGCTCTTGTAACCACTGTGTTTGTGTGGTGAGTCCAGTTCAGGTTCTGTTCAATTGTAACTTGAAGGGTGTTGACAGTGGGGGAATTCTTGATGGTACTACCGTTTACTTTCAAGGGACTGTGGTTAGAGTGTCGTTTATTGATGAGAATCATGGTCTGGTATTTGTGTGGCGCGAATTCTATTTGCCCTTTGTCGGGCCAAGCGTGGATATTGTCCAGATCTTGTTGCATTTGAGCATGGACTGCTTCAGTATCTGAGGAGTCACGAATGGTGCTGAATATTGTGCAATCATTGGTGAACATTCCCACTTATGACTTTATGACAGAAGCAAGGTAATTGATGAAGCATTATTGGATGTAGGACACTACCCTGATGGATTTCAGCAGAGATTTCAAAGCTGAGTACAGGATTAAGGATAGGATTCTTGGTAGTGTGGAGGAACAGAGGGATCTTGGGGTGCAGGTACATAGATCCCTTAAAATGGCCACCCAAGTGGACAGGGTTGTTAAGAAAGCATATGGTGTTTTGACTTTCATTAACAGGGGGATTGAGGTTAAGAATCTTGAGATCTTGTTGCAGCTCTATAAAACTTTGGTTAGACCGCACTTGGAATACTGCGTCCAGTTCTGGTCGCCCTGTTATAAGAAAGATGTGGATGCTTTGGAGCGGGTTCAGAGGAGGTTTACCAGGATGCTGCCTGGACTGGAGGGATTATCTTATAAGGAGAGGTTGACTGAGCTCGGACTTTTATCATTGGAGAAAAGGAGGAAAAGAGGGGACCTAATTGAGGCATACAAGGTAATGAGAGGCAGAGATAGAGTCGATAGCGAAAGACTATTTCCCAAGGCAAAAATGACTAAAACGAGGGGTCATAGATTTAAGCTGGTTGGAGGAAAGCATAGAGGAGATGTCAGAGGTGGGTTAGTTACACAGAGAGTTGTGAGAGCAAGGAATGCGTGTCCAGCAGGAGTTGTGGAGTCAGGGTCATTGTGGACATTTAACAGACTGCTGGACATATATATGGTCACAGAAATTTGAGGGTGCATACATGAGGATCAGTGGTCGGTACAACATCGTGGGCTGAAGGGCCTGTTCTGTGCTGTACTGTTATATGTTCTATGTTCTATGTTCTATGTCCTGGAGCTCATATGATAGACCTTACATAAACTCAACAATCTACTTTTGTGCCAGGTTTGACTCTAACAAGCATCGTATTGAGACCTCGCCCTTCTTAGTCAGTGGTGGACGTGCGGAGACACTCTTTGTGTTGGATATTGAAGTCCCAAACACAGAGTACGGTCTGTGTCCTTGTGTCCCTCAGTGCTTCCTCCGATTTGTTTTCGACATTGAGGAGACTTGAGCTTTCGCCGAGGGGTGGTGTGGAGGGCAGTAGATTTCAATCATCAGGTGCTTTCCTTGAACATCTTTGAACTGTTATTATTAGATTTCTTGGTTCTGGAATCAATGTTGGGGAATTACAAAGTAACTTCTTTCCTGACTGTATCCCACGGTGTCCCCATCACTGTTGGGTTTGTATTGCTGGTGGGACAGAATATACCCAGGTTTGGTGATGGGGCTTCGTGAAACATTACACATCAAGCCTGATTCGGTGAGTATGATGGTGTCGGACTGTTTCCTGACCGGGACAATATGGAGATGAAAGGCAACATTACACCAGGAGGAATAATGGTATAAAAAACGGAATGAAACGCACTCTAACTGAAGGTGTGTGATGTTTTCAAACATGTTCGAGAAATTCAATGTATACATTGAGGTAAATGGATATGATTTAAATACGTTAGAGAGACGTGGTGACAGAGTGGTCGACATTGTGAACTGAATATCAAACATATTTTATGTTTGGGATATAATACAAAACTGAGAACGAAGTCAGGTAGATCTCCGAATAAAGCATAGCATGATTGCAGAAGAGAATCTTACAACAAATAATTAAGGTATTGGTTTAATGTTTTTGTTTTTGTGTTCAACGTGCCGGTTGAGTCGAGTTTGGGGAGTGATTTCCGACAGAGGCTGAGTGGGACTCATCAACGTTAATGGACATAAGTGCCCTTGTGAGAGGAATAAATGTGTCTTCATCACATTTTATATCCGACGATCTCTGGCATATTGTTTCACATTAATTGTGAATTGCCAGAGCGAATTAACTGAGGAAAGTTAAGATCCCAAGGGAAGAGTAACTTTCCAGCAGGAAGAAGACACTATTATGACATACCCACCTGCATGTAAAGGGGTGAGGACATTTTCCCTGCGTTTACAATTTTTCAAGACAGAGATTGACGACATTTTAGACTTGAAGATAGAAATTCCCAACCTCCGTTTGTCTTAAAGGAACTGTGAGGATTATAAACGGTAAAGAAGTGTTTTTAATCTTGAGTGATCAAGTGTTTGTGATTGTTCTTGAAACCATCTGTTGTTATGGATGTGTGTCTGTGTGTTTGGGAAAAGAGAGTTTCTTGTGCATTACGTTACAATTTTGTAACTAACTCAGAACTTCCCATTTGTTATTTCAGCTCCCATTAATTCAATAGATCTCCGAAGATAGTAAAACATTTGAAAATCTCACTTGCTCCTGAATCAAACTGGTAACTTTCCCCCAGACTGATGTATAATGTGTTTGCTTTCCTTTCTCACAGTTACCGTATTGACGATCTACGTCCTGCTTTATAAAAATTGTGGATTGTCTCAGTGCATCAGACGTTACCTGGGGGCCATGGCAGTGGCGGATCTGCTGGTCATTATCCTCGATTTGATATTGAGACACATTCCCATTATTTATATCGAACAGTTTTATTTCCTGAGGTACTCCATCCCCGTATGTAATATCCATGCCGTCCTGCTTTATGCAGCAACTGACTGTTCTGTTTGGTTCACCGTCGCTTTCACCTTTGATCGGTTTGTGGCCATATGTTGCCTGAAGCTGAAACTTAAATACTGCAGTGAGAAAACGGCGGCTGTAGTTCTGGGAACAGTGACTGTGCTGGCCAGTTCAAAGAACGTCTTCTGGTATTTTATGTATTCACCTTCGTATTGGTTGGAGAACCCCACTTGGCTTTGTGCTCTAACTATGGATGTTCTATTATCCCCTTTCTGGATCAAACTCGAGTTCCTTCACCACATTCCGAACCCAGCTACCCCATTTCTCCTGATACTGCTGCACAATGTTTTCACCGTCAGACACATTTTAGTGACAAGCAGAGCCCGCAGCAGACTCCGCGCTCACACCGATGGGGTCGCTCAGTCGGACACAGAAATGAGAAATCGAAAAAAAATCCATCATTTTACTGTTTGTGATCTCGGCCAATTTCATCCTGTTATGGTCAACGTTAATGGTGTTTTCCATATGGGTCCGGATGGCAGCGAATGGATATTCTCCTTTGATTCCACCGAGTTTTATGATTCAATTGGGCCACATGCTGCAGCTACTCAGTTGCTGCACAAACACCGCGATTTATGCCGTGACCCAGACTAAGTTCAGACAGCAGCTGAAGCATGTGCTGAAATATCCAGTTACCCAAATTCATCAATCAATCAAATTCACTCTTTAATCAATCCATCCGGGATTTTCTCTGTTCAGTTCTGCAATTCAACAATGAAGCAGCCTGTTGGTATGGGAACAGATTGAGTGTCATTTTGGATTGTCTAACCCTATCCCTCAGTGGAATAAAGGGACAGATTTCAATGTTGCTCTCAATTCAGGGGCCAGTGAGAAAAGGCACCAACCCATTGATTGTATTGATCACTTCAATTTGTAAACAATAAAAAACATGCTCATTAGAAAGTGCCAAGGAGAAGAGAGAACAATATTTTTGTTTGACTTTGTGTTGAAGAAGCTGAGCAGGAGAGAGAGAGAGACTCCTCCCCAAGTTCTCGTGCTCACGGATGGTGAGCGGAACAGGGACTGACATCAGGAGTTGGGTTAAAGTCACTCTGTCATTGCTTTCAAATCCAAGTCAACCACACCACCTGGCCTCGTTATAATTAATCTCTCTTCCTTTGTACCACTCCTTCCATATCTCCCTCCCATCACTACACTGTGCTTCTGTCTCTCTCCCCTCCCATTTACACACTATATTTCACTGTCGGCCTTTCCCCATTCTCCTTCACTCACTCTCCGTCCTGCACTCACTTCTTCCAATCTCCCATTCTCCTATACTTTCTGCCTCGAATGCTCTCCAAACTTCCGTTGTTGGGGGAACACAGGAGTGATGTGGATCTTCAGGCCGATACTAGGTTTGCAGTGTGTGACTTGAGCCAAATGCCGTTGGGAGGGGAAATGGTGGAAATGAGAGCATTGGCCGTTACTCGGGGGTAAACACAGGGATGGGAGCATAAGCTATGGCTGGGGATCAATTGTAGAATTGGGAAAACAGGCTGATACACGTGGAAGATATTGTGTGGGACCCATTGTCTGTTACGCAGGGAATAGATCATAGATGTGGTCAAAACCCATCCTGAAAGTGATTAACTGGGGAGGGATTCGCAGGCCAGTGCACAGGGTAGGGAGTGTATGGAGAGTGAGCGTGTGGAGAGTGAGCATGACAGTGGGGGAAATTGTGGGACAGAGAACATGACGATGGGGAGTGGACGCAGGAGTGAATGTGATGGTGTGTGAGTGAGCTGAGGAGTGAGCATGATGGTTGTGGAGTGTGTGGGGGAGTGAATGTGACCATGGGGTAGAGTGCACTGTCATGCGCGTGATGGTGGGCGAGAGTGCAGTGGAGTGTGTGAGATGGTGGGGAGTGATTGGGAGAGTCAGAGTGACAGTGGGTGAGCATGACAGGTGAGTAGTCAAGACAGTGGGGGAATGTGTGGGGGAGAGAGCGTGACAGTGGGAGAGTGAGCAGGAGAGTCGCTGTGACGTGTGGAAGAGTGTAGAAGAGTGAGCGTCATGGTGAGGGTAATGTGTGGGGTGGTGAGCATGACAGAGTGGGGTAAGCATGATGGTTGGGGACTGCGTCATGGAGTGAACATGACGATTGCAGATTGAGCGAGAGTGTGCGTGACGGAGGGGGATTGTGTGGGCATGTGAGCGTGATGGTGGTGGAGTGTGCGATGAAGTGCGCTTGAGCGTGGAGAGTATGTGGGGAAGTGAACACAATGGGGAGAGTGTGCGGGGGAGTGAGCATGATAGTGGGGGATTATGCTGGCGAGTGAGCATGAAGGTGGAGATAGTGTGGGGGTGATCGTGACGGATTGCGAGTATGCAGGGTGTGAGCATGACGGTGAGGGAGGGAGCATGATGGTGGGTTTGTATGTGGGGTGGGATCATGATGATGGGGTGTGTGGAGGAAGTGAGTGCGACGGTGGTGGAGTGTGTAGTTTATTCAGCATGACGGTTGGGAAGTGTGTGCAAAGGAGTGAGCAGGATGATGGGGAGTGTGTGAGGAAGTGATTGTGACAGTCAGGGAGAGGTCAGGATTGCGTGATGGAGTTCGAGTGTGTAGGGGTGTGAGAGAAATGGTGTAATAATGGGTGGAAGTATTTGTGACGCTGGGCTCCTGTGTGGTGGAGCATGACAGTGTGTTTAGTGTGCGGTAAGTGAGAGTAAAAATGGAGTTTAGAGGATTGGGCATGACAGAGTTGTAATGTGGGGGGGAATGAGCCTGATGGATGTGGAGTGCGGGAGAGTGAGCATGACAAAAGGTGTGTGAGGGGGGTGACTCAGCATGGTGATGTGGAAATGTGCAGCAGAGTGGGTGTGATGGTGCGTTTAGTGTGGGGGTGAGTGTGATGGATGAACAGGGTGCAGGAGTATGAGCGTGATGGGGATGTGTGCAGAGGAGTGAGCGTGTTAGTGCGTGAGTGTGCGAGAGAGTGAGCCTGACAGTGGGGTAGTATGTGGGTGAGTGAGCCAGATGGCGTGACAGTAAGCACGGATGTAATCGTGATCATACAGGAGTGTGTGGTGGGGTGAGTTTGACTGTGTCACTTTGATGGTGATGGAGTGAGTGTGAGGGGTTCAGGTTGATGCTGTGGGAGTGAGAGTGAGTGTGTCAATGCGATAGTGATGGAGTGAGTGAGTGGGCCAGTGTTGCGGTGACAGAGTGACTGTGATGGATTCATGGTCAGTGATGGAGTAAGTGTGAGGTGATGAAGGTGAAAGTGAGGGAGTGAGTCTGAGGGGTCAGGGTGACGTTGATGGAGAGAGCGTGATGGGGTCAGTGTGACAGTGACGGAGTGAGTGTGAGGGTGTCAGGTTGATGGTGATCGAGTGAGTGTGAAGGGGCCAGGTTCATGGTGAAGGAGTCAGTGTGGGGTGTAGGGTAATGGTGACTCGGTGCGTGTGAACAAGTCAGGGTGATGGTGACAGAGTGAGTGTGAGGCTGTCAAGGTGACGGTGGTGGAGTCAGTGTGAGGGAGTCAATGACAGAGTGAGTGTGAGGTGGTCAGAGTGTCTCAGGGTGATGGTGACGGAGTGAGTGTGAGCTGGTCAGGGGGAAGTTAATGGAGAGGGTGTGAGGATGTAAAATGATGGTGTCAGAGCGAGTATGATAGATCAGGCTAAGGGTGACAGAGTGAATGTGAGAGGGTCAGGGTGAATGGCGATGCAGTGCTTGTCAGGGGTCAGCGTGACGGTGATTGGGTGAGTGTGAAGAGGTCAGGGTAGCAGTGATAGAGTGAGTGTACGGGTCAGAATAACGGTGACGTAGTGAGTGTGAGGGGTCTCTCTGAGAATGATTGAGTCAGTGTGTGGGTGTTTAAATGATGGTGACAGTGTGACTGTGAGGCTGTCAGGGTGAGGGTACTGCAGTGAGTCTGAGGGTGTAAAAATTATGGCGACAGAGTGGGTCTGACGGGTCAGGGGGACGTTGACAGAGTGAGTGTATGGGTTTCATGGTGACAGTGACAGAGTGGATGTAAGGGGGCCAGGATGACACTGGTGGAGTGAGTGTTAAGGGATCAATGTGACAATGAGCGAGTGAGCCTGAAGGGTGACAGTGACAGTGCAAGTGAGAACAGCAGGTTATGATGATGTAACCGAGTGAGTGTGAGGGGGTCAGGATGACATTGATGGAGTGTGCGCGAGGGATCAGAGTTACAGTCAGCGAATGACTGTCGGGGTGACGGTGATGGAATAAGTGAGGGTAAGTGTGTTGCAATGACCGGGCTGGAGCGAGTGTGAGTCAGTCACTTTGATGGTGACAGGGTGACTGTGAGCAGGTCAGGGTGACGATGTAGGAGTGAGTGTGCGTGTGTCAATATGATGGCGATAGAGTGAGAGTGAGGGTGTCATGGTGATGGCGTTGGGGTGAGTGTCCAGGGGGCAGGGTCAGGGTGATTGAGTGAGTGTGGGGATAAGGGAGACGGTGATAGAGTGAGTGTGATGGGGTCAGGGTGACAGTGATTGAGTGAGTGTTGACGGGGTCACGTTCACGGTGAATGATTGAGTGTGAGGGGTCAGGGAGACGGTGATGATGTGAGTGTGAGGGTGTCAGGTTGGTAGTGTTGGAGTGAATTTGGGGGTGTCAGGGTGATAGTGATGGAGTGAGCGTGAGGGGTTCAGGGTCACGTGAACGAGTGAGTGCGGGGGTCGGGGTGATGGTGACTGGCTGAGTGTGAGGTGGTCAGGGTGAGGGCGACTGAGTGTGAGTGGTACAGCGTGAAGGTGATGGAGTGAGTGTGAGTGCGTAAAATGTTGGTGACAGAGTGAGTCTGATGGAGCAGGTTAACGGTGACAGAGTGAGTATGCGAGGATCAGAGTGATGAAGGCTGGGTGAGTGTGAAGAGGTCAGTGTGACAGTACAGAGTGAATGTGAGGGTGTCAAGGTGATGGTGATGTAGGTATGTGGGGGTCAGGGTCACGATGACAGAGTGATTGTGTGGGAGTCAGAGTGATGGTGCCACAGTGAGTGTGAGGGGTCTGTGTGAGGATGATGGAGTCAGTATGAGGGTGGTAAAATGATGGTGACAGAGTGATTGTGAGGTGGTCAGGGTGAGTGTGACGGAGTGATTGTGAGGGAGTCCGGGTGAGGGTGATGTAGTGAGTGTGAGGGTGCAAAATGATGGTGGCAGAGTGAGTGTGACAGTGACTGTAACGATGACGGTGAGTGTGAGTGTATCAGGGTGACAGTAATGGAGAGTAAGTGAGAATAAATGGGAGACGATGATGCTGATGAAGGGAATGTCAGTGCATCACGGTGATGGTGACACAGTGAGTGTGAGACGGTCAGGGTAACGGTGTAGGAATGAGTGTGTGTGTCAATGTGATGGTCGTGGAGTGAACGTGAAGGGGTCAGGGTCACAGCGAATGAGTGAGTGTGAGCAGATCACGGTGAAAGTGACGGAGTGAGTGTAAAGAAGTCCGGGAGAGAAAGATGGAGTGAGTGTGAGGCTGTCAAGGTCACAGTGACGGATTCAGTGTGAGGGGGTCAGGGTCACGATGACAGAGTGAGTGTGAGCAGTCGGGTGACGGTGACGGAGTGAAAATGATATGGTCAGGGAGCGAGTGTGAGGGAGTCAGGCAGACGGTGACTGGGAGAGTGTGAAAAGGTAAGGGTGACAGTGACAGAGTGAGAGTGAGGGTGTCAAGTTGATGATGATGGAGTGAGTGTGAGGGGGTCAGTGTCGTGGGGACACAGTGAGTGTGAATGTGTCAGGGCAATGGAGTGAGTGCATAAGGTTCATGGTGATAGTGACGGGGGCAAAGGGGTTAGGATGACAGTGAGGTGACATGGACGGAGTCAGTGTGAGTGTGTCAGGGTGATGGCGATGGAGTGAGTGTGAGGAGGTGAGGGTTATGGTGACGGGGTGAGTATGAAGAGAGCAGGGCAAGAGTGACAGAGTGACGGTAATGGTGTCAAGGTGACAGTGCTGGAGTGAGTTTGGGGGTGGACGTGACGTTAATGAAGTGAGTGTGAGTTCGTCAGTGTGACAGGGAGGAGGAAAGTGTGTTGCGGTAAGTATGACGGTGATGCAGTGAGTATGAGGGTGCCAGGGTCACGGTGACAGAGTGAGCGTCTCGTGTCAGGGTCACATTGATGAATTAAGTGTGAGTACATCAATATGATGATGATGGAGTGAATGTGATAGACTCAGTGTCGTGGAGACAGAGTGAGTTTGAGGTTGTCAGTGTAATGGAGTGAATGTGGGTGTTCATGGTGATAGTGATGGAGTGAGTGTGACGGGGTAAGGATGATGGTTATGGAGTGAGTGTGAAGGGGTGAGGGTCATGTTGTCAATGTGACAGTGCTGGAGTGAGAGTGGAAGTGAGTGTGACAGAGATGAAGTGAGTGTGAGTACATCAGTGTGACAGGGAGGGAGAGAGTGTGTCGGAGTCAGTGTGATGGTGATGGAGTGATTCTGAGGGGGTCAAATTGATGACGATGCTATAAGTGTGAGGGGGCAGGCTCACTATTACAGTGTGAGTGCGAGGGGGTGACGGGGATGAAGTGAACGTGACTATCTCAGGCTGACAGTGACGGAAAGATTTTGTCGGGGTCAGTGTGATTATGATGGAGGGAGTCTAAGGGGGTCATGGAGACAGTGACAGCGTGAGTGTATGGCGTCAGGAAGACAGTGACGGAGTGAGTGTGAGCGGGTCAAAGTGATGCCGCTACTCTAAGTGTGAGGGGGCCAGGGTCACGATTACAGTGTGAATGCAAGGGGGTGAGTGTGACGGGGATAAAGTGAGTGTGCCTATCTCAGGCTGACAGTGATGGAGAGATTGTGTCGGGGTCAGAGTGATTATGATGGAGTGAGTCTGAGGGGGTCAAGTTGACAGTGACGGAGTGAGTGTGAGGGTGCCAAAGTGGTGGCAATTGAGTAAGTGTGAGGGGGTCATAGTTACGATGACAGTGTATGTGCGACGAGGTGAGGGTGACGGCAATGAAGTGAGATTGAGTACGTCAGGGTGACAGTGTGGGAGAGTGTGTGTCGGGGTTAGTGTGATGGCGATAGATTGAGGTTGAGGGGATCGTAGTGAGGCTGAAGGAGTGAGTTTGAGAGTGATAAATTGATGGTGACAAAATGAATGTGACGTGGTCAGGGTGAAGGGTGACAGAGTGGGTGTGAAGGAATCAGGGTGACCATGTCAGAATGAGCGTGATGTTGTCAGAGTGACATGGTGAATTGAGTGGGAGGGAATCAAGGTGACCGTGACGGATTGTGTATGAGGGGGTCAGGATGACGGTGATGGAGTACAGCACGTGGGTGTGAGGGTGACGGGGATGAAGTGAACGTGAGAATGCCAGGGTGACAGGGAGGGAGAGAATGTAAGGTTGTCAGTGACGGCAATGGATTGAGTGTGGGTGGGTCATGGTGCCAGTGACAGTGTGGGTGTGAGGGGTCAGGAAGACGGTGAAGGATTGAGTATGAGGGGGTCAGGGTTAGGGTAATGGAGTGAGTGTGAGGGTGTAAAATGATGGTGAAAGAGTGAGTCTGATGGGTCAGGGTGACGGTAGCAGAGTGAGTGTGAGGGCGTCAGGGTTAAGGTGATGTAGAATGTGAGAGTGTCAGGGTGATGGTGACTTGTTGAGTGTGAAGAGGTCAGGTGACAGTGATAGAGTGAGTGTGCGGCGTCAAGGTGACGATGTCAGTGTAAGGGGTCAGGGTCATGATGACAGAGTGAAGATGAGGCAGTCAGGGTGAGAGTGACAGAGTTAGTGTGAGTGGTCAGTGTGACGATGGTGGAGTGAGTATGAGGGAGGCTGAGTGATCGTGTCAGTGTGTGGGTTTCTTGGTGACAGTGACGGTGTGAGTATAAGGGGTTCCAGATGACGGTGATGGAGTGAGTGTGAGGGGATCAGCGTGACAGTGAGCGAGTGAGTGTCAGGGATGATGGTGCTGGAGTGAGAGAACGAGGGTTACGATGACGGTGATGGAGCGAGAGTGAGTGTGTCACGGCGATGGTGACAGAGTGTGATGGGGTCAGTGTGACAGTAATGGAATGCATTTGAGGGTATCAGGGTGATGGTGATGGAGTGAGTGCAAAAGGGTCAGGGTCACGGTGACAATAGTGTGAGAGTGTCAGAATGACAGAGATGGGGTGAGTGTGAAGATGTCAGGGCGACTCTGATGTTTTCAGTGCGAGGGTGTCAAGCTGATATTGATGGAGTGAGTATGTGGGTGTAAGGTTCACGGTGATGGAGTGAGTGTGTGGGGTCAGGGTCATGTTGACGGATTAAGTGTGAGGACATCAATGTGATGATGGAGCAAGTGTGAGAGGATCAGTGTCGTGGTGACAGAGACAGTTTGAGTGTGTCAGGGTGATGGAGTGAGTGTGTAGTGTTCATGATGAGAGTGGTGGAGTGACTGTGACAGTGACAGAATGAAGGTGATAGGGTCAGTATGATGGCGATGGAGTGAGTGTGAGGAGGTGAGGGTAATGTTGACGGGGTGAGTGTGAAGAGGGCAGGGCGAAAGTAATAGAGTGAGGGTGATGGTGTCAAGGTCACAGTGATGGAGCGAGTGTCGGGGTCAGTGTGACTGTGATGGAGTGAGTATGAGGGTGTCAGGGTCACGGTGATGGAGTGAGTATGTGGGGTCAGGGTCACGTTGACAGATTAAGTGTGAGTACGTCAATGTGATGACGATGGAGTGAATGTGAGAGGGTCAGTGTCGTGGTGACAGAGTGAGTTTGAGGCTGTGAGGGTGACGGATTGAGTGTGTGGCGTTCATGGTGATAGTAACGGAGTGAGTGTGATGGGGTCAGGATGATAATGACTGAGTGAGGGTGATGGGGCCATGGTGATGGTGATGGAGTGAGTGTGAGGGGGTGAGGGTGATGGTGACGGGGTGAGTGTGAAGAGGGCAGGGAGAGAGTGACGGAGTGACGGTGATGCTGTCCAAGTGGCAGTGCTGGAGTGAGTGTGGGGGTGACGGTGACGGTGATGAAGTGAGGTAAGTACGTCAGTGTGACATGGAGGGAGAGAATGTGTCGGGGTCAGTGTAACGTTGATGGAGTGAGTGTGAGGGGTTCAAAGTGATGTGATGCTTTCAGTATAAGGGGGTAGGGTCATGAATAAAGAGTGAGTATGAGGAGGTGAGGGTGACGGAATGAAGTGAGTGTGACTATCTCAGGCTGACAGTGTGTCAGAGGCATATTGTGAGGAGGTATTGTGATTATGATGGGGGGAGTGTGAGGGTGGTCATGGTGGCATTGTCAATGTGAGTGTGTGGGGTCAGGAAGACGGTGATGCAGTGAGTGTGATGGCGTCAGGGTGAGGTTGGAGGAGTGAATTTGTGCGTGTTAAAATGATGGTGACTCTGAGTGCGAGGTGGTCATGGTGAATGGTGACAAAGTGAGTGTAAAGGAGTCGGGGTGATCGTGACGGACTGAGTGAGATGGGACTAGAGTGACATGATGAAGTGAGTGTGAGGGAATCAGGGTGACCGTGACAGAGGATGGTGATTGGTTCAGGGTGCCAGAGAGAGTGCGGGGGGTTAGGGTGACAGTGAACGTATGTGTGAGAGGGTCAAGCTGACAGTGAAAGTGTGAGCGACGAGGTCCAGTTCATGTCAACGGAGTGCATGCGTGAGTGTCATGGTGACGGTGACAGTGCGACTATGAGGGTGTCAGGATTATGGTGATGAACTGAGTGAGCGGATCAGGGCCACAGTGACCGACTGAGTGTGGGGGGCGGGTCAAGGTCACGGCGACGGGGTGAGTGTGACGACAGCAGCGCGAGAGTGAAGGAGTGAGAGTGATGGTATCAAGGCGACAGTGTTGGAGTGAGTTTGAGGGGTTGAGGGTGATGGGGATCAAATGAGTGTGAGTACGTCAGGGTGACAGGGAGGGAGAGAGTGTGTCGGGAGCAGCGTGACGGTGATGGAGTGAGTGTGACGGGGTCAGGGTCAGGTTGAAGGAGTTAGTGTGAGGGTGTAAAAATGATGATGACAGAGTGGGTGTAAGACGGTCTGGGTGAGTGTGACAGAGGGAGTGTGAAGGAATCAGATTGACAGTGATGGAGTGAGTGTGACAGAAGCAGGCTGACCGTGATGCAGTGAGTGTTTGGTGGTCAGGGTGATGGTGATGGAGTAGAGTGTGGGAGGGTGAGGGTGACGGGGCTGAAGTGAGTCTGAGTATGTCGGGGTAACAGGGAAGGGGAGAGTGTATCTGGGTCAGTGTAATGGTAATGGATTGAGTGTGAGGGGTTCATGGTGACAGTGACAGTTTGATTGTGAGGTGTCAGGAAGACGGTGACGGAGTGTATCTGATGTGGTCAGGGTGAGGGTAATGGAGTGAGTGTGAGGGTGTAAACATGATGTTGACAGAGTGACTCTGATGTGTCACGGTGACGGTGAGAGAGTGAGTGTGAGTGCGTTAGGACTAAGATGATCGAGTAGGTGTGACGTGTCAGAGCTGATGGTGACTCGGTGAATGTGAAGAGGTCAGGGTGACAGTGATGGAGTGAGTGTGAGGTTGTCAAGTTGACGGTGATGGAGTCAATGTGAGGTGTTAGGGTCACAATGACAGAGTAAATATGAAATGGTCAGAGTGAGGGTGACAGAGCGAGCATGAGGGCGTCAGGGTAATGGTGACAGAGTGAGTGTGAGGAGTCAGGGAGACGATGGCGGAGTGAGTGTGAGGGAGTCCGGGTGATGGAGTGATGTGTGGATTTCATGCTGAGAGAGACGGATTGAGTCTGAGTGGTTCAGGATGACGGTGACGGAGCGAGTGTGAGTGAATCAGCATGACAGTGAGCGAGTGAGTGTCAGTGATGATGGTGATGCTGTGAGAGCATGTGGGTTATGCTTATGGGGATGGCGTGAGTACGAGTTTGTCAGATGGGGTCACAGTGACTGTGATGGGGTCAGGGTGATGGTGATGGAGTGAGTGTCAGGGTGTGAGGGTGACAATGCCAAATTGATGTGAGGCGGTCAGGGTTGTGAAGGAGTGAGTGTTAGTTGCCTTGGTGACGTAACAGAGTGAATGTGTAGTGGCCAGAGTGACAGTGACAGAGTGAGTGTGATGAGGTCAGGGTGACGGTGAAGGAATAGAGTGAGAGGGGTTCAGGGTGACGCTGATGCATTGAGTGTGAGGGGGTCAGGGTGATTCTGATGAAGTGAATGTGATATGTATTACGGTGATGGTGACAGTACGAGGGCAAGGGGTCCCAGTGGTGGTGCTGGAGTGACTTTGAGGTGTTAGGGTGATGGTGACAGAGGGTGGGTGGGGTGCCAGTGTAGTGGTGGCAGAATGAGTGTGAGGGGGTCAGGATGTGGGTGACAGAGTGAGTGTAATGCAGTCAGGGTGAGGGTGACAAAATGAGGGTGGGGCGGGCAGTGTTTTGTTGCATGAGTGAGTGTGAGGGTGCCAGTGTGACGGTGATGGGTGAGTGTGAGGGGGACAGGGTCACACTGACAGTGTGAGTACGAGAGGCCCAAGGTGACAGTCAAATAGCTAGCATGAGGTGTCCAGATGATTTTGACAGAGAGAGTGTGAGGTTTCACTGTCACCGTGACAGAGTGATTGTGAAGGGGTCAGTGAGATGGAATTTGTGTGAGGGTGTCCGGGTGGCAGTGATGGGTGAGTTTGAGGGAGACAGGGTCACAGTGACGGAGTGAGTTTAGGGGTTCAGGGTGATGTGACAGAGTGAATGTAACACGGACCGGTTTTGGGGCATGAGTGAGCGTGAGGGTGCCAGTGTAACAGTGAAGGGTGATTGTGAGGGAGACAAGATCACAGCGATGGTGTGAGTGTAAGAGGGTTAAGGTGACGGTGAAAGTGTGTGCATGTGGGGTCCAGACGATGTTGACGGAGTGCGGGTGAGAGGGGTCAGTGTCACACTAATGAAGTGAGTCTGAGTAGGTCAGGATGACGGTGACAGTGTGAGTGTAAAGGGTTCATGGTAACGGTGATGAAGTGAGTCTGAGTAGCTCAGGGTAATGGTGATTGTGTGTGTGTAAGGAGCACAGGGTTACAATGGTGTTTGTGAGGGTGAGCGACTGACGGTAAAGGTGAGGGACTGAGTGTGAGTGGGTGAGGGCGAAAGTAATAGAGTCAGTGTGAGTGGATCAGACTGACAGAGTGAGTGAGGGGTGGCCAGGGCTACAATGAGAGTTAGGCTGTCAACATGAATAGTAAGTGTGAGGGTGTCAAGATGAAAGTAACAGAGTGAGTGTGGGAGTGTCAGGGTTATGGTGACCTCATGAGGGTGATGGGGTCAGGGCGACGGTGACAGTGCGAGTGTGAGTGACGCAGGATGATGGTGACAGAGTAAGTTGGGGTCAGTGAGACACTAAGGGAGTGAGTGAGATGGAGTGAATGTAAGGGAATCAGGCTGACAGTGACGGTGATGGAGGAAGTGTGAGGGAGGCAGTGTGGCCCTAACGAATTGACTCTGAGTGTGCCAAGGTGACTGTGATAGAGTTAATGTGAGGAGACAGGGTAAAGGTGACAGAATGAGTTTGAGGGGGCTATGGTGACTCTGACAGAGTGAGTTGAGGGGGTCAGGGGGACAGTAGATGCATGAGTGTGTGTGGGTCATGTGACAGTGGGGAATTCAGTGTGAAGGGCTCGGCTGACGGGAGAACTGTGACTATGAAATGGTTAGGGTGACGGTGAAGGAATGAGAGTTAAAGGGTCAGGTTGACTTTGACGGAGTGCTTGTGAGTGACACACGGCGATTGTGATGGAGTGCGTTTGAGGGGATTGGCTAACAAAGTGAGTATGAGGGACTCCAGGTGATGGTGACGGAGTTTGTATGAGGGGGTAATATGGAAACAATGGAGTAGGTCTGATGGGGCATGGGGGACGGAGATGGAGCGAGTGTGAGGAGGTCAGGGTGACTGTGATGGAGTGAATGTGAGGGGGTCGAGGTGACGGTGAAGGAGTGATTGTGAGCGGTCAGTGTGCCGATAATGGAGTGAGTGGGAGGCAGTAAATGTTTCTGTGACTGAGTGAGTGTGATGAGGGCAGACAGATCGTAACAGAGTGAGTGTTAAGGGTTCAGGGTGGCGAAGGAGCGTCTGGAGTTCATGCTGACAGTGACGGAGTAAGTGTGAGGGGGTCAGGATGACGATGGCAGAGTGAATGTGTAGGGTTGAGGGTGGCAGTGAGGGAGTGAGTTTGAGATGTGAGGGTGACGGTGACAGAGTGAGTGTAATTGGGCAGTAGTGATGTTGATGCAATGAGTGTTGTGGTTTAGGTTGATGTGACCGAGTGAGTGTAACGCGGACCGGTTTTGGTGCATGAGTGAACGTGAGGGAGCCAGTGTTACAGTGAAGGGTGATTGTGAGGGAGACAAGGTCACAGAGACGATGTGAGTGTAAGGAGTCAATGTGACGGTGACAGTGTGAGGATGTGGGGTCCAGATGATGTTGACGGAGTGCGGGTGAGGGGGGTCAGTGTAACACTGATGAAGTGAGTCTGAGTAGGTCAGGATGACGGTGACAGAGTGAGTGTAAGAGAGTCAGGGTGACGGTGATGGAGTGAGTGTGAGGGAGTCAGGGCCACGGAAAAAGAGAGAGTGTAAGAGTTTCTGGGTAACGATGATGAAGTGAGTCTGAGTAGCTCAGGGTAATGGTGATTGTGTGTGTGTAAGGAGCTCAGGGTTACGATGGTGTTTGTGAGGATGACCGACTGATGGTAACGGTGAGGGAGTGAGTGTGAGTGGGTGAGGGTGAAAGTAATGGAGTGAGTGTGAGGGGATCAGGCTGAAAGAGTGAGTGAGGGGTGGCCAGGGCTAAACTGAGAGCTCGGCTGTCTGCATGAAAGGTAAGAGTGAGGGTGTCAAGATGAAGGTAACAGAGTGAGTGTGGGTGTGTCAGGGTGATGGTGACCAAATGAGTGTAATGGGGTTAGGGTGACGGTGACACTGTGAGTGTGAGCGAAGCAGGGAGATGGTGACAGAGTAAGTTGGGGGGCAGTGAGATACTAAGGGAGTGAGCGTGATGGAGTGAGTATAAGGTAATCAGGGTGACAGTGACGGTAATGGAGGAAGTGTGAGGGAGGCAGTTTGGCACTAACGAATTGACTGTGAGGATGTCAGGGTGACTGTGATAGAGTGAATGTGAGGATACAGGGTAAAATTGACAGAATGAGTGTGAGGGGGCTATGGTGACTGCGACAGAGTGAGTTGAGGGGGTTAGGGTGTCAGTAGACGCATGAGTGCGTGTGGGTCAGTGTGACTGTGGGGAATTCAATGTGAAGGGGCTAGGTTGACGGGAGAGGTGTGTCTATGAAATGGTTAGGGTGACGGTAACGGAATGAGAGTGAAAGGGTCAGGTTGACTTTGATGGAGTGATTGTGAGTGACCCAGGGTAATTGTGATGGAGTGGGTTTGAGGGGATCGGGTGACATTGTGAGTATGAGGGACTCCAGGTGATGGTGACGGAGTTTGTGTGAGGGGATGATATGGAGGTAATGGAGCAGGTCTAAAATGGTATGGGGGACAGAGATGGAGCGAGTGTGAGGAAGTCAGGGTGACAGTGATGGAGTGATTGTGAGGGGTCAGAGTGACGATAATGTAGTCAGTGGGAGGGAGTCAGGGTTACTGAGACTTAGTGAGTGTGAGGGGAGCAGACAAATCGTAACAGAGTGAGTGTTAAGGGTTCAGGGTAGCGAAGGAGTGTCTGGAGTTCATGCTGACAGTGACAGAGTGAGTGTGAGGGTGTCAGGATGACGATGAACGAGTAAATGTGTAGGGTTCAGAGTGGCAGTGAGCGAGTGAGTCTGAGGTGTGAGGGTGACGGTGACAGAGTGAGTGTAAGATGGTCAGGGTGGCAGTGATGGGGTGGGTGTGAGGGGTTCAGGAACAGAGTGAAAGAGTGAGTGGGACAGGGGTCATTGTGACAATGATGAACTGAGCCTGAGTAGGTCAGTATCACAGAGTGAGAGTGAGTGTAAGGGGGTCAGAGTGATGAAGATGGAGTGAGTTTAAGACAGTCACGGTGAGTGTGACAGAGTGCAGATCAGTGGTTCAGGGTAATGTAATGAAGTGAGTCAGTGTAAGTCAGGGTGACGGTGATGGTGTCTGTGCAAGGAGGTCAGGTTGACGATGAGGTTTGTGAGCGTGAGGGACTGATGGTGACAGTGAGGGAGTGAGTGTGAGGGGTGATAGTTGCCGAGATCGAACGAGGGGTGAGGCTGACGTTATAGGATTGAGTGTGAGGGTGTCAGGGTGACAGTGACAGAGTGAGAGTGAAGGAGTCAGATTGACTGTGAGTGGGTCAGCGTGACTCTGACAGAGTGAATGTCAGGGGATTGGGTGACAGTCTGAGTGTGAGGGACACAGGATGATAGTGATTGTGAGGGGTCAGGATGACGGTGATGGAGTGAGTGCAAGGAAATCCGTATGATGGAGTGAGTACATGTGGAGGCAACGGTGGCAGTGATGAACTGACTGTGAGGGGGTGATGGTGACACTGATGGAGTGAGTGTGAGGAGGTCCGGTGACGGTAAAGGAGTGATTGTTATGAGTCATAGTGACGTAGAGGAGTGAGTGTGAAGAGGTCAGAGTGATGGTGACAGAGTGAGTGTGAGGAGGTCCGAGTGACAGTGACATACTGAGTCTGAGCGGGTAAGGGGGACAGAGTGAGTGTGTGGTGCTCATGGTGACAGTTTTCAGAGTGAGTGTGAGGTGGCCAGGGTGAGATTGATGGAGTGAATGCAAGGAAATCATTATGATGGAGTGAGTACATGTGAGGGTCAGGGTGACGCTGATGGGGAGAGTGTACGTGTGTCAGGGTGTCAGTGACAGAGTGACTGAAAGGGGTGAGGGTGACAGTAAGGATGGATGGTGAGGAGGTCAGGGTGATAATGATAGAGTGTGCGTGAATCGGTCAGAGTGATGGTCAAGATTAAGTGAGAAGGTTGCAGGGAGACAGTAGGGTGGTGAACGCTATACGGTCACAGAGACAGTGGGGGAATGATTTCGAGGGGATCAGGATAAAAGTGTAGGAATGTGTGTGAGTATATCAGGATGATAGTGGTGGAGTGAGTGTGAGAGGCTCAATGTGATGATGACAGAGTTAATCAAAGGGGGTCAGGGTGAGAGTGACCGGGTGAGCGTGAGGGCATCAGGGTAGGATGACGTAGTGAGACTGAGGTGGTGAGGATGAACGTGAAAGAGTGAGTGTAATTGAGTCAGGGTGATCGAGTCAGTGTGAGAGTGATGGAGTGAGTGTGAAGGGGTCAGGGTGAGGATGACCGAGTGAATCAGATAGGGTAAGGGTGACAGTAAATGAGTGACAATAAGGGGGTCAGGGTGACAGTGACCGGGTGAGTGTGAGGAGGACACTAATGGTGACAGAGCTAGTGTCAGGGGTCAGCGTGACAGTGAGGGAGTGAGTGTGAGGCGTCAGGGTGTTGGTGACAGTGTGAAATGGTTAGGGTGATGGTGAAAGAATGAGTTTGAGGTGGTCAGGGTAACACTGATGGAGTGAATGTGAGGGGGTCATGGTGACAGTGACGGAGTGAGTGTGAGGAGCACAGCGTGATGGTGACAGTGCAAGTGTCAGTTGACAGTGAGGGAGGGAGTGTGAAGGCGTCAGAGTGTTCCTGACAGTATGAATGTGAGGGCGTCAGGGTGACGGTAGTGGAGTGAGTGTGAGGGAGTTCTTAATAATCGTGATGGAGACAAAGTGAGTGTGTCAGTGTGACGATGACTGAGAGAACGTGAGGGTGTTAATGTGATAGTAAGGGAGTGACTGCGAATATGTGAGCGTGGTGTTGTAGGAGCGAGTGTGAGGTGGTTTGGGTGATGGTAACATCATGACAGTGATATGTAAAGTTGACTGTGTGATGGAGTGATTGTCAGGTGGACAGGGTGACTGTAATGGAATGAATATGAGGGGAGTGGGATGACAGAGTGAATGTGAGGGACTCAGGGTGATGGGGAGCGTGAGGGGATCTGGGTGACAATGATGGAGTGATATTGTGTGGGTGTCAGGGTGACGGAGACGGAGTGAGTGTTAGGGAGTCGGCTTGATGGAGTGAGTGTGTGAAAGAGTAATGGTGACCGTGATTCAGTGTGAGGGGGTCAGGGTGACACTGAGGGAGTGAATGCGAGGAGATCAGTGTGACAGTGATGGAGAGAGTATTAGGGGTCAGGGTGACAGTGATAGAGTGAGTATGCGGGATACAGAGTGATGGTCAGAATTGACTGTGAGGGTTACAGGGAGACAGTACGCTATGAAGGTTATACGGTCAGGAAGACAGTAGAGGAGTGAGTGCGAGGGGATCAGCATAAAAGTGTAGGAGTGAGTTTGAGTATATCAGGTTGATAGTGTAGGAGTGAGTGTGAGTGTGTCAGGTTGATAATGACGGAGTGAGTGTGAGGGGGTAAATATGATGATGACGGAGTGAAGTTGGGGGGTTCAGGATGAGAGTGACTGGGTGCGTTTGAGGGGGTCAGTTTGACAGTGATGGCATAAGAGTGAAGGGTGAGGTTGACTGTGAAGGAGTGACAATGAGGGGGTCAGGGTGACGGTGAAGGAGTGAGTGTGAGGAGGACAGGGTGTTGGTGACCGAGTTAGTGTCAGTGGTCAGTGACATTCTCACTGAACACCCCAGGTCATCTCCTCTGCCCAGAAGCTCTTCAGCCACGTTCTCAAACAGACTCGCTACCACAGCCACATCTCCTTCCTCATCACCTGCCGACGGAACCGACTCACCCCGCATGAACATGAAGTCCTCACTTTCTCGTCAGTGGTCAGTGAGACGGTAAGGGAGTGAATGCGAGGGCGTCAGGGTAATAGTGACACACTGAATGTGATGCAGTCAGAATGACAGTGATGGAATGAATGTGGGTGTGTCTGGTTGAAGGTGATGGAGAGTGTGATGTGGTCACATAGACATTAACAGAGTTTGAAGGAAAATGGTGATGTGACGGATGAGCGTGAGGGCGACAGGGGTATGGCGATAGTGATTGTGAGGTGGACAGGCTGCCAGTGACGGAATGAATATGAGGGGGCCAGGGTGACGGTGAAGGAGTTAATGTGGGCAATCATGGTGACAGAGTGAGAGGATGGGTTTAAGTATGATCGATTAAGTGTGAGCGTGTCTGGTGATGATGACATAGTAAGTGTATTGCTCTCAGCATGACAGTGAAAGAGAGACTGCAAGGAGTGATCAGGGGGATTTTGAAGGAATGAGCGTGTTCGTGGCGAGGTTGAGAGTCATGGAGTGAGTATATGGGGGTGAGGGTGATGGTGAGGGAGTGAGTGCGCTGGAGTCAGGGTGACGGTGACGGAGTGAGTGTAAGGGGGATCAGGGTGATGGTTAGCATTGAGTGTGACGAGGTCAGGGTGAGTGTGATTGGGTCAGAGTGACGGGAGAGTGAGTATGAGGGGATCAGGATAAAAGTGTAATTGTGTGTGTGAGTATATCAGATTCATAGTCTGGAGTGAGCGTGAGTGCACCAGATTGATAGTGACTGAGTAAGAGTGAGGGGGTGAGGGTGAAAGTGAAGTTGTGAGTGAGAGTGTTAGGGTAACAGTGATGCAGTCAATGTGAAGGTGATGGAGTGAGTGTGAAGGAGGTGTCACGGTGCGGGAGACCGAGTAACTGTTAAGCGGTGAGGGTGAGAGTGAAGGACTGACAATGAAAGGATATGGGCAATGGTGACAGAGCGAGAGTGACAGAGTAAAGTTGACTTTGACGGAGCGATTGTAAGTATGTCAGGGTGACTGTGTTGGAGTGAGTGTGAAGGTATTGGGGTGACCGAGTGAGTGTGAGGGACTCAGCGTGATGGTGAGTGTGACGGGGTCCTGGTGACGATGATGGAGTGTATGCATGGGTGATGATGATGGAGTGAGTGTGTGGGGATCAGGCTGAAGGAGATGGAGTGAGTGTGAGGGAGTCTGGGTGATGGAGTGATTCTGATAGGATAAGGGTGAGTGTGAAGGGATAAGTGTGACGGTGATGGAGTGAGAGCAGGGGAGCCAGGTTGACAGTGAAGAACTGAGTGTGCGTGGGTCAGAGTGACGGTGACCGATTGAGTGTGAGTGGTGAGGGTGACAGTGAAGGAGTGACAATGAGTTGGTCAGGGTGACATTGACAGATTGTGTATGAGGAGGATAGAGTGACATTCACAGACGTATTGTTAGAGGTCTGCATGAGAGTGAAGGAGTGAGTGTGAGGGCATCAGGGTGTTAGGAAAAGTGTGAGTGTGAGGGGGCAAGGTGACGGTGAAGGAGTGAGTGTGAGGTTGTCAGGGTTACCGTGACAGAGTGAATGTGAGGATGTCAGGTTGACGGTGATTGAGTGGGTGTAAGGGTGTCATGGATGCAGTGACGGGGTGTGTGTGACGGCTTTAGTATGATGGTGTGGAGTGTGAGGGGGTCAACTGAACGTGACAGAGTGAGGCTAATGAGTTCAGGATGACAGTAACAGAGTGAGTGTGAATGGAAATGGTGATGTTTATGGAGTGAGCGGGAGGGTGACAGGGTGACAATGATCGAATGATTGTGAGGTGGACAAGGGGATAGTGATGGAGTGAGTGTGATTGGGTTATAGCGATGGTCAGGATTGAGCGTGAAGGTTACAGGGAGACAGTAGGGTCTGAATGTTATACGGTTAGGGAGACAGTGGGAGAGTGAATATGAGGGCATTAAGATAACTGCGTGGGAGCGGCTGTGAGTATATCTGGTTCATAGTGTATGAGTGAGTGTGAGTGTGTCAGCTTGATAGTGATGGACTGCGTATGAAAGGTTCAAGATGATGATTACGGAGTGAATGTGAAGGGGTCAGGGTGAGAGTGACTGGCTAAGCTTGAGGGGGTCAGGTTAAGGGTGACGGAGTGAGGATGAGGGTTGAGGGTTATTCAGAAGGACAAAGTGTGAGTGGGTCAAGGTGAGGGTGACCGAGTGAATGTTAGTGGGTGAGGGTTACAGTGAAGAAGTGACTGTGAGGGTGTCAGGGTATTGGTGACAGTGTGAAAGTGAAGCAGTTAGGGTGATAGTGAGGGAGTTAGGATGATAGTGAGAGAGTGAGTGTGAGGTTGTCAGAGTGATAGTGATGGTGTGAATGTGAGGCGGTTCAGTGATACAATGACAGAGTGAATGTGAGGAGGTGAGGATGACGTTGATAGAGTGAGTTAGAGGGGGGTTGAAGGTGACATAGTGAGGGTGATGGTGTGAAGGTGACAGTAACAGAGTGAGAGTGAGACGAACATAGTGACGGTGATGCAGTGAGCATGGGGGGGCGGTCAGTGTGGTGTTGATCAAGTTATTGTGAGATGAACAGGGTGATAATGACGGAGTGAGAGTGACAGGTTCAGGGTAACTTTGATGGAATGTGCGTGATTTGCACTTGGTGACAGTGATGGATTGAGGGGGTATGTGATGGCGACATAGTGAGTGTGAGGGGGTCATGGGGACAGTGACGGAGTGAGTTGAAGGTGGACAGGGTGGCAATGATGGAGTGGGTGTGAAGGGGTTCAGAGTGATGCACATGCAGAGAATGTGAACAGGTCAATGTGACGATGATGGAGAGATTGTAAGGGTGTCAATGTGACAGTAAGGGAGTGATTGCGAATGTGTAAGGGTGACGGTGTAGAAGAGACGTTCAGGTGGTTTGGGTGACCGTGACGGTGTGAGAGTGAAGTGTGAGGTTGACTGTGTCAGAGTGATTGTGGCAAGGACAGGGTGACTGTGATATAGTGAGTCTGAGGGTTCGGAGTGATGTTGATGGAGTGAGTGTGACGGGGTCAGGTTGAAGGTGATGGATTGAATATTAGGGCGTTATGTAACAATAAGTAGGTAAGTGTGTGTGGGTCAGTGTGATAGCTGACGATATCGGAGTGAATGTGAGGGTGTCAGTATGAGGGTAACAGAATAAGAGAGAGAGAGATGTTGACATTGAGGGAGAGATTGTGAGTGGGTCAAGGTGACTGCAATGGAGTGATTGTGAAGGGATTGGGATGACAGAGTGAGTGTGAGGGACTCAGGGTAATGGTGAGTGTGAGGGGGTCGAGGTGATGATGATGGAGTGTTTGTGTGGGGGCCAGGTTGACAGTGATTGAATGAATGTGTGGGTGTCTGTTTAATGGTGACGGAGAGAGTGTAAGAGGGACACAGCGTCGGTTAGGATTGAGTGTGAGGATGTCAGGGTGATAGTGATGAAGTGAGCGTGAGTGGGTCAGAGTGACATCCAGGCTTGAGAGTGAGGGTTACATGGGAACAGTAAGGTGTGAATGTTATACGGTCAGGGAGACAGCAGTGGAGTAATGCGAAGGCATCAGAAATAAAGGGTAGGAGTGAGTGTGAGTGCATCAGGTTGATAGTGTAGGAGTGAGTGTGAGTGTATCATGTTGATAGTGAAGGCATGAGTGTGAAGGGCTCAAGGTGATGATGACGGAGTGATTGCGAGGGTATCAGGGTGAGAGTCACCGGGTGAGCATGGAGGTGGTCAGTTTGAGGGTGACGCATTGAGAGTGAAAGGGTGAGGGTGACAGTAAAGGAGTGAGTGTGAGAGGGTGCTGGTGATGGTGATGGAGTCAGTGTGACGATGACGGAGTGAGTGTTAGGGGAGTCAGGGTGAGGGTGACCGAAAGAGTGCGAGGGGGTAAGTGTGTCAGTGAAGGAGTGACAATGAGAGGGTCAGGGTGACCGTGATGGAGTCAGTGCTGGTGAATCAGGGTGATGGAGTGAGTGTGAGGCGGTGAGGAAGACAGTAGTGGAGTGAATGCGGGCTAAGAATGATGGTGACAGAGGAAGTGTAAGGGCGTTAGAGAAACGGTGTCAGATTGAGTGTGAAGGGATCAGGGAGAGCGTGATTGAGTGAGTGTGAGGGGGTGAGGATGACAGTAGGGCAGCGAGAGTGGGAGCTAGGGGAGATGGTGACGGAGTGAGTGTCAGGTGATCAGGGTGAAAGTGAGTTTGAGGGATTACGGGTGACAGCGACGGAGTGAGTGTGAGGGGGTCAGATTGAGGGTGATGGAGTGAGTGTGAAGGAGAGATGGTGACAGTGAAGAAGTGAGTGTGAGTAGATCAGGATGATGGTAATTGATTGAGTCTGATGGGATCAGGATGATGGTGACTGAGTGAGTGTGAGGGATCTGAATGACGGTGATGGAGTCAGTTGGGGGGGTAATTGACAGAATTGTGAAAGGGTCAGGTTTACGGTGACAGAGGGAGTGTGAGGTGGACACGTTAACGGGGACGTAGCGAGTGTGTGGAGAGAATATGAGGGATGCAGAGTGACATTAGAAGAGTGAATGTGAAGGAATTAGACTGATGGTGTAGGACTAATTGTGAGGTGGTCACGGACACGATGATGGACTCGGTGTTAGGGTGACAGGGTGATGGTGAAGCAGTGATTGGGAATGTGTAAGGGTGACAGAGTGTGTGTGAGTTGATCAGCGTGACGGTGAAAGACTGAGTGTGAAAGGACAAGGGTGACCAAGATGGAGAGAGTGTGAGGGGATCAGGGAGAACCTGAGAGAGTGAATCTGCGGAGTTCGGGTGAAGATAGTGGAGTGGATTTGAGGGGGCACGGGTCACGGTGACAGAGTGAGTGTGAGGGTTTCAGGGTGACGGTGATGGAATGAGTGTGAGGGGGACAGGAATTTGTGCGTCATCCTTGAGCAAGTAGTTGAGCAATTGAAACGTTATAAAGCATTTGGATCTGAAACAAAGAGAAAGACCCTTTGGCATACTGCAGCCTTCTAATTCCAAACAACCTGCTAATTACCCCAATCCCAAATTGAAGCAATTGACCCTGGCTTTGCATGCCTTGTTATCACAAGTGCACATCTAAGTACTTCTTAAATCTTATGAGCGCTTATGCCTTTCATCTTTAGAGGCAGTGAATTCTGGATTCACCATCGTCTGGCTGGAAAGGTTTTCATCACCTCTCCTTTGAACCTTGAGTAGCACACTGGCTCAACAGTTAGCACTGCTCCCTCACTAAGCCAAAGAGTGGGCTCCGATTCCAACCTGGGGAGACCTTGTGGAGTTCATGCATTCTTCACACCGCTGCTTAGATTTCCTCCAACAGTCCAAAGTTACGCAGACATGTTATATTGACCATAGGAAATGCAGGAAAAAAAGAGGTAGTTGTGATGGAGCAGTTGATTGGGGGTGGGGGTGGGGGGTGTGGGGTGAGTGACTGAATTGTGAAAGAGGATCTGAAATCAAATGATTAAAAATTGACTTCATCTTATTATTTCAATTTGTAAAGTGCCAGTTGAGTCAAGTTCGATGTGAGATTTTCACCGGGAGGCGAGGTGCATCTCACCAAACCTAATGATCTCTGCCAATTTCATGCTGTGATTGCCAGCCTTAATTGTGTATAGAGGAACATCGATTATCCGAATGTCAGATTATCCAAACAAGATCGCAGGGTCCGGATGCTTGGCTAAACTGTGTAATCAGGCATTTGATTATCTGAATATTCGATTCCTCAAATAAAATACTCCCTGCCATTGTCTTTCGGATAATTGAGGTTCCTCCACATTCCACATGGACATGGAACTTCATGCTTCCACCACATTCTATAACCAATATTTCCAGGGACATTCTCTAATTGACATTCCATGGAGCATTCAATAACCAACATTTCCTGGAACATTCTGCAATGGGCATTCCCTGGTATATTCTATAAGTTGAACAAATGATAACATCCGGAGAGAAGAGATCCCATTCCAAAGAGAAGGTGATACTGACTGTTTCTCTCAAGCAGTCAAACGAGTGATACGTTTTCGAAGTTCCCATAGTGTTTTTAATAACAAAAAACCTACCACAAATTAGACGGTAAGACAGCAATTTCCAATGCCTCTGTGTTTTGAAAGAACTGGGAGAGAATCCTTCAGAATGTCAATATTTTCATCCTCTTTATTAGGTAACTCTAAAGAAGTGACTGATGTCTGTTCTCCAGCTGTTCGAGAGTTTATGAAAGTCATAGAAACAATCTGTTCTTATGAATATGTGTTTGGGTGTTTGGAGAGGGATAGTTTCTTTTGTTTTACATACCATTTTTGTAAGTAATTTAGAGCTTCACGTTTTTTATCTGAGCATCACATATTTCAATAAACGTCCAAATATAGTGGTGCTTTTGAAAATCTTATTGGTCCCCAATCAAACTGGTAACATTCACTCCAGACTGATGTATAAATTGTTCGTTTTCCCTCCTCAGAGTTAATGTAGTGACGCTTTTCGTCCTGTTTTATGCAGATTGTGCATTGTCACCTAGGTTTGTCATTATCTGGGGTGGATCTGATGGTCGTTATCCCGATATGACATTGATACATATTCCCATTATGTAAAGGACAGTTTTATTTTCTATGAGACATCCCCGTAATATTTACCCCGCCCTGCAATGTGCAACCACTGCCTGTTCTGTCTGGTTCACCTTTAACCAATTTGCAGACATTTGTCACTAGAAGACGAAAAGTAAAGTTGCAGTGAGAATATGTCGGCTGTGATTCTGGGAACAATGACTGCGCTGGGCTGTTTAAACTTTTTTTCTGTCATTTTATGCTCAAACCTTGGTATTGGCTAAGGAACCTCCTCTGGTTTCGTTCTGCACATGCGATGTTCGTTATTGCCATGTCTAGGCCATAATCCAGTTCCTCCAATGCATTGCACACCCGACTCTCCCATTTATCCTGGTTCTGCTGCACAATAGTTTCACTGTCAGCATATTTTAGTGACCAGCAGAGCCAGCAAATCACTCCGGGCTCACACGATTAGGGACGTTCAGTGTGATACAGAGAAGAGGAATCAAAAACAATCCATCATTTTGCTGTTTAAAATTTCGGACAATTTCATCTTGTCATGGCCAACGCTAATGCTGTATTCTCCATGGATGATTTGGGGGGGAAATCCCGTGTCTCTAGATTGCTTTGTGCAGAAACTGGGATTCATCATGCAGCTCCTCAATTACTGTTCAAATGCCTTGTGACCGAGACGAAGTTCAATCAGCAGCTGAAGAATCTGCTTAAATATCCTTTTCCACAAATTCATCAATCAATCACATTCAATCATTAATCAACCCATCTAGGATTGTTTCATTCCAGTTTAATCCTTCATCAATAAAGCAGTCTGGCTCTATGCTAATAGTCTCGATGTATTGCTGATTTGTTCAGAGCGATCCCATAGAGAGTTGCAGGGACATATTTCAATGTTGCTCTCAGCTGAGGGTCCACTTAGAAAACTCACTATGCTACTGACTGAATCTATGATTCCAACTTGTAAATAATAACATTTTCCATAAAAAAGTTCCAAGAACTATATTGTTCTTCATATTCGTGTTAAATAGGCTGAGCTGAAAAGAGACAGACTCAGACCCAAAGCTGGCAGTCAAGGAATGGTTGGGGAGCGGGAACCAGCTCAGGTGTTGGGTTTCACCTCTGGGTCATCCACCCCAACACAATATTGACAGAATTCATCTCTCTCCCTTTTTACTGCTCGATCCACATCTCCATCCCACTCTCGGAATGTTCCTCTGTCTCTCCCCTGCTCTTATTTTCTCTCTCTTTTCCACTGTCCCTGCCTCCGCATTTTCCTCAGTCTCTCTCTCTCTCACACTGTCTCCCCCTCTTGCAGTATTTAACGACTTCTTATCCTCCCTTCCCCTCTTTTCCTCAAATCCTCACTCACATTCCGTTTCTACGTTAAAAAGTAAATGTGTGGTCACAGGATCTTGCTAAGGCATGTCTGAGAACAAAATCTGTTGTCAAGTGAACAGTGCAGAGGTGGTGGGTCAGGCTATTATTCGGAGAATAACATAGATGGAGGATCCCTGTATCTTGTCAGGGGAACTACATAGTGGTGGCTGAAAATCAGCGCCTTGAAACAGTGCGCAATGAGACCGAAGACTGCTGTGAATGCATAGGTTTACATGTAGGTCAAAGGCCATTACCACAGTGAAGGTTGAGTCAGTCAATAAAATGATATTAAACAAAGGAGTAATTGAAGGGCAAGCAGTGAAAGCAGCTTATAATTGATATAGCTAAGGGGTCACACAAATAGCCGATCATGTCGAAGTGTACAGTACGGCCGAGGGTCCCTGTGAATGGAGATAAATAAAAGCAGGAGACAACTCCATAAATATTCCAGAAGTCAATGTTGATGAAACACAGAACATCAATCCACCAACTGAGCAGAAATACTTAGATCCACACTTAGCAAAAGATATCAAGTTCCGAGAATCTTACTATCCCTCTGGCGTGGAAGCAGGCCCTTCGGCCCAACAAGTCCATACAAACAGTCTGAAAAGTCACCCAATCAAACCCATTTCCCAACCCGATTATCATATATTTACACATGATCCACACATCCATAACCACTATGGGCAATTTAACATGGGTAATTCACCTAACTGGATTGTGGGACGAAACTGAGGCAATTGGTAGAAACCCAGTCACACACGAAGAGAATGTGAAAATTCCACAAGGACAGTCACCTGAGGCTGGAATCCAACTCATCTCCGTTGCGCTCTGAGGCAGCATTGCGAACAAACCAATTGCCGTGCTGCCCCGAAGTTAATAACCAAATGTTTCAATTTGATTGATTATTGTCATATGTGTATCGGTATAGTGAAAAGTTTTGTTTTCCATGGGCAGTACTTTGGCTCAGTGGTTAGCACTGCTGCCTCATGACGCCACGGGACCAGGTTCGATTGTAGCATGGGGTCATGATCTGTGTCGAATTCTCAGCGTGCTTGTGAGGATTTCTTTCGGGTGCTACGGCTTTCTCCCACAATCCAAAGATGTGCAGATGAGGTGAATTGATCATAATAGATTGCCGATAGTGTTCGTGGATGAGTGAGTTGAGGTGCATTACTCAGGGTTGATGTCAGGGAATAGGTTGGGGGAAATGGGCCTGGGTGGGTTCCTGTTCGGAGGGGTGGTGTGAACTTGTTCGGTCAAATGGCCTCTTTACCGACTGTAGAAATTCTAGTCACCCTGTAAACATTTCCCATTCACATATCTGTCCAAGTACCTTTTAAATGCTGTCAGTGTAACTCGCCCTGTCATTTATTCGGGCATCTCATTCCAGATACGCAGCAATCTCTGTGTGAAAAAGTTGACCATCAGGTCCCCGCTCACCTTCAAACTGTGCTCTAAAGTTGGAATTCGCCTCTCCCTGTCAGATAAAAAGACCTTTGTTTTTCACTTTTTCTATGGCCTTCTAAATTTTATAAAACTCTATAAGTCATCACTTAGCCTCCAGCCCTCCTGTGAAAACAGCCGCAGCCTACTCAACGTCTCCCTTTAACTCAGAAACTCCGTTTTCAGCAACACCCGTCATTTTTGCTTCATCCTTTTTAATTTAACCAATTTTGACCGAGGGACAGGAAAGGAATTACCCTGGTCCCAGAGAGCTGTTCCATCATCGAGAGAAAGATAGATAGATATCGATAGAGAGAGAGAGAGACGGTAATTGCTTCGCATTTATGTGAAACGTATTAGGTACCACTTGACAACCAAGGACTGAATCTTCTGAGATGTTGCTGTATTAGACATGACATGCATCAGCACCTCAGGAGTTAATAATGCTGCTGAACATCGTGCAATGATTAATATACATCTGATTCGTGATATTATGATTGAGGCAAGATTATTCATTAAAGATATTTAGTCCTCAGATGCAATCATTAGGAACTACTACGGTGAAGTGCCGGAGCTTCCATGGCTGGCTTCCAACAACCACATCAATAGCTGTGGCTGTGGAGTCACATGTAACCCAGACCAGTTAAATGCAGCAGTTTTCTGTCCTTAAAAGACATTAGTGAGCCAGATTGATTTGAATGATTTTGTACAATGGTTCAATGATCAATATTACTGTTAGAATTCCATACATTTATTAAATTGAAGTTCTGTCATTCGTCATGGTAGGATTTCATCCAGGTCCATGACAATACTAGTTTGTAAGTTTCAGAATATGAGCCAATTCGATGACTGGCTCTTGATTTGGAGCCCAACATGATATTTCTGTTAAAATTTCAAAATAACGGTTTTACATTTCTTACAAATCGTTCAGTGTACAATTAATTTGTCTCTATTTAGTTTCTTGAAAATCAGAATGCAGAAAGATTAAGTGAGAGGTGTCAACCAGACGAAATTGAATTCAACCTGAACAATTGTGAGACAGTGCAGTTTAATTCTGATCGATATGGTTAGTGTAGTTGTTCAGTCAGAAATTTGAAGGAGCCCTGGATGAGCCGAGTCAATTGTTTTCCCACCCAATGGAAGGTACTGTGCACAAAGATAAAAGAATGATTTACGTGTGGGTTTGTGTAAAATACTGAAGACATTCTTCAGTGTTATCAGCGTTTTATTAAGAACGCTTGCTTTTACTTATTCTGAAAGAATCGTAGACGTGTTGATCTGACAAATTGTAATTCAAAAAACAGGGTTCAGGGAGCACAACTTGCTCCACTTCAGTTAGGATGGGAACAGCATTTGGAAAGCAAAAATGCGAAAAACGAAAAAGAAACTCATTTTCAGCCTCGCTTGAGCAGATTTATATATGATGCGAGTGAGCAATGTAGATTTTGCGAGGTTGGGGGATTTTAACCAGGCAGACGATGTAGGGAATTTCAGGGACTCTGACCCAAATCATTGCTTCCTCTCGAACCACAGGGGAAATGCCTTGGTTACTACATCATAGGAAGGATGTAATTGCGTTGGAGGGAAGGCAAAGCAGTTCTACTGGAAAGTTAATTGGAGTGAATCAATTTATCTGTGAAGAAGGAGGCCAAATAAGCTCGGGCTGTTTTCTTTAGAGCAGGGATCGTGTTATATAAGACTATGAGGGGCTGGACAGGGTTAAACAATTATCCATACATGTAGATGCTGAACAAAGTTGCAGAGATAGGGAGAGGTGTGATGACTGCAGGAAGTGGCAGAGGTATCGTGGGGTTTCAGGGCGGGGGGAATTTAAAGATAAGAAGGAACGCAGTTGTGAGCGGAGATTACAGGTGGGGGGTAGATAGTGTCTCTGAAGCTGAAGGAAATTGCAGATCAATGCAGAGATGTTGAGCCTCCACTGCAACGTGGAAGAAAGTTGGCTTTCTGTCATCTCCAGGTGGAAGTTTGCTCTCTGAGCTGTCAAATGTGTTGTCAGACGTTTCGTTACCATGGTAGGTAACATTATCAGTGAGCCTCCAAAGTGGAGTTCCTATTTATCTGTCTCAGTTTGTTGTGGTTGGTGATATCATTTCCCGTTCTGTTTCTGAGAAGTTTGTAAATGATATCCTAATCAATGTCTTTGTTAATGGAGTTTCAGTGTGAATGTCAGGCCTCCAGGAATTTCTGTGCCTGTCTTTCTTTAATTCATACCAGGATGGATGTATTGTTACCGGCAAACTAGAGACCCTCTTCGTCTTTGTGTACGGATACCATTGTTAGTTGGTCATGAATTTTGGTGCCTAGTTGGTGCTCATGTATCCTGTTATCTAGTTTCCGGCCGTTTGTCCAATGTACTGTTTGTTGCAGTCCTGGCAGGATATTTTGTATATGACAGTGGTTCTACTGGCTGTTGGTACGGGGTCCTTAAAATCCACCAAGAGCTGTTTCAGTGTGGTGGTAGGATTGTGAGCTACCATGATGCGAATGGGATAGAGTAGTCTGCGCATCATGTTCGTGATTCTTTCGTGCATGGCAGGTTGGTGAGAGTCTCTGAGCGTGTTGCGTATTCTTGTTTAAGTCAGTTGTTCAAGAATCAGCAGACTGCACTTTGAGAAGTATTCTTGACATTATGTTAAATAGAGTTTTTTCCACTGAAATTGTATCCAGGAATCCCGAATGGAACTTTTCATGAGGAGGCCGCGTGAATTTGATGGCACTTCCCGCTGCTTACAATATTAGTATAATATATTATGACATCTCGCAAAAATCCTAACAGAGAAAGCATTCAGAGCTGGAGGGGATGAGACCACAAATGGATATGCTCATCTTCTTCTCCACATATCTCAGAGATGTCATTACAAGGGATGAGTTAACACATGTCTGTGTCTCAAATCATTGTAGCACTCCCTCAGAGCGAAGAACAAAACGAATGTGTAACGTAAGAGATTTACAGAGTATGATGTTGTCTCCAAAAACAGTCCACTACTTGAGCGATGGCATGGGGAGTCCAGCAGTGGATAGTATTGCAGTACTTTAAACATCAGAAGGACAGGCAGGGAGTGCAAGAGAAAGTGAAACCGTGGAGATCCTACTCAACAGACATAAATGATGTACACAGACGTAGAGATGCACTGAAACATTCCCAGGCTGATGCAAACCCCAGGAGCAGAATCTCTCCCTTTAGGGCGAGAGGGATTGTCGTTTCTTCATGTTTTAACTTCTGTTTGTCTCTGGCTAACTTTTCCTTTCTCCCAAAACATTATGCCCCTATTTTACTACCTTCCCAAGTTTATACTCTTCCCCAGATATTTGCCTGTACAAATGTATCTGCGCAAATGTTTTGTTGCGCTAAGACCCATTCCCTGTGGCTGAGTTAAATGAATCTGTGAGGACTGACTGGCCTGTGACTAACTGCTATAATGCACAGCAAGATCGAAGTCTGCAGCTATCCTCGGCCACACACACAATGAGAAAGAAGCTTCATGACACATCCACTCACCGCCTCACGACATTGGGATAAATACCCAGAAGAGACGGGGTGAAAAGTGAGTTGTCTAGCGCACTGTGGCACTGAGTCCAAATCCTCCCACGTCCCATCGCAATCACTGGGATAGAGCAGAGTGATCCATGGAGAAGATGGAGAGAAAAAGTATAAAGACATAGAGAGAAGACCTGACAGAGACAGGAAGAAGACAAAGAACAGAAGAAGACATCGAGAGAACGAGGGACGGACAGAACGAGAGAAAGACGGTCAGAGGATGGCACAGAACGAGAGAAGCATATGCAGTAAGATGTAGTGAAAGGACAAGAGAAAAACTGTCAGACAGGATACAGAGTGAGATATTAGAGAAGGACAGATAGTGAGAAACCGAGGAAACACTGACAGACAGAGGGAGGGGGTGAGAGAATAAGGAAAGAGCAACAGACAGCTCGAGAGCAACAGAGAGAGAGTGAGAGACAGACAGACAGAAAGGAAGAGAGGGAGAGAGAAAACAAACCTCAGGTCACAAAGAGAATGTCAGACTAGTAAACGCATGCTTCCCATATCCCTTCCTTGTCCAACTGTCCTTATATATTCAGGGACTGGCAGAAACATATATCAAGGTCTTTCTGATCCTTGGGCATTTCGTAGTGTCCTAGACTTCATCACTTATTTCAGTGCCTTGTTTGTCCATCCCAAGTGCATCACTCCACCTGCCTCAATACCCCTTTCCTCATCAGTGCTGGGGCTGATGTTTCCTCGACATGGATGTTAAACTTCCTTCTTGAGACGCATTTTTAAATCTCACCAGCATAACATGAAATCCAGTGTCACGATCGTTACTGAATCTCCTTTATCATGTCCTCTGGGAGTGAGGGGCAATTAAGTAGAAACTGAGCTAGACTTGCTGCATAAATATGATTTCCTTTAATAATATCAAAGGCAATATCCTCTATCCTGGCGAAAGTCTGCATCTATCCTGGGGAAAAATAACTTATCTATCTCTGTAAGTTCTCCCCTCATTCTCCTATGTTCCATTGAAAGTAATCCCACCCTCTTCTTGTAACGCAAATCATCCATTCCAGGTAGAATTGTCGTCATTTTTCGCCCTTTTTCCAGTTCAAATGCGTCCTCTCTATACTATGACGACCAGAACTACACTCAGTACCGCAATGTATCCTGACCATCTGGCAGTCTAAAAGAAGAAGGCATAGCTTAAACGTGAGAGGACAGAAATACAGAAGAGTCCGGGAGCATTTGTTCACACAAAGGGGATGATTGTCTGAGACAGGCTGGCTGATGTCGTGGTGGGGATAAGTACAATTTTGTCACTTAAATAGCATTTGGGAGAAATACACGAATGGGACAGGTATGGAGGGAAATGGGGCAAACGCAGGCAAATGGGAATTGTTTAAATGTGAAAATTGGGCAGCATAGGCAGGTTGGGACGAAGAACCTGCTTAGACGCTCTAAACCTCAGTGCTTTTATACTTGACTTTCTCTGTTTGCCACCAGTTCTTCACTATCACGGGGTCATATACTTGTAACTATCTCCCTAACTGCGTGTCTCAACATTCCAAAGGCAGCAATAGTTCGAAAAGGTGTTCCTGAGAATAATGATGAATGGGTAATAAAAATCTGATGCTAAAAGTAGCTGACATTTCATCAGAAACACGTTAAATTTGTCTCCTTCAGCGTAAGCAAAACCATTTTTGCTTCTTGTACTGCAATTAATGTGTTTCGCTTTGATATTGTATGCATGCGTGCTAAAATACAAGGCACAAACATTCAGTTGCTGTGTGAGCAAAATGGAGTGTGTCGTGTTATGACACAGAGTAAACCTCTCTGCCAATTTAAAACAGTCACACAGAAAAAGTTCACTTCGTGCTGAAATATATTAAAATTCGACAGATGTAAAAATATGCCAGAGCTTGCTATTTAAAGTCAAAATTAAACATTTTATGCTTTAAGTCGGACAGGGAATATTAATACCAAAAACTATTTACAACTCCTTTCTTGTATAAAAATATCTTTTACATCGCACTCTACAATCCTGTTCCGACAAAAATCTCGATTAAGATTTACTTAAAAAAAAGTCGTTTTAAAAACCAGTGACCTGTGTCGATCCTTCTTTGTCGTTTTTCCTCTGTTGATTTCCTCTCGGTCGGTTTTGATGTGCTGCCCTTAGCTGTTCAAAATGTCCTGTTTCAACCTGCAAAAATACCGGTCATTTCATTAGTTTGATGTCATCAAAAAATTTTATTCAAACTTGTTCGGATTTTGTGTCTTGCGGGATAATTTAAACTGATTGACTGAATTTGAATTTCTTTTGCTTCCATAGCAACACAACTGCACTGTCGGTTTCACAGGCAAATTGTACATTTTAACTCCTTTCAGTACGTTCTGAGCCTCTGTAAGTCCGTGTCAGCTTTTCAACTCTTTTTAAGGTACAGAACGCATGTGGAACTTCATAACATTGCCATCCATTAAAAAAGAAACCATCATAATGGCTTCTGCTTTTCTCTGTTCCTTAACCACATAATCATGACGTACATATAACTTTAATCTAAGTTCATATTAACTTCTTCTAACATAGAAATAACATTGAATAGATAACAACTTTATCAATACTTTTTCTGGCAAAACTGCGATAACACATCTGCGATTACGTTGTTACGACCTGCAAGATGTATGATATATACATTAAAAGTCTGTAACATAAGACTTCGAAAAAGTAGTTTCATAATTTTGTCTTCAAAGCTTTCCCAGAATGTAAGAGGAATGTGATCCGTGCACACAGCCGTCTCCGAAACATTTTTCATGACATTGCACATTAAAATGTTGCAACGTCAGTCCCAAATTCACTGGTTCCCTTTCGGTGATGGAGGATTTCCTCTGTGGATATTGAGTTTGTTCGAAAAGTAATCAACTCGTAATTCAATCCCCTCATCATATTTCTGTGACAGTGCAGCTCGACTCCTACGTCACGAGCATCGATGGCAAATTTAAAAGGCTTTGGAAAATTTGGTGCAGCTAAAAGTGGTTTGGAGGATAATATTATTTCGAAATAGACAAAGGACCCCTGCTATTGTTCTGTCCACCGAAACGTTGCGTCCTTCGTCACGTAATTGATTGACGGTGCCACTACACTGCTGAAGTTTGGAACACACTTAGTACCAAAACTTGAAGCAACTCTATCTTCTGGTTTGGTGTTGGAAATTTCACAATAGCCCTCGTTTTTGCCATGGAAATTTCTAAATGGCCTTCGTAGGGTTAACCTTCCATGCCCAATGTTGTGTCCCAAGAACATCACTTTTGCTTCAGCGAAATCAGTTTTTTTTAAGTTTATTAACAGTTTTGCTTCTTGTAGTCGTTCAAAGAGCTTTTCCAACGGTACTCAATGATCTTTCCAGGACTCACTAAAGATCATGGCATCGTCCAGATAGACTGCACAGTCTGAAAACACTGTCACGACAGTGTTTATGAGTCTTCAGAATGTGGAGGGTGCGTTCTTCATTCCAAAGGGCATCACGTTGAATTGATAGAGCCCATTTGTGGTTATAATCGCAGAAATTTCTATTGCCATCTTCGATGAACGCACATTCCAGTAACCTCGCAGTTATTCCAACTTGGTGATGTAACTGGTGTGTCCAACTTTCTCGATACAGTTCTCCAGTCTCGGAATTGTAATTGTGTCCGATTTTGTAATGGTCGTTGACCTTGTGATAATCTATGCAAAATCATTGAGTCCCGTCAGGTTTGGGAACTAAAACAAATGCTCAGTTCGATGCTATCCGCGCGATTATGGCCTCTCCCTCCTTCTGGAACTGTATGGCTTCGAAAGGATTAAGCATAGAGAGGTGTTGCTTTAATGGAGCGGTATTCCGAACGAGAAGTTGAGAACCGCAGATACTCGAGGTCAAAGTCGAGAGTGTGGTGCTGGAACATCTCAGCAGGTCGGGCAGCAATGAGGAACAGGAGAATCAATGTTTTGAACATAAGTGTTTTCATCAGGATTCCTGATGAATGACTTATGCCCGAAACTTTGGTTCTCCTGCTCCACGAATGCTGCCTGACTTTCTGTGTTTTTCCAGCACCACAGTCTTGACCCCGGTATTCCATACCTCCACTTCATGTACAATAGCATTTGTCCTCCCCATCTGATTCTTACATATTTCCTTCGACTGCATGAGAAAGCTTATGAACTGCGTTCTATGCTCCTCAGAGAGATAGCGTACCAAGCTATTCCACTTCTCAAGGACATCTTCATTTTTTCAAATCTATTTTGAGGCACATCAAAATCCATACCATCGGGATTCGATTCCTCACTCTGAATGGCAGTAACGAACTCCCGTTTCTCCAGTTCATTCTCTGTCGTATAATACGGTTTCAACAAGTTTACATGACAGAGCTAATACCATTTATTTTCCTATCTGACATCTTTACGAGATCGTTCACCTGATTCAACTTTTTCTCAATTTGATAGGGACTACTAAACCTGGCTTTGAATGGATCTCCTATGACTAGTTACAGTGCTATCATCCCCTACAGAAAAAAAATCCAACGCTCAGTGATTTTATCTGGCAAATTCTTCATTCTATGCTGTGCCCTCTTTATGTGCTGTTTAGGTAACTCACCTATTCGATTTTATCTCTCCCTCACCTCCGATACATAATCTAAGTTTGAAATCTCTTGTTTTGGTCCCGTCAATTTTTCTTTACTTAAATTCAAACCGCTTCTCACGTCATACCCGAATATTAACTCAAAGGGAGTGAACTGAGTAGATTATTGTTGGTCGTCTGCCATGGCAACCAATATGAATGGTGTACCTTTATCCTAATCATTCTCTTAATCCTAACAGTATACTCTAAAAATGATCTTCAAGGACTTCAAGGAACTAAAGCTCCCTGGGATTCGGGAAATATGCACTGGCTTTAAAGTGCTGCTGTAAACGTCAGCTCTCCATGACCACCGTAAACGGCTGGGGTGTACATTTCGACCCGTTATTGGAATGAATCTCTCGGGATAGACCAGACTGTGTGAAGAAAGCTACTAACTCCTCTACTAAACTTTTTTCCTTGATACTCCATCATGGAATTGCCTGCAGATATCTGGTAAACTCCAGATGAAGGGTCTGTGCACGAATCGTCGATTGACCTGCCCCTCAGATGGTGACTGACTTGTTGAACTTTTCCAGCACCACACGCTCAACATCCGTTATGGTTAACAAGTATTAGTTCCCTCTTGTAGTTGTTCAAATGGCACCTCTGCAAACAATTACAACCCGCATGAAAGGTCGTTTAAATGTGATAATTGCAAAAAATGAAGGTTGTTGGTTTTATTACCACCTGCGGCTTACCTAGCATTGGACACTTACAGCAAAGTCTCACCACATCCTTGCACATCCCAGGCCAAAACAAAATGGTTTTGCACTTCGCCCGAGTCTTTCGTGCCCCGAGTTCACCATTTACAGGTAGTTAATGTGCTACCTGGAACACCTCCTTCTGTGTGCTACCGTGAACACAATCTTGGGCACATCGGCCCATTTCTCCTCTGCCCTGAACTGCCGTGGTCTCCATTTCTGTCTTAGGATTCTACCTTTCAGATAATAATTCTCTTGAATATAGTTAAAAATTACACAACACCAGGTCATAGTCCAACAGGTTTAATTGGAACACACTAGCTTTCGGAGCGACGCTCCTTCATCAGGTGGTAGTCCTGCAACGTGATGAAGGAGCGTCGCTCCGAAAACGAGTGTGCTTCCAACTAAACCTGTTGGATGATAACCTGGTGTTGTGTGATTTTTAACTTTGTACACCCCAGTCCAACACCAGCATCTCCAAATCATGACTACTCTTGAATATACTTTGCCTTCTTTTCTGAGTTTCCATTCATATATATATATTTTATCGCCTTGTCTTGCTTTTGCAAATCCCTGAGCCATTCAGGACAAAACACCTCTGTCTGGCTCTCTGATTGTTCAGGTTTTTCCTGCAAAATTACGTCACACAGGGTGTCCGCTAACTGAACCTCAAACTCTTCATCAATCTCTTACATGTTTTCGTCATGCTGTAACTTATGAAAGTTGAATCTGGTTTCTACACAGTCAGGAAAAATACCAGGATACTTCTGTTTTCACTCCTCGGCTTCTTGGTCTTCCTTGGGTTCTCCACATCAAAGCGTGTCACTTCTTAGTTGGAACCTGCAAAATCGTTCCCAACAATAAACTGAATTGCTGGAACTGACACTCTGTCAGTGTTGCTTCCTCAGTCTTGAGTTGACACTCCAACCTAATCTTATATAGTGGAACGTTAAATTTCCGTCCATCTTTCCCACAAATTACCACTATCTCGGTGAACAGATCAGAAAGAGTGCAAATTCGCTAAACTCTTAATATCAAAGACTGGTTAGGTCATGTGTCTCTCAAAATTATGCCTTCTTGTCTTCGTCCCCGTTCTTTCTGAGTGACCTTTACCCAAAGAGGCGAATTCTTCCGAAAGATCAGTTCCTAACCCCACACCTAATCCCCGCCGAGGCTGTGCACTTGCCGCAACCTCTATGCTCTTCTTGGTGTTTTTTTTCCTACTTTCACTGAAACTACTGGCTTACCATCTTTTACCACATCTTTTCCCGCAGTGCCTTTCCTTCACGAGGAGCACTGTGACTTTACGCGTCCTTATTTACCACAGTAGAAACACCGGATTCCTTTCACTTCCTTTCCACATTCTTGGACATCCTTTTCAAGCCTGTGGTAAACTCTTACCAGTGTTCTCGACTCTTTGTTTCGGAGTGCAGACTCCCCTGTTCCCCCATCTTCTATCCGTGACAGGACGAAATTCTGGACGGAAGTTTGTCTTATGCACCAATATGTGTTCAACTGTTAATTCTGCTGCCCTTCTCATTTCCTTAAATTTCTGTTCTTCCACGTGAATTCTTACCATCTTTAGAAGCGAGTTTTCAACTCCTGGGCGGCACGGTGGCACAGTGGTTAGCACTGCTGCCTCACTACGTCAAAGACCCGGGTTCAATTCCCGCCTCAGGCGACTGACTGTGTGGAGTTTGCACATTCTCCCCGTGTCTGCGTGGGTTTCCTCTGGGTGCTCCGGTTTCCTCCCACAGTCCAAAGATGTGCAGGTTAGGTGAATTGGCCATGCTAAATTGCCCATCGTGTTAGGTAAGGGGTAAATGTAAGAGTATGGGTGGGTTGCGCTTCGGCGGGTCGGTGTGGACTTGTTGGGCCGAAGGGCCTGTTTCCACACTGTAAGTAATCTAATCTAATCTAAAAAAAAATAATTTCTCTCAGATGCTCAAAAGTCCTATCTGTCGTTATAACAGTGACCCATCTCTCGAAATTACTCTATCTAATACTCAGCATGCGTATTCTTTCTCTGTTCTTTCGTAATTTTTCTGAAGCGCTATTTATATGCTTCTGGTACCATTTCATAAGCACTTGAAATAGCCTGTTTCAACTCTTCATAATCTTTCGACCCCTCATGTGACAGTGCAAGAAATACCTCACTCGGTCTGCTATCTGTTTAGCCTGAGCTATCATTATCCAGAATCCTCGGACTATTCTATTTGCCCAGCCATTTTGTTTTTCAATGAAATAAAGACGTTTTCAACATCTTTCTCATGAAAATGTCGCAGCATTTTGATACATTTGTCGATGTCACTACCTTTTCTTTTATTCAACATCCTGTTCACTTGATTTGCTGACTAATTCGCAAATTCTGAAGTTCAAATTCTCTCTCTCAGCTAAGACCCTTCTCTCTCTCTTTTCCTCTCTCTCCATCCTTCCTCTCTCTCTTTTTCCTCCCTCTCCCTCTTCACACTCTCTTTTGTTCGCATTTATTTTTCTTCTCTCTCTCTCTTCCTCTTTCTCTCCCCCTTTGATTACCTTCTAACTCCATTTCCCACAATTTCAATTTAGGTTTTTCTACTTCTACTGTAATTGTCTCTTTCTGTGATACACACAAGTGTTTGAGTAACTGCTATACAAATTCGGCTTTACTTGTGTACTTGGTTAAATCCAAATCTAACTTATTTGCTAATTCTAGAAGTGTGTGTATGTTTTCTAAATTCCTTTAAAACTTATTTGACAAATTTGAAAATCATCTTCAAATCCCATAACTTCTTTTGCAATTTTAAGAGCCATTTGTCTCACTTTAATTTAGCCAATCACAAGCCTCCGAATTGAAACAAATGTTTTCACTTACATTTTATTTAAAGATCGAGGACACGCACCTGCTAGTGTTTAAATATACTTGGTTTTTTTCGTGCACCACATCTATTCACAACTCTCCAAATCTCCGACTGTATTTGTCTAAACCTGTTCAAATCGTGTAGAAAAGCCACTAAACTGTTACGGAACATGTGAACCCCTCCCCTAAATTAAAACAGCAACACAGAAAACGTTCATCCAGTGCTGTAATGTATTAATACTCGGGAGTCAAATAACTATCCCAAAAGTCACGATTTAAAGTAAAAATTAACAACTACATCCTTTAAGTCCAACAGAGAACGTTAACTCAAAACTATTGGCAACTCCTTTCTCATCAACGTATCTTACACCTTCCAATCTACAGTATTAGATTACAATGGACAAAAGTAAATCACATTTCTAAACAACTCAGGACACAGTATGATTTAGCATTGCATCCTGCCATCTTTTCGGACATGATCCATTCTTCCATCGGTGTTTTGTAACACTGACTTGCTTTATGTTATACAGGCTGACAATTAATCTATTATCTTTCAGTTTCCCATGCATGAGACCTTCTCTCTCACATGGTAATGTACTGGCTCTGTAGCTCAGTGGTTAGAATACTGCTCTTGTAAAGTATAAATGCGCTTGAAATAGCACATTCCTGTCTGTCTTTCTAGGAATTTGGTTTTACACCTATACCATCGGATCATTTCATTTGTTTGATGTTGTCAAATTAATATTTTCAAACTTGAATGGAATTTGGTATCTGGCGCATAATAATTCCGCAGATTGTCGGAATATAAATTTGTTTTTGAATCAAAGGAAGTCAGTTGCGCTCTTGTTTTCACAGTCAAATGTTACTTTTTAGATTCTTTCAGCACAGTCTGTGTCTTTCTCAGTCCGTGCAGGATTCCAGTCTGTCTTAAAGTTAAAATACTCACCGACTCCGTCATAAAACCTCCACCCTTACGAAAAAAAAGAAACATCCTAAAGAATCTCCATCTCCGACAACCATCTCCAATGCATTGTCCATGACATACCCATACAAATGTTGCAAGACCAGTACCAAACTCAGTAGTTCTTTTTTCATCATGGAAAATTCACTTTGTTGGATGTTGAGTTTCTTCAAATAGAAACCAACAGGCAGTTCAATCCCCTCATCATCTTCCTGCAGCAGTACAGCTCTAAATCCTATGTTACGAGCATCGATGGCATCTCTGAAAGACTTTGGAAGGTCTGGTGTAGACAAAACTGGATTGATGGATGATATTTCTTCCAAAGGGTCGAATCCCTTCTCGCATTGCTCTGTCTACTGAAACTTTGTATTTTTCGTCAGCAAATTGTTTGACGGTGCCACTGCACTGCTGAAGTCTGGAACAAATTTCCAATAGAATTTGTTAATTACAGAAATCGCTGTACCTCTTTCTTTGAGGTTGGTCGTGGGAATTCCTCGATGGCCTTCGCCTTTGTGTTCCGTGGGGTCAACCTTCCATGACCGATGTTATGCCCCAAGAATGTCAGCTTTGCTTTGCGAATTCAGTTTTGTTCAAGTTTATTGTCAGTTTTGCTTCTCGTACTTGTTCAACAAGCTCTGTCAACTGTACCATGTGATCGGTCCATGCTTTACTAAAGATCACCACATTGTCCAAATAGACTGCACAGTTTATTGACCCAGTCACAACTCTTTTCATGAGCTTTTGGAATTTGGCCGGTGCATTCTTCATTCCAAAGCGCATCATTTTGAATAGCTTTCGTTGTCTGTGATAAAGGTACATGCCCATAACCACGCAGGAATTTCAAATTTGTGCTGTAACTGGCTTGTTCAACATTCTCGATACACTCCTCCGATCTCCGTATAGGGTATGAGTCGGATTTTGCAACGGCGTTGACCTTCCGATAACCCATGCCAAATCCTTGAGTCCTGTCCAGTTTGAGAAATATGACTGTCAGTGAACTCCACTCGCTCTAGCTTGGTTTGATGATATCCTCGTTAACCATGCCTTCCACTTCCTTGTGGACTTGTCTGACGTTGAAAGGTTTATGCCGATTATGGTGTTGTTTTGTCGGAACAGTACTCCCTACGTCTAAATCAAATGCAATAACATTAGTATCCTCCAACTGTTCTTACCAATGCCCTCATACAGCTGAAACACACCTTTCTACTGCGTTCCATACTATATAGATAGATATTTCACGAACAATTCCTCAAGAACTTCACCATTTTTTAAACAAATTTTGAGACATATCAAAATCGAAAACATCTGAATTCGATTTCTCCAGTTCATTCTCTCCAGTATAACTTGGTTTCAACATATTCATATGACATTCCCGATACAGTTTTTTTCTTGTTTTCAATCTGGCATTTTTACTAGATAGTTCACCTGGCTCAACGTTTGTTTTTTCTCAATTTGATAGGGGCCACTAAACTTAGCTTTGAAGGGATCGCCTACGATTGGTTACATTACTAGCATGTCAACCCCTCAGGAAAACGGCTCAGTCTCAGAGTTTTTATATGCCACCTGCTTCATTCCGCTCTGTGCCCTCTTTGGGTACTGTCGTGGTTGGTATTTTACCTAAGCACCTCCTGTCTGTTTGCTACCAGCAAGGTAATCTGTTGCACTTCAGCACAGTTGTGCTCTGCACTAAAATGTCGTGGTATCTATTTCTGTCATAGGCTTCTACCTTTCAGACAACACTCCGAGGAACTATTCTCTGACTCCTTTCCCGAGTATGCATCCACGTATTATTTTGTCTTGTTTCTCTTTTGCAATTCCCTTCGCCTTTCAGCGTGTGGTGCTGGAAAAGCACAGCAGATCAGGGCGCATTCGAAGAGCAGGAGAATCGACGTTTCGGGCATAGGTACTCTTCAGGATGCCCTTAATCTTTCAGGACTAAACACTACTTCCTGAACCTCCGTCTGTTCAGGTTGTTTTCTTTCCTGCACCATTACGTCAAACTAGGTGTCCGCTAACTGAAGCTCAGCTCCTTCATCTTTCCCTTTAGTTTTTGGTTTCGAATTGTGATTTCTGATAGTGATTTCTTGGTGCAACGCAGTCTGAGAAAGTGCTGTGATATTTTTATTTGTTCTACTCCGTTTCTTGATCTTCCTTTGTTGTTTTTTTCAGAACAAGGAGTGTCATACCCACGTTGGACCCTGCCCAATCATTCTCAAGAATAAACTGGATTCCTGGAACTGAAATCACTTCCACGATTACGTCCCGAGACTTGAGTTGGCACTCCAACCTGATTTTGCATAGTGGAACGCGAAATTTCTGTCCTACTATCCACCACATTCTCGGTTAACAGATCAGAAAGAGTTCCAATTCGCTCATCTCTAACAAACAGAGCCTGGTTAAATCCTGTAACTCAAACAATTTTACTTCCTTGCCCTTCTCCCTATGTTCTTTCTGCTTAAACTTTATCCACAGAAGCGAGTTATTTATACAGATCAGGTACTAACTACATAACCAAAACCTGTCTAGTTTGTGAATTCTTTTGCAGCTCCTCTGCTCTTGTTGGACTTTCCTTTACTACTTGCACGAATACCACTGGATTAGGATTTTTTCTTAACTAAATATTTTCCCACAGAGTCTTTCTTCAATGACCAGCACTGTGATTTTATGTGTTCCACCAACTGGCAGTGAAAACACCTTTTGCTAGTGCCCTTCTTAAACTCCTAGCACTGTTTTCTAAACCTGTGGTAAACACTTCCCAGTGTTCTGTACTCTTTGTTTCATCGTGTAGCATATCCCCTTCTCTCAAATTCTATCCTTCACAGGACAAAATTCGGAACACAATTTTGTCTTATGCACCAACATGAATTCATTTGCTAATTCTGCTGCCCTTCTCACGTCCTGAACTTTCTGATTATCCACGTGAATTCTTACTTTCTCTGGAATTGAGTTTTTTTGTTCAAACTGCTCCAGCAGATGAATTCTAATCTATCGTTCAGGCTCGCACTCATCTATCAAAATGAGTGTGTTGAATTCTTTCAAATTCAATTAATCTGACTTGGTTCCTTCTTTATGTTTCTTAACCGCTATCTTTACATTTCTGGTACCAATTCATAAGCTCTTAAAATAACCACTTTCGTCTCTTCATAATCTTTGACCCCTCATCTGATAGCGCTGAAAATCCTCACTAGCTCTGCCGACTGGTTTTCCTGAACTAGTATTCCCCATAAATCTTCAAAGTTCTCCATCTACCTAGCCATGTTTTCAAATGAAATAAAGAAGGTTTAAGCATCTTCCTCATCAAAATATGCCAGAGTTTGATATGTTTGTAGATACCACTGCCATCTCTTTTGACCTCTATTCTGTTAACTTAGCATTGCTGACGAAGTCACAACTTGCCCTGTTCAAATTCTCTCTCTGTTTTCGCTCAGCTCAGAACCTTCTCTGTTTCTTTTTTTCCTTTCTGTCAATCTCTTTCTCTTTCCTCTCGTACTTTGCTTTCTGTCTCCCTCTCTCTTACCCCTATTTCTCTATTTGTTTATCTTCTAACACAATTTTCTTCAATTGTAAGTGACGTTTCCCTGACTCTCTGACACCTGAGTGTTTGAGTTACAATTTCAGCTTTACTTCTTTTTCTTCCTTTGTAAAATGAAAATCTAACTTCGTTGCTAATTCTAACTGTATTGCTTTATTCTTTCCTTTTAAACTTTCGAGGCAAGTTTGAGAATCATCTTCAAACACCAGAATTTCTTCAGCAATTTTAAGTGTAATTTCTCTCACATTTATGTTAACCAACCACAAATCAATGAAAGTAAGCACATTTTTTCAACTATACTTAACTTAATATTCTAAGACACTGACTTGCTCGTGCTTAAGTGGATCTACCCCCTTTCATTCCCAAAATCTATGCAAATTTGTCGAAATCTTAGACTGGATCTGCCTAAACCTGTTCAAGTTGTGGATGATAGCCTCCAAACTGTTACGACATGCGACAATCCCCTCTGCTAATTTAATCCTAGCACACAGAGAAGTTCACTTTGTATCGTAATTTGTTTAATGTCGAGAGGCAAAGAGCAATACAAGATTTCACAACTTAAAGTAAAGAATTAAGGATTTTATTCCTTAAGTACAAAAGAGAACATTGGACAACTATTTGCAACTCATTTCTCTTCGACTTATGTTTTACCTCGCAATGTACAATAATGATCCAATTAAAGAAACAAATCCAATTAAGATTTACAAAAGAAAAGCACATTTCAATTCAAGTCAGTTTTGGCGATTCTTCTTTGTAGATTTTCTTCTGTAGATTTTTCTCTAGATGAGCTTCGATATTCTGATCCACAAACTTCATAAGGTCAGGTACCTTTTAAAGAGCTCTGCAGCTAGCAGTGCATATTTGCTGCTGTCCGTGACCATGCTTCTCCTAACTGTTTAAAGTACTCAGTGTTATACCTCAAACATCGGATTGTTTCATTGGTTTATTGTTATGAAAGTACTAAATTCAAATTTGATTGAAATTTGGTATCTGGAGCAAAATTTAAACTGATTGGCCAAATGTGAATTTGTCTTTGTGTCATGCCAACTCAGCTGCACTATTGGTTACACAGTCAAATGTTACACTTTAATTTCTTTCAATATGCTTTGTGTCTCTCTAAGTCCGTGCCAGATTTCAGTCTCTCTTAAAGGTACAGGACACGCATACACCTTCATAACAGGTTGAAGATAAGGTATCAACCATCGAATTGGGCAAAAAACCCGATGGACCGCAGTTCCTAGTTTGCATTTTTCTAATGGTCTATCACAATACATTATCAATGCATTATGCAGAAAAAGTGCATTGATAACATTAACTAGAACGGGGAAGCCTCAGTCATGGATCGCCTGCAGTGCGGAAATAATTCCTTTGGCCAAACAAGTTCTCTCTGATGAGTAATCCATCGACACTCATTACCCTGCCCCATTATACAATAACTACCCACGACTAATGCACCTAACCGAAACATTTCTGAAAGCTATGGGCACTTTAGCATGATGAATTCTCCTAATAGGCACATACTTGGGCTTTGGAAGGAAACCAGAGCACACTGATGAAACACAAGCAGACACTGAGAATAATATGCAACCTGCACGCTGACAATCTCCAATGCTGGAATTGAACCCGGATTCCTGGTGCTTTGAGACAGCAGTGCTAACCATTGATTGCTTAATCTGTTCCCAATGTTTTTGAGTTGTCTGGGGGAAGCTCTGTAAGTGTTGTCACAGCTCTCAGATGTTAGCAAGTTGATTGCTGCAGGGTCGACACGACTGTGTTTCCTGTTCCCTTTTCTGGTGCTGACGCTTGTGCTGTGTGTTCTTTCTGGATTTATCCTTTCAGACCTCGGAGCTGGCTGATACAAAAGAATGTCTGGCTTGGCCGTTTCAGAGATCATTGAAGAGGTTAACACATGTCTGCACGTTTGGAGTCACTTTTAGATCAGACCAGGAAAGCCAGCGATATCTGCTTCCTGAAAATATGTTAGTGAAGCAAATTGGATTTTACAATCGACAGGGGCATCAAGATCACTTTTACTGGTACCACATTTCCGATATCGATACTTCATTCATTGGTTTTAACTTCCACCACCTGCCAGAGGATTAGCTTGGTCTGGACTAGTTATTCAATGATGTTTCCACAACAGCACCATATCCACATGGTGACTTATTGAGGCTGCACTGAGCTGGTTATTCCTATCCTGCTTGACAGCTCTGTCACAAAGAGCCTCCAACAATTTGACTATCGTGATGAGCTTGAAGTCGATAGTAATTGGTCAGATTGTGATTATTCCACTCTTAGGGGACTGGACATAGTTGAGTAATTTTCCACTTTGTCAGGGAGATATCAGAGTTTGATTTGGAATGAAACAACTTCCCCAGCAACACAGCTTGTTGTGCAGCATAGGTCTTCAGTCCTCTTGCTAGAATAGTGTCAGAAATCATTGCCTTTGTCGTATCTAGTGTGCTCATATGTTTCTTCACGTCACGTGTAGTAAATCAAAATGGCATCTGTCATTCTGTGGGCATCATGTCGAGGATGAGGTGGAACATCGATCTCAACGTTTCTGGATGAGGAGGTTTGTTCCATTCATTAGGATGGGGATATTTATCAGCCTCAACCACTTCTGCCGGCCGCTTATTCCATATGCGTAGCACCCTCTGTGCCAAAATCATTGCCCCTCAGTTTCCTATTTATTTTGTTGCCTCTATAAACCAATACACTCGTGTCCTCGATTCCGCAGCCCTCGGAAGAAGATTGAGCGCATTCACCCTACCCATGCCTCCCATGATCTTATGTGCTTCCATAAGATCCCGTTATGTTTGCTACGTTTTTAAAAAACGGACTGAATTGTACAATCTCTCCCTGTATCTCAGATCATGTGAGTCCAAGAAACACTCTTGTAAATTTCTTCTGGACTCTTTCCAGTTTAATGTCAATCTTCTGATAACAAGGTGAGCAAAATTGAACACTATACTCCAAGTGCGGCCTCAGCAAAGTCTTGCACAAATGCAACAGAACTTCTCAACTTTTATTTTTCGTGCTCTGACTGATGAAGGCTAGTGTGCCAAAGCTTCCTTCACCGTCCTGTCTACGTGGAAAATTACGTTCAGAGAACTGTGAACCCGAACTCCAAGCTACCTCTGTTCCACTACAGTTGTTACGGCCCGACCATTCACCATGATTCTCTGACTTCCGTTTGACTTTTTAAAATGCAAGACCACACAGATATCCACAATAAACACCTGTTGCCAATTTGCAACTCACTTCCCCAGTTTATCAAGGTCTCACTGCAATGTCTGATAAGCTCCTTCTCTGTCCACGATATCGCCTATTTTAGCATCATCAGCAAACTTACTAATCAAGTCTTTACATTCTCATACAAATCATTAATATTGATAACAAACAGGAATTGTGCCGGCACCGATGCCTGAGACTCACTCGTCACAGGCCTCTAGTACGACAAGCATCCGTCCATTATTACACTCGGCTCCCACCAACAAGCCAACTGAATACTCAGTTTGCCAGCTTCCCTTGGATTCCATATGATCTAGCCTTCCATATGCGGACCACTCTCTGTGTAACAATGTTGTCCCTCAGGTTCCCTTTTATTCTGTCGCCTCTTACTTTAAACCAATGCCCTTTAGTCCTCGATTCCACAGCCCTGGGGAAAGAAAGATTGTGTGCATTCACGCTTACCCATGCCTTTGATGATCTTGCAAACTTTGCAATGAAGATGTGGGTGTACTATACCTTTAAGAGAGTTAAAAGGCAACAGAACTATCTTACAGCTCAAAATGTTCTGAAAAAAGATATAATGGAACCTTTTGGTCTAGCAGTTAGAGTAGGTATTTGCCTCTCGGCAAAAATAGATTCGAATTCGGCCAATCAGTTGAAGTGAAACCCCGAAGAAAATAAAAAAAATCTCCAATCCAGATTGATTTAAGTATTTTGACTTTATTAAAAGTCAATGACATAATTCGATTCTTTAGACGTATAAGATGGGGGAAAACTGAACAGTTGAGAGGTGAAATGTTCAGCCACCAGCATGTAGAAATTGCCCAAGAAATAGCTCTTTTAAAGGTATCTATCTCAACCAGTAACCTGTGAAGCATAATCCCCAGCATAAATAGAACAGGACTTTAGAGAAGATCTGAAAGCTGCCTTGTTTTGAGATATGTAGATCTTGTTTTGTAAAATTTTATCGTTTTTTTTTAACGGACCAGTACTGGAGACATGAAAGTGAAAGATAGATTAGAGGAAGTCGTTCAAAATTGTTGTTAATTATTTATTCTGTTTTCTATTTTCAGAGTTAAAGTTTTTAATTTTTACTTTAAATAATTATTATCCTTTCGAATTTTCACAGATTACAGTCCAGCATAGAACTTTTATATGTTGCTAGTTCAAATTAAGCAGGATGGTTTACATCGTGTTGTAACAAATTCTACAGGATTACCCCAAACGAAGGGGGATGTAACACCTCAGCTGAAGATCAAAGAATGTTTGATAAATGTTGCACATTGCGTTCAGTGTTTGCTAACTGTACCTCCCCTCCGTTGTTATTTCTACCTGCACACATTGATTACGCAGTGCATTCCCCATTCAAATCGTCATGTTCTATTGACATTGCAATTTTCATTACTTTTTCCAAATATATTCCGTTTCTTTCTCTGTGTTTTACTTTACTGCGTCTGTCAAAACGAAAAGAAAATTGGCGACTGGGAGTCATCATAGTCACTGTCTTCCATTCCTTTGCTCTTAACCAGTGACACACATATTCTGTCTCTGAACCTTCAGTTCATGGTTTCAACAAAGAAGCTAATTGTAAATGGACAGTTTATTTGCATGTAAACTGTGCAAAAGACTATAAAGGCTTTACAAAGAAATTATTGATTTCCATTGCGTTGAAGGTAAAATATTAACTTATTAGAACAGTGATGAGAAAGTCGGGAGGAATCCGACCTTCTGCTGCCTGCTCAGGGCAGTTGTGTTCAGAGACAGTGTTTATATTGGGAGACACTGTGGTGGAGGAGATCTCCGTGTACGAGCAAGCTCTCGACTGTTTTTTTGGGATGTAGTTGCATAGAGCATTATATGTGGATAACACAGCAGAATCATAGAGCCTGTGAAGAGAAATCATCAGCTTTCTCCTTTACCTATAACGTGATTCCAGCAACTGGAGATGGTTGATAAGGCCAATAGCGGGCGATGTCAACATTCCACCTCGAACAGGTAATGTTGATAAATTAAAAGTGCTGCAGTGGAAGGTGTTGTTTGTTCAATGATCGTGATTGATGTTAGTCTCCAGGAACCCTACCTGTGTCACTCTTCTATTAATTAGGGACAACTTTCAATGTGTTATCCCACAGTCTCGGCGGCAGCAGCATCCTCAACACGATTGGGATCAGCAGCTCCAGACAGAGGGAGAGATCAGAATCTGAGAACATTAGACTGGAATATTCCAACAATGGATTAGAATGTAAGAAAATTAGAATTGGAACGTTTCCACAATGGATCAGAATCAGAGAATATTTGACTGGAATGTTTCAACAACGGAACAGAATCTGAGAACATCAGACTGGAATGTTAGACTAGTTGGCAGGAGTTTACCATGGCATCTTCACTACCTTTATCAGGATTCGATAAATTTAACATTACGGATAAAATGTGTACTGGTAATTATTCAGGCGGGTTACTACCCTATTCTCGCTATTGTTGGTGTTCCTGGTAAGTCTAAAGCTATCCATTTATTAATCATGTAAAGCATTGTGAACACCATGGCTATTTCTGTTATCTATAGTTGGCAGAAGTGTAAACTATTCTGTTCCCTTTCAATCACAGAATCCATTCCTATGTCATGGATTTCACACCATTCAGTAACAAACACCTGAGGAGAAACAAAAATGTTCATACCATGATAGTCCCATTTTGTCATGAGTTATCTGTATTTCAATATTGCCTCTGCCACCAAATCTGTCCACTATCTCCTCCACAATATCCGTAATTTTCAATTCTGCCTCCGTGTTGTTTCTGAATAAACCATCAACTACACATTTCCGTTTGCAGTTCTCGTGTGGCCTGTCTTCGAGTTACAAATATTTTGGTCCCAAACTTACGTCTGTCTAAACCGAGACGCATGCCAGGTGTAAACAATGCAACCAGTTTGATTCTCAAATGGAGCAATCACAGCTTTGTGTCACCTGTTTCACCATAACCTGTTACCTCACACTACGGAAATGATTGTGTTGTCAGTGGCCGTGAAGTGACAGTGACAGTTTCACTGAACTGTTTTTTATTCTGGAGCTTTCCGAGCAGGACTGGCTGCTACGTCTATCATCTACCGAGTGCAGTGCTCCGATGTATTCATTCATTAGCAGCCACAATCTCTGCCCTCCCCACCTCTCCCCCACTGCTGAGGGGAATGAATTACGAGGAAGGTGCAGAAAGTATTTTGAAATACTACAGGACAAGTTAACTGGTGGAAATTAGAAACTGTGAGAGATTATAATCAATAAAGAGCAATTACTCACCAACTAAATGAATTGAGGTGTGGTAAGTTGTTGCATCAGATGTGTTCCTTCACGAAGTATTCAGGGAGGTTGCAACAGAGACAGTGAAAGAGTTATCTTGTCATCCAGCATCAGATAAGAGCCTTCGGGTCATACAGTGCACACCTAACATAATTCCGAACTAACCCAGTCCAAATACCCTTCGCTTGATTCATATCCCTCAATAGCTTTCCTGTTTATGTATTTTAACTGTTGTGTCCTCAAAAAAAATCTACTGAATATCGTTCTTTGGTCTCTCGAAAATCTGGTGCCTGCCGCCTGGAAAGTAACTTCTGTCAACTTAAATACTCAATCATTGTGAGGAGATTTGTAGCTCGGATGCTCGTTGTTGTGGTTCAGTTCGGCGAGCTGGGAATTTGTGTTGCAGACGTTTCATCCACTGTCTAGGTGACATCCTCAGTACTTGGGAGCCTCCTGTGAAGCGCTTCTGTGATGTTTCCTCCGGCATTTATATCATTATAAATGCCGGAGGAAACATCACAGAAGCGCTTCACAAGAGGCTCCCAAGTACTGAGGATGTCCCTAGACAGGGGACGAAACGTCTGCAACACAAATTCCCAGCTCGCCGAACTGAACCACAAAAACCTAAATACTTTTTGAAAAGAAGGGAGAGGGACATCAAAGAAAACAAAATTTTGGACAACTTCGCATCATGTACTCAGGTAATATTAGAATCTTTTGAACCGAATGTGATAACTGGACACTTGGGGAATCATGATCAAACTTCGCAGGCTCAGCTTAGCTTCAGGAAAAGGAAATCATTTTTGTGAAAGATGTGTAACTTGTATTAGTTGAGATGGCCACACAAACGAACAAGTGGAAGCAGTGTATACGAATTTGTAGAATACTTTTGATGTGGTTGTTGACAGCTGAGAGATAGTCAATGCGTAATTGGGCAATGTGCTGCATGGATTGACAATCAGTTATGAGAGACAGTACAGAGAGTAACAGCATTTTCTGGGCAAACGTCCATTGCTCATGAGGATTGCACGCATCAGTGTTTGCGCCACATCACCTTGCAAGGCATTCAATTAATTTGAATGTGCAAAACAATAACGTATATCGGATTTTGTGTTGATTAATTGTTGTAAATTTGGGAAATGCCGCTGGGCAAAAGGACTGGCGTGCCCTTGATCATGAGTGACCAAAACTAGTACGCACGGTGTTGTAAGTAATGATGGCAGTAAACCGCATGTTATCCTTCAGTAAATGGTGATAAACGTATATAAGTAAAGCAGACTTCTGCAATTACAGACCCTTGCTGAGAAAGAATTTAGGACACTGTGTACAAATTTGATCGTTTTTGCCAGGAACGATCTTCTTATCACAGACACAGACGGTGCTGTCATGGGGAGATCGTGAAGAAAGTGACTATTCAATCTGGAGCACCGTGAGAGAAAAAAAGAGATGAGTGCGTTGAAACATGAGGGTAGGCAGGAATCAGTTATTTCCAAAAGAGAGATTGATAGGGTGAGAAATTTCTTACTTTGCCCGGATTGTTTGATTTAATTTATTGTCACATGAACCTAAGTACAGTAAAAAGATTTGTTTGTGCGTAGTACGGGCTGAACATATTATGCAAGGGCAGACTGATCACAGCACGAAATAAAACTTGACAGAGTAAGGCGGACAGATTAAGTGCACTAGAAATGAGCAACAGAAACAAGGTCAACTTTATCTGCAGTTGGAGAGTACATTCTTCAGACTAACAGGGCCTTCCTCATGATTGATGTGGCACCTCGGAACCCCACAGTGACTGACAGAGAAGGGCAAGTCTGAATGAACTCTCCCCACATTAATATGCACTCGCTGTGTGTGACCATGCACTGAGTATCATGTTGTACATAAGCCCTGACAGCAGCCATAATACAATCATTCTGGAACACTTAGTCTTTCCCATCGGCGTCTGACCTCCATACAGAAGACCAGTCTGTCTTCTCGGACATGGAAGATGCATCTTTGAGTCCTCACACAAAATATTTGGCTTTCCTCCTTAGTGATAGAAAACGACGTTAAAGTCCCAAATGTACCGTGAGCAATGCAGCCACGAGGAACAGTCTGCCTGTGCAACTTCTACTCCATTCGTTTCTTGTGTTGGAACATCAGTTCTCTGTTCGCGAGTTGGGGAAAATAGATTAGGAGGCATTGGGTTTATTTTACGGCAGCCTGAATGAGAGTGACCAACTCTCACAGATTGGGATTTCGAGGTTTTGGTTTCTCAGTAACATCAGAAGCTACTGGGGTCTCAGCAGAGGTTGACCAGCTCCTGTGTCCGATGTTCTCACATTATGTCATTGGAAAGTTCGTGGGTGCTATTTTCCTGAAGGTGCTTTTATTGAATGTTGCAGCCAGGGTGACCTGAGTATTTTGTGAAGCATCTCTGAATGAGGTCGGGGGTCTGTTTTCGCAGTGAATTTGGGTCTAATACGAAACTAAGTAATGAATCACAAGTTACAGAGTGGGGAAGCTCTGTAAACTGAGATGAAGGGCACCTTTCATGCACAGCCTGTGATTTCCAATTGCATTTTCGAAACCACCCGAAACCGTGTGGTTTGAGGGGCTTTAGGGGCCGAATGGTCTCCCCTCTTTCTGTGCACCAGTTTTTAGGAGCACATGGCCTACAAATGCTCCTGTCTAGCAAGTCTGAGGGATTGAAAGGGAACACAAGAACCCAAGAACAAAGAAGCAAGAGTAAGTCATGAGATATTTTGTCACTGCTCCTCTAAGCATTAAGATTGGCTCATCAGGTTTTCATCTCAGCCCCACTTTGCAGTCTATATTCCGTTATCCGAAACTCACTTCTTTGTCAAACATTTTATTAATGCAACTTTGAACAAATGGATACAGACGTGCACCACAGAATTCTGGGGAAAAGGATTCCCACTCGAAATGCCCTTTAAGAATTTCTCCTCATTTTTTGTTTAGAATCAGCATGTCATAGAGCAGAAAAACAGACCCTTCAGTCCAACTTGTCCAAACAGACCAGCTAGCCCAATCTGATCGGATCTAATCCCATTAGTCAGCATTCTGCATATATCACTTTATATTATTCCTCTCTATGTGTCCATCCAAATATATTTAAAATGTATAATTGTACCCACCTTCACCACTTCCTCTGACAACGGTTTCCATTAACGTACACCCCATTCACCAACGGCCAGCATGAAAAGTATAAATGAGCATCCCTTCTCAACCTCAACCTCTCCCCTCTCTTTCTGGACTCCCCTACCTGGAGACTTTCACTGTTTTGTCTATCCATGCCCCTGATGAATTTCTAAAACTTTTCCACGTCAGCACTCGGGCCTCCAACAAACGGGCAAACGGCTCAACTTGTTCAGCACCTTCTTATAACTCAAACCCTCCAGTTCCAGAATATCCTTGTAATTCTTTTTGCGGCTCATTCTCAACTTTAACACCATGTTTCCTTCAGTACAGCAATCTGAATTGTACACAGCATTTCTAAAGTGGCCTCAGCGATGTCCTGTACAGGTGAAACATGCCAATCAACCTCCTAAACTCAATGTGCTGACCAATATAGGCAAGTGTGCGAACTGTGTTCTTCACTACCCTGTCTTCCTGTGACTCCCCTTTCAAGAAACTGTGCACCTACCCCCAGGTCTCTCTGTTCAGCAATATTCTGAAAGTCCCTACCCTGCCTTACCTTAACACAATGCAAAATCTCATAAACATCTAAATTAAACTCCAATTGCCATTCTTTGGCATATTGGGAATCAACGATCCCTTTGTACCGCACGATAATTTTGTTCACTGCCCATTGCATCACTTTTTTTAATGTTATCTGCAAACTTACTAATCATGCCTTCGATTCTCGCATTCAAATTGTTAATACCAGTTATCCCAAGTAATGAACTTCGCACTAATTTTTTTTTCAGCACACCGTTGGCTACAGGCCTTAAGTCTGGAAAACAATAATTTTCCTTCAAAATAATTTTGCATCCAATTGGTTAGCTTCCAATGGATCCCAAGTTACCTAACCTTAATAATCTATCTACATGTGGAACCTTATGAAAGGCCTTGCTGATGTCCATATCGACAATGTGTACCACACTGCCTTCAGCAATCTTCTTTACCACCTCTTCACATTTCTCAATCAGTTACTGAGACATGATTTCCACCATACAAAGCCATCCTGTCTGACCCTAATCAGTCCTTGCCTTTCTAATTGAATGAAGACAATATCCATCAAAATCCCCTCCAACAACTTAACCGCTACTGATGGATGACTCATTGCGGTTTAGATGCCTGAATGTTCGAGTCACTGTTTTCTTTTCTAGCCCCATACATCTACTGGTCATATCAAAATTTAAATGTCACCAGTTTGGTGATATGGTCAATAATCTTGATCTCAAACTGAGTCAGAGTCAGTGCTAGGAACAAGTCAGTCAGTGTTCCTTAATCTGCGACAGTAAGACGTTTATGACCAAAACTAAATTGCTAAAACTATGATAGAAAATTGAACGATAAGCCGTCTGGATATTGCTAATATGGACGTCGATATTTCCCTTTCTAAAACTATTGAGAAGCATGCACGTGCCTGCACTCACATGCGCGCACACACACACACACACACGACAACAAACTGAAAAAAAAAACAGTGCAATGTTAACTTAGAGTCACTGAGATGGACAGCACGGAACCAGACCCTTTCGTCCGACTCATCAATGAAGACCATATACTCTATCCTAATCTTTTGCATTTGCCAGCACTTAATCAATACCCCCGTAAATCATTTTTATTTAGATGCCCATCCAGATACATTTTAAATGTTGTAATTCTACCAGCCTCCACCACTTCCTCTGTCAGTTCATTCTACTCACGGCCCACCCTCTGCATGAAACAGTTGCCTCTGCAGTTGCTTTTAAAATTTTCTCCTCTCACCCTAAGCCTATGCACTCTTCTAATCCAGGAAAATGGCCTTGACTATTTACCTCATCCATGCCCCTCATGAGTTAATAAACCTCTATAAGGGCATTCCTCAGCCTTTGACACTCGAGGGAAAACATACGCAGTCTATTCAGACTTTCTCTGTAACTGAAACCATCCATACCTGGCAACATCCTTGTCATCTATTTTGCATCCTTCAAACTTTCATAACATTGTTCCGGTAGAGCGAGACCAGAATTGCACACAATTCACAAAAATGGCCTAACCAAAGTCTTACACAGATGCAACATGACCTTCTAAATCGTATACTCTGACCAATGAAGGAAAGCATACCAAACGCCTTCTTCATTATCCTTTTTTTCTTACGACTTCACTTTCAAGGAAACATGTACCTGCACTCTAAGATCTCTTTCTTCAACAACATTCCTCAGGAACTTATCATTAAGTGCATACTTCCTGCTCTGATTTGCGTTTCCAAAATGCACTCCTCACATTTCTTTAAATTAAACTCCATTGGCCACTCCTCAGCCCATTCATTCAAATGACCAACATCCCGTTGTATCTGAAATATCCTTCTTCATTATCCACTACACCTCCAATCTTGGTATCATTTGCAAACTTACAAACCAACCTCTTATTTTCACATTCAAGTCATTTATATAAAGGGCGAACAGCAGTGGACCCAGCACAGGTCATCATGGCATAACACTGGTTGCGTGCCTTCAGTCTGAAAAGCGACCCTCTGCTGTCACCCTCCACCTTCTATCTTCCAGTTAGTTCAGCATCCAAGTAGCTCGCTCTCCCTGTTTACCTTGTGATCTAGCCTTGTTTAAATCTCCAATGTGGAAACTTGTTGCACGCCTTACTGAAGTCTGTTTAGAGAGAAAGTGAGGGCTGCAGATGCTGGCGATCAGAGCTGAAAATGTGTTGCTGGAAAAGTGCAGCAGGTCAGGCAGCATCCAAGGAACAGGAGAATCGACGTTTCGAGCATAAGCCCTTCTTCAGGAAGTCTGTTTAGATCCCATCCACAGATCTACCTTCATCAATCCTCTTCGCACTTCTTCAGAAAACTCAAGAAAGTTTGTGAGACATGATATCATTTGAAAGAATTTTGCCTAATTATCAGTTGAACTCTTGAAAAGAAAAACGTAGAGTTTTTCTCAAATGTTATTATCCTTCGAAGATATTCTGCTCACACAAGCTGCTGGCAATGGGAATGCTTCTTAGAATAATTGGATTTGTCTGAATACCTTTTGTTTCCAATGAATACTCATCAGTAATCCCCAATGAGTGGCAAAGAAGACTGGTGATTTGTTGTTTTTTTGAGCTCACTCACATTGCTGTGGTGGAGAAAAGGGAAGAGTGAGCGAGCAATATGATTTTCAGCAAGGTTAACGTTTTTCCCTCTCTGAGTTGAAACCGTAACGTTATCCGACACATATTCGACCACGTGAGACCTCCTTGAATATTGTCTAAACTGTATGAGTCCATCACATTTCCTGCTCTTGTGGATTAATCATTGTTGCTGTCATACACGGAACCGTTTCCTTAACGTGGCACCACTTTTTTGAAGATGTGTTTATATGTGTCTGCATAATTTAAAAATAAAACATTTAATGTCTTCACAATATCTGTCCTTAAAGTAAACGTGTATTATTCTTAAACAAATGCAGAAATTGTTGGAAATGGTCAGCAGATCTGGCAGCAGCTATGAAGAGAAATCAGAGTTAACGCTTCAGGTCCGGTGACACTTCCTCAGAATCTGCCTTATTCGTAAATTACTTGCCCAGTTTTATTTTCCCATATAAGAGGGACTATCCATCAGATATTCTCCAAATACACTCCTCACAAGATATTATATATTAAAAAACAGCACCTCTCCTTCTCAGGCCTAAACTGTTTATCCTAAAAACAGAATGCCTTTCTCCTAAAAGAGAGTAAAACATCTTTGAAAAATTTGAAATGCACGATTGTTTCATTTTTCTCATTTTAGGGCATGATAACTGCACATAACTACGATATATCATTTGTCGTCTCAGACATTCTCTGTTCAAATGCAGAAAAACATTATTGAGATCGTACCCAATACCCTATGCAAGGAACAGCTACAATCAATTCCAAATCACTTGCTGCATCTTCAGACTAACTTGACGGCATTTGTTGTGAAAGTGTAGATGTGCTGTACCTTGAAAAGCTAGCAAGGACAAAGCACAGCGAGTCTGGAACAAGGTAACGATGTAACAGCTGGTCGTAGCTGAAAGCAGCAGGTGTATTGCCATGGATAAAAGAACAAATTCAAATTTGACCAAACAGTTTAAATTATGCCCCAAGAGATCAGAATCCAATCAAATTTTGATTTTTTACTTTGATATTATTAAACCAATGAAACGATCCCATGTTTTGGGCTATAAAACCGGTCATTTTGATCAGGTGCATGGAGAACTGGCAAAAGACCAGCAGAAGCAGACTACTAGTTTTAGGGCTGTCTCAAGTGCACATGTCTGTGAAATGAGTCTGCAAGCATAACATCGAAATTGACGTCGTGAGAATCTACAGAGGAAACTCGAAAATAGAGAGTCCAAGGAGCAGCCTGGTTTTGAAACGAGTATTCTTTTTTTGTAAATCTTAATCAGGACTTTTCCATGTGTCTAGTATCATTGAGTGGGAGGTAAAAGACAAGATTAAAGGAAAGGAGTTGTAAATAGTTGTTCGTTTATCTATTCTCTGTTTGACTTTAAAATAAAGTTGTTAATTTTTACTTTAAGTTGTGACGACTGGGATAGTTCTTTGCCTGTCAAAGTTGAACGAACTACCACACAGTGTGACTTTTTTCTGTGCTGCTGGTTTAAACTAGGAGAAGTGCTTACCCCCGTCTCATAACAGCTTGCTAGGTTTCTTCCGTGTTTTGAACATGTTTAGACAGATCCAGTCTGAGATTTGGACAGACGTGAATAGATTTGGTGTAGGAGAAAGCCCAGTAGATATAACCAACTTGCTCGTGAGTGCCCTGGGTCTTTAAATAAAACATAAGTGAGACTATCTGTTTAGTTTAGGTGACCTGCGGTTGGTTGCATAAAAAGTCAGAGAGATGCCTCTCAAAATTGCTGATGAGGTTCTGGGGTTTGAAAATGATTCTCACACTTGCCAAGAAAGTTTGGAAGGAAAGAACAAGGCCGTTATTTCAGAATTAGCAAAGACGACAGACTTCCCTTTCACGAAGAATTCTTAAAGTTTCGAAAGAAGTTCTGGGATTTGAAGATGATTTTCAAATTTGCCAAAAAAGTTTAAAAAGAAAGGACAAGACCACTCTTTTAGAATTAGCAAGTAATTTAGGTTTGGGTTTAATTAAGGACAAAAGTAAATCTGAATTTGTAAGAGAGTTACTCAAACATTTTGGCGTGACAGAGAAATGGACATGAGCGGTAGGGTAGAAAAAAACATAAGTTCAATTGAGGAAAATGGAGTTCGAAGATAAACCAAGAGAGAGAGAAAAGAGAAAGGGAGAGACAAAGAGACAGAGAGAGTAGAGAGAAACAGGAAAAGAAGTGAGAGAACGTTCTTAAATGAGCAAAGAGAGAGAGAGAGAAGAAAGGCAGAGAGAAAGAGAGAGAAGAGAGAGAAAGAAAGAGTGGTGACTTGAAATCGAGAAGTTGTGACTTCGTCAGCAAAGTCAAGTTGACAGGTGGAGATTAAAAGAGACGGTAAAGAGAATATAAACAAATATTCCAAAACTCTGCCAAATTTTGATGACAATGCTGTTGAAGTCTTTTTAAAATTCATTTGAAACATTGGCTGGGCAGATAGAGTCGTCGGAGGATTTATGTGTAATGCTAGTTCAGACGAAACTGGTACACAGAGCAAGTGACATATTTGCTGCGCAGTCAGATGGGGGGTCAAGAGATTATGAAGAGGTCAAACATGTTGTTTAAAGTGTTTACGAACTGGAACAAGAAGTGTACAAATAGCGGTTCAGAAACGTAAAGAAGGAAGCAGGTCAGACTTATGATCAGTTTGAAAGAATTAAACATAGTCAATTCAAAATATGGTGCGTGCTTTAAAGATAGATACAACCTATAAGACTCAAAGAGAGATTATTCGCCGAAGGAGTTTAAAAACTCACTTAAAATAATGAAAGAATGCACGTGGAAGAACAAAAAGCTCATGAAGTGTAAAGGGCAGCAGAATTAGCGGATGAATACATGTTGGTGCATAAGACAAGCTTCTAGCTGGAATATCGTCCTATGAGGGAGAGAAGTTGCAAGAAAGGGAGATCCTACACTACAAAACAAAGAGTAGCGAACATTGGTAAGAGTTTTAGACCGTTAGGAATAACACCAAAGAAGGTGAAAAAAAGTGAAAGGCCTTATATATATATATCTACTGTGGTGATGTGTGTCACGTAAAGTCACAATGCTGGTCCTTAAAGAAAGGCAGTATGTCGTGAAAGAAGCTTAGCCAGTGGCATTAGTGAAAATAGTAAAGGAAACTCCTGGAGGAGCCAAGCAGCTGCACGAGAGTCCACAGCAGGGGCTGGCGATGGAGTAGATACCTGATCTCAATGAAGAATTCGTCTCTGTGGATACAGTTTACGCAGAAAGAACAGGGGGAGAAGGGGCAAGAAGTTGTCATTCGGAGAGAAACTGAATATAACCAGTCCCTGTTAGTAAGAGATGAAGGAATTTGCACACTTTCTGATCAGTTGCAGAATGTGTTGTATTTGTGGGACAGATGGAGAGAACTTTCGCTTTCCACTATGTAAGGTCTGTTTGGAATGCCAACTCAAGACTGGGGAAGTAATATTGGAAGTCATTGACAGAGGTTTAGTTCTAGGTATCCAATTTGTTATTGGCAATGATTTAGCAGGATCCAAACACCTTGTCGTGTGGAAGCTCTCGGTAGATCAAGAAAAAAAGGAGTTAATACAGAAATATCCCGGCATTATCCCAGAGTATGTTGTTACAAGATACAACTATCATAAGTTACAACACGTTGCAAAGACTAAAGTAAAGGTAAGGAGTTGAGGTTCAGTGAGCAGGCCCACTGTTTGACGTTTGCCGTATTAGCATAGGAAAATCCTGATCAAGCAGAGGTTCAGACGGAAGTGGTTGGTCCTGAACGGCCAAGGAACCTGAAACAGAAAGACAAAATAATAAAAGGAATATCAGTGGGCACGTAGGTCGAAAAGGAGGCAGAAGATAATCCTGCTGGTTATTAAATGAAAGATAGAATCCTAAGATGGAAATGGAGACCACGGCTGGTTAGTGCAGAGGAGAAATGGGTACAAGTGCGCCAGATTGTGTTGCTGATAGCATACAGACTGGAGGTGTTACAGTAATACATAAACTACCTGTCGGAGGTTACCATGGGTCCTAAAGATTCAGGCTAACGCACAACAACATTCTTAATGGTCTGGAGAGCACAAAGATGTGGCTAACGTTTGTCGTATGTCAAGATTAGAGTGGTGCAGAAAAAGCAGAGTAGGTCTGACAGCATCCGAGGTGCAGAAAAATCGACGTTTCAGGCAGGAGCCCTCCTTCCGAATGGGAGGTAAGCCACAGGCAGCAATAAAACTAGCACATTTGTTGCCTATTCCCAACTTGAAGGACATTTCACACAAGTTATCATTGACTGTGTACATCCCCTCTCAAGAAGTAAAAGTCTGAACCAATACTTGCTAACCTTAATAGATGGCTGTACCAGGCTACCAGCATCAATTCCACTCCGGAGTATCAAATCCAAAATCGTGGTCGAGGAGATAATATTTTTCTTCACATGGTATGGACTACCAGAGAGATTCAGTTGGACCAAGAATATTTTTTACTGCTACGCTATTTAAGAAAGTTACGGATAGCTTAATTATATCGCACTTCAAATGCATTGTGTATCATTCCGAATCCGAGGAAGCTTGAGAAAGGAAGCATCAAAACTTAAAGATCAGTTGAGAGCATACTGTCAGGATTACCTGAATGCTTGGGATGCTTGGGATAAAGGTATCCCATTCGTATTATTTGCGATTAGACATGCCTGAAACGAATCTACTGGAGAAACAGTTGTTCGTTACTGCCTCCACATGGTGAGGAATCAAATCCAGATGATTTGGATTTTGCTGTGCCTCAAAATATGTCAAAAAATGAAGACGTCCTTGAGGTGTAGGATACGTCAGCAAACTATCTGTGACTGGAGCATAGAATGCAGTTGAAAGGTTTGTTACTGTTATATAAGGACATACTTAAGTATCAGATGCGGAGAACTAATGCTATTGTACGTAAGGTAGACGGAGGGAATACTGCGCAGACTAACACAACACCCCCAACACATTAATCATTTCACATCCAGACAGGTCCTCAAGGAGGTGGAGGCCATGCTCAATGACAACATCATCAAACTGATCCAGACTGAGTGGAGTTCACCGATTGACTTCAATCTGAAACCGGAAGGGAATAACCGATTTTGCAGATTACGGCAGGTCAGCGCTGTTACAAAATCGGACTCAAATCGAATTCTGAGATTGGAGGACAGTATCAAGAATGTTGGACAAACCAGTTACATCACCCCTAAGTTGGATACTACCAGGAACCATTATCAGAAATGGCCAAGGTTTCAGTGGACAGGTCAATGCCAGAACGTATTCGACCTTTGAAAGTCATATTAACCAGTGCAGCAGTTCTTGCGTGCTGCCCAGTCAGCTCTGTGTGAATATATTAAATTCTTTTTAACATTACTGACTTACACAGAGGGCATTTCTCATTGTTGCACAAATGCAAGGTATTATCCTCAACCATAGGACGTTTCGTGCATATAAGCTGCATTGGACATAAACGATGAAAACCTTTCATTGCTTGGCTAAGATTTCCAGCTGATTTGCCTATTATCTTTCGCCTGAAATCCTGCAGACAGACTGCACTATGAAGGATCTCGTTTGGACATCAATATTGAGCACAAGAGACGACGAAAAAGGGTAATGTCTGGTCCCAAAACACCGGTCACTATTCCCAACCTCCAACAGATGGATACTGTCTTGCTAAAATCATAAAGTGACACGTAGCACCATATTGATTTCCAGCCTGTCCTTACCCGCTCATTCCCTTGCCAACACAAGGCAAAACAAGATCTGGGTCTTTGACACAATCAATTCTGGAGATTGTCGGCCTTCTGGAGAGGGGGAGATGCCTTAAAATTGAAAGGGGCGTGTTAAGGGGCAGTAATGTCACTCACAGGGCTGAGTCTGGCAGCTGGAGTTTGTCTTGGATAAATGCAATATACAGCGTTTTGGCAAATCAAACAACGGGAGGGCTGATACAATTAGATTACTTACAGTGTGGAAACAGGCCCTTCGGTCCAACAAGTCTACACCGACCCGCCACACACCCAGACCCATTCCCCTACATTTATCCCTTCACCGAACACTACGGGCAATTTAACATGACCAATTCACCTAACCTGCACATTTCTGTGTCTGTGGGAGGAAACCGGAGCACCCGAAGGAAACTCACACAGACATGCGGAGAATGTGCAAACTCCACACAGTCAGTCACTTGAGGCGGGAATTGAACCCTAATCTCTGATGCTATGAGGCAACAGTGCTAACCACTGTGCCACCGTGCCGCCCACTAATTAATGCTCGGGTTTTGATATTGTTATAGGAAAGAGTGAACCGGGGTGCAGATATAATTGTTTGAAAATTGTGGTACATATAGACATGGTGCTTAAGGAACTTTCATTGCTCAGACATTTGATTTTAGCAGTTGTGAAGTCTTGTCGAAATTCCACAGGATATTGGTGAAGCTTCGCTATAGTACCGTGTGCAGGCCTGGTCATCCTGAGATAGGAAGGATATTATTAATCTGGTGAGGGTTCAGGAGAGATTTATCAGAATATTGCCGGGATCACTTTATCTTCTGCCTCTGGAGCCTAGAAACACACGCATCCAAATTGAATTCAAGAGTTCCAAACTTGCCCTCCCCAACAACATCCCAGATACAGTCCTCCGCCCTCTACAAGGGACCTAAATGCTAGTCTTCTTTCCCAACTATCCAGTCCACACTTCCCACCAACCTATGACTATCACTTCCTACATTCGCGCCCCTACCACATACCCTACCACAGCCCCAGCCCGCCCAGCACACTTCCCTTGCTCCAGTCTGAAGAATGGTCCTGCCTGAAAAGTTGATTCTCTTGCTGCCTGACCTACAGAGCCTTTTCCACCACCACACTTTATACATTGTAAATTGTCCAGCATCTGCATTCCGCATTGTCTCCGGGGTATAATTCTCTGCTCACATACCGATGCAGATTGCCTGTTATAAACCCGCATTATCTTCTGCAAATATTGCTCTCAGATGATGATTTCTCAATGTTTCACTGATATGTTAATACTTCATCAGTAAAGAAAGGTTGTATGTTTCTATTTATGAACAGAGAAGCATGCTTATGTTGCGATACTCCTATGTCCAAGGCACTTTGAATGGTAACCAAAATTTATCCATCATCTCTAACATTTTTTACTTCACTTGCACTCACTTATCCCATTCAGAATGGTAAATTTTAATAATTGTTTTGAATTTTAATAAAACAGTGTTCAATTGAAAGGCGTTGGTTGAAGGCAATTTTCAGCATCTATGATTAATATCAGCCTCCCTGGTGTTGTGAAGTTGTGGCTGTTCTGTACCTTTAAGGGAGATGACATTTCTGGCTGGCACAAATTATGCAGAATATTTCAAACTGTAATATTTGATGTTGAAACAAATATCTATTTCTGTGTTACCAGGGTACCAAGACAAATTAAAAATTTGTCCATTCGGTTTAAATTACACCTCAGGTGCAAAAGTCAAATGGAATTTGAATCTTACTATTTTAGATGACATCAAACCCAATGAAAGGATCTGATGTTTTGGGGTATAAATAGCAGATATTTTGAACAGTTAGCGAGAGCAGCAAATTGCAGCCGACACAAACAAGCCTGCTGCCGAAATATCTATTCTGTGAAGAGTTCCTTTACCTGTCAACGACTTGGGAAGCAGAATCCCTAAGAAGAAAAAAGAAGACAGGAATACAAAGAAAAACCGAAAGCTGCCAGGTTTTGAAATAAGAGGCACAATTTTTACGATTATATATGGAAGCCCGTATTTCGTGTTGCAGATCCCGTTGTGTCCAGGTATTCAAAAAAAGGCAGGCATGCTTGTAAAAATTCTCATATTTGTCAGAAACTCCACGGGAATCTTCTTCATAATAATATCCCACCATATCGACAAGCCTGGTGGGATTTCGCATACCCAACTGAGCAAGATATTCTTCCTTGCACAGCAAGTGAGAATGTTGAAAAGTTTTTTTTTTCTTCTTGTGCGCATCAACACTGGGCAGGCCAAGAACAAGAGAGATCGGGTCCTTCTCCACCCTTACACTCAAAATTCCCTCAATTGCAACCTTTACAGTGCTTCACATGTTTGACACCTATCACAGGACCAGAGACAATGGGTAAGAGAACCTGTACCAAACTTGCAGTTGGGGCATGTTGAAGATGCATTTAGTTTAACTTTTGACAAACAGTCCGGAGCATAGTCGACACTGTGAAGAATATTCAACGTTAAAGCATCGGTTGGATTGCAAATTGATATCTTTCTTGCGTTTTCCCAAATATCTTCTCATACCTCTGAGGAGACCTCAACGCCTAACACTCTCTCCAACACCCTTCAGAGTCGATCGAGCTCATCGGCGGTGGGGAGGGGTGTCACCTCCGAATCGATGACATTAGGTGCTGACAGAAAGTGTACTCTTTGCACTGAGCGCACTCCACTCTATGTCGGATCTGTAAGCGTAGTCTTTTTGGAATAAAATCCTGAACTTGAAAAAAATCGAAATATGCCCCTATTAGATAGCTCGTTTTTCCGTGCTAATTGATCAAAGGATATCATAGTGCCTACCTTAAATACATAGTTCTTGCCGGACACACCCCTAAATGTCCAACGTTTGAATTCTGAATTTGTCATTCCCGGTTGAAAATCCGGCATATCCACCAAAAGTGTAACGGAAGATGTTCTGACAATATTGCCTCCCCTCTGCCGAATTGCCACCCATGAATTTGATAATAGTATTAATAATAGTATTGGTAATTATTGGGTTATGGCAATTTTCTATAACTGTTTCTATACTGTCCAAAACAGCAAGCTAGTAAGTGGGTACCTTGCCTGGGAAGTTTTGATATCTAACCATATTGAAAAAAGGTTCCCAAAAACACAATCATTGACGTAGGATAAAAATTAGCGCAGTTGGTAGCTTTTACTGTCTAGGAGATCTGCTGCCCCTATTCTGTGAGGCAATTGTAGTTGGGTAATTTAATAAGAGGATGTATATGATGCCAAATAAAAGAGTTGAACGAGCCGTTCAGTCTTCTGAATGTTTGCTTATCGAAAATCAGGGGCAGCACATGGATAGGGTGCAACAAACAGGGGCGAATTTGCAACTTTATAACCGCTATCTGACCAAACATGAGAACCGAAGCCTGTCCCATCTTTGAAGATTGTGTTTAATTTTGTCAAATAATTAAACAACATTAGCTTTGAACAACTGAACCAGAACTGGAAGAAATAATATGCCCAAATACATAAAAACCCCCTGTGGTCACTTCAATGTGAATCGATATTCGCCCTCAAGACCTCGCACCTTCATAAGATCACATATAGGCATAGCCTCTGATTTTGCAAGGTTAATCTTGAACCACGAAAATGCACTAAATGCACTGATGCATTTTACAAGGTGAGGAACGAAAACTGTTTGATTTGACCCAAAAAAGGACATCGTCTGTGTTCAATGAACTCTTCAGTAATTTTGAGTCAAAATCTACAGCTGATATACTGGGATCCCTACGAATTGCCTCTGCCAATGGTTCAATCGCCATTGTAAACAGCAGTGGCAAAAGGGGATAGCCTTGCCGGCTGCCACTAAAAATCTTAAATTTGGTTTATTGAACTCCATTGGTGAAGATTGCAGCTATAATACCAACCTTCACCTATATTGTAAAGACTTCCCCTAAGCCAAACTGCTCCAGAGTATAAAAGTGGTGCGGCAACTCAACTCGGTCAAATGCATTCCCTGCATCTACAGCAATCACCAATCCCTGTATTGACTGTTGATGACATGCTTGAATTATATTATTGGATTAAAACGTTATTGGGGGACCTGTGGTCCTTATTGAAGGTCGTCTGGCCCTCTTTAACTATAGAAGGTAACATAGCCTACAACCTTAAATCAAGAGTCTTAGAAAGGATTATAAGATCCACATTTAAGAGTGAAATGAAAAGAGTGAAAGCGGAAACATCCTGTACCTTCCATTTTGAAAGAATAAACAGAATATTGGCCCGGGAGCTGCAGGTTCTTCAACAAAAGACTCCAGTTTTGCCGCCCTTCCACACAACCTTCAGATTGGTAAAACTCCAGTAAAATGCCTGGAATGCCACAGTAACCTTTTTGGAGTCACATGGATTTCAAGATTTCACCCACGACGAAGTTCAGGTTTATTAGTCTTTAATTATTCCGTCTTTTGCCTTGAACACTGTTTCACGTTAGCGATTTTCCAGACGTCTGAGACCGTCCCTGTTTCCAGTGATTCCAGAAGGATCGCTGATAACCCCTCCACTATTTCTTCGGCTAGCTCCCTTAGAACTTTCGTGTGTAGTCCATTTGGTCCAGGAGATTTACTCAACTTCAGCCCATTCAATCTTTCTCGCAAATTCTTGGTGATGGCCACCATGACTTCACTATTCCTGCTATTGAATTTCCTGGGTCCTCTTCTTCCTATCTACTGCGAATATGTTTCATAGGAAGAGATACGTTTGCTAGAGAGTTTCATATTTTCTTGGAAAACAAGGTATTACCTCCCCGGACATTTCTATGTAAATGGCAGTTGTTCTGTCTTCAATTTTCACCATGTCTACATTTTTATATCCCAAGAATCAGAATGTCTCACTGGTTCGATTTTGCTAAAACAATAAATCCAAACTCGATTGGATATTATTGCCAGAGAGAGTGAAGGAAAGTGCATGCTGCATGCAAAAGTGAGAGTAGTGGAGCGTGTGTTTTGTTCGGGGGAAGATGGTATGACAGTCGTACAGTGAGTGTGATGGAGCAGAAAAAATATGGTGACACCTTTTCCCAGCAGAACAGCGAAAGTTATCGTTGCTTTTCCTGTATTGCTGGGCATTTCTTCATATCACCTCAGAATCCAGGTGAGCCTCACTGAATGTCATGTCCAAGTCAATAAATTATAATACCACAGATCACATCCCTCAGATTCCACAGACTCGTTTTTAGTGGAGCGTACAGATATCAAGGAGAAATAAACATTGGTGCATTATATATCTTAACCAAATCGGCCGCGCAAATTTTGTATGTTGTATGTTCTGGAAGTAAAGTATACGAATATTATGGATGCTGGATGGTCTCAAACGGCATCTCAAACGACTTCTATAACTCAGTCACTGCTGATGCTGTGAAAAATAAATTCCATATGTGTATATCAGGTAATTTGAACAATGTGTTGTGAACAAAACTAGAGACCAGGTTATTTCGAATTTAGCGTTCTGAGCTCAAAAGAGCTAATTAATAACCTTGCTTCGAAGCATCCTTTGAAAAATAATGGGAATATCTTTCGATTTTCCACGGTGTCTGCATACAACATAGTTTTTTTTAACCTTATAGCAAAATTTCATGGAAGCCCAGAGGCTAGAGGTCAAGCTGGTTACAGTGAATTCGAAAAATGCAATATTAGATTTACTGTTAGACAAGCAATGGTTGTTATTGATTGAATGCACTGTGAAGTCTGAAATATATATATTAAAAACAACAAAGAAAGGTGATTCAATGATGTTTAATATAAGACATTAAAGATTGCATTCAGTAAAAGAAAGCAGCTTCGGAAGAGTTCCAGATATTGTGGAAACCTGAGAATTCTGATAAATGTATGTTTCAGAAAAGGGGGCCAATGAAATGATAAGGAAATCAAAAAGAACATGAATACAATCTAGCAGAAAACACAAAGACTGCCTAAGTCGACGATCTATATATCAAAGAAAACTACAGCAATTTCGAAAGTCGAAATTTGAAATCGATAGACGAATTTATTGTGGAGAACAAGGGAATTGCAGAGAAAGTAACCAGTTACTTCCTATGTGTCTTGATGGAGGAAGATCCAGAAAATCTCCGAGAAATAACAAGTGATCACTTAGAACTTGTGTAAGTGAAGGCATGAAGTCAATCCATGTCAGTAATAAGGTAAAATTTGAAAATGTAGCTATTTGGTCATTGCTATGTTTGATAGACCAGATTATATAAATCATTTGGATGTAAAGAGACGAGTATGTTCGCACATGAGACCAAAATTTGAGGTGGACAGCAAAAAGTGTTACGTCAGAGTACAATGGTATGTTGACCATATGGGTCAACCGGGTGAGGAGTGGCAGATGGAGATTATTTAGATAAATGTGATGTGCTTCATTTTGGAAAAGCAAATCAGAGCTGGACTTAAACACTTAATAGCAAGCAGGCACGTCCAGGCCGAAACTCAGAATTGAACAACATACCTTTAAACCTTCAATCTAATGTTCTCCAAACTGAGCTATTTCAGCAAATCGCGTCTAGTATGCTTGCTGAACAATGAGACATTGGAATGCATTTTCAGAGTTTCTTAAAACTAGAATCACATGTAGACAGGATAGTGAGGGTGTTGTTTGGAGTGCTTTCCTTTATTAGACACAACATTGAAAAGATGCGTTGGGAGGTCATTTTTCCGACTGTACAGGACTTTGTTGAAATATTGCGTACAGTCCTCGTCTCCTTCCTACCGGAAGGACGTTGTGAAATTCGAAAGGTTTAAGAAAAGATTTAGAAGTATTTTGCCAGGTTTGGAGGATTTGAGCTACATGGAGAGGCTGGGGCTGTTTTTGCGGAGTGTCAGATGCTGAGAGGTAACATTCTAGTGGTTTACAAACTCACGAAGGATAGGATACATACACAAGTTCTTTTCTCGGGGTTAACCGAGTTCAGAACTAGAGGGCACAGCTTTCTGGTGAGTAAGTAATGATATAAAATGGACCTAAGGGACAACTTTGAAACACAGAGAATGGTGCATGTATGGAATGAGTTGCTAGGGGAAGTGGTGGAGACAAATACATCATGTAAAAGGCTTCAGGATGGGGATAGTAATAGGAAGGATTGAGAGGAATATGGACCAAGTGCTGGAAAAAGGGATTAGATTAGGTTAGGATATCTGGTCAGCATCGACAAGTTGGACCGAAGTTCTTTCCATGCAGTATATCTCCATCGCTCTATGGTTCGATTTACACATATCAAAATGTCAGGAAAAGAAAAAAAAATCATTTGATTGAACTGTTGATATTTGGATTTATTCTCCTGCATATCCTGCAGAGGCCAGAATCCATTGTACACAACTGGAAGTTAGTAAACATGATACAACTATACATATGCAGGGAAGAAGAGATAATGTCCTGAACTGCAGAACAATTAACTTGACATCAATAGGGAAACACTTGTAATCTACGATATAGACTGTGATTTTGGATATTTGGAAATTAGCAGCAAGGTTGAAGACAATCAGTGTGAATGTATGTTTGAGAAAATCATACTTGACAAACTTTGGAATTGTTTTAATGTTTTCAGCATTGAGAATGGAGAACGCGTAGAAGTTGGATATTTGGATTTCCAGAAGGCTTTCTCTAAGAACTCACAGCAAGTTCATAAATGCAATTCAAGCAAAGGTTCCTTTGCAGCAAGACATGTCAGTGGGAATTTAAATGTAGGTTCATTTTGGGGAATTGAAATAAAGATGTAAATACATCACGAAGCTGTCGTATAGAGCATTATTAAGAATGTGTCTGGAGTATTGTGAAGTGTTGGCGAACCAATATAAGAAAGTGTATGCAGTACTGACGAGAGACGAAGTGCAATGGACGGTCTCTCGATCAATTTCTCAGATGGCAAGACTGCCTGATGGTGAAACTATCTTGTGTTCTCTACAGTTCCAAAGAACGAGAGGTAATGCAGCAAAAAATAGAAAATTCACTAAACATATGACAAGGTGGAAATAAGCAGAATGATAAAGGGCAGGCCATTTAAGATTTCAACAAAGAGGATAACCCATACTCACAGGCGATTGATGAACAGAAGGGCAAAAAAAGCACTGGGAGGCAAGATTAAGGAATATCTCCACATATTGTACAGATATGTCAAGTGGAACAGAGTAACCAAGGTGCAGGTTTCACTCATTAATCAATCCATCCAGAATTTTCTCAGTTCACTCCCGTTTTTCAGCAACGAAGCAGCCTGTCACTATTGTAACAGACTGAAGGTAGTGTTGGTTTCTACAATCTCATCCCACGGGGGTTACAAGAACACTTTTCAAAATTCTCTCAACTCAGGGGCCAGTGGGAAAAGGCACCATCCACTCACTGTATTTCTCAATTTAATTTGTAAACAATAAAAATGTTCATGAAAAAGTATCAAACAGCAGAGTGAACGACATTTTTTTGTCTTTGTACTGAAGAAGCTGAGCTCGATATAGACTCAGCCCCAACTCCTTTTCCTCAGGGAAGGTGAGGGGCACAGCCTTGATCTCAGGAGTTGTGTTGAAGTTACTCTGTCATTGTCTTCACCTCTGGATCAGCCAATCTGACCTGGCTTTGGCACAGTTTACCCGTCTCCCTTTGTCAGCCTCCCTCCATATATCCCTCCCACTCTCACACAGTCTCTCTCCACCTCCAGTTTACACAGCATATTTCAATGTCCCTCCCTGCCCTATGTTCCTTCACTCGCTCTCTGACTTGCACACACTCCTTCCCAATCTCCCTCCCTCAAAACTTCTCTCCCTCCAATCAGCTCTCACTTTCCATTGTTAACGTAATGGGGAGTAGAGTTTCTGGCCGTTGCTAGGGTAATGATGTGGGACTTGGGCCAAATGTCATTGCTCAGGAGCACAGTAGATGTGCGACCATTGGCTATTACTCAGGGATAAATGTGGGTGTGGCACCAGAGCTGTGGCTGGGGCAAATATGTCAGGCTGCGACAACGGGCTACTGCACACACATTTGATGGGATTCACTGACTGTTGCTCAGGGAAGATAGTGGGTTTGGGTTTAAAGGCAATTTGAGTGGATCAAACGGACATATGTAAGCAGTCCAGTGCTCAGGGTAAAGAGTTTTAAGGGGTGGCAGCGTGACGGTGGGGAGGTCCCCAGGGGAGTGAGCATGAAGTTGGTTTAGTGTATGGGAGGAGTGAGTGTGATGATGGTTTCGTGCGGGGGGAGCGAGAATGATGGTAGAGGAGTGTGCGGGATGTGACCATGATGGTAGCTGAGTATGCAGAGGAGTGACCATGAAATTGGCGGAGTGTGCGGGTGAGTGCTTGACTGTGGAGGAGTGTGGAGGGGGGGAGGGGCGTAAATGTGACGGTGACTGAATGTGTGGAGGATTGAAGGAGAAGTTGTTGATGGTGAGGACGAGTTAAACCATAAAAATGTCAGTGTCGGTGGAAGGGCACCGTTTGTCTTGGCATGAGAAGAAGAAAATTAGGGCTTGGAGGCCTTTGTCATGGCAGATATTTGTGTACAGAGAGAGATGGAAGCACTGAAAGAGAAATACATTACTGTACCAGATATTTGTGTACCAGTTATTTGTATTTGAAAGTTTGTATTTGAAAGGACTGGGAAGACAGAAGTTATGGAAAAGGTGGAGGGTGTGGGTGGTGTCCCGAATGTAGATGGGAAGCTCATGGACTCAGAGGGAGGGAAAGTGGAGGAATGAATTTCCCTGTCTCTGCATCCAGCCTTCAAATTGAAATGGGGCTGGTTAGCATTTGCTGGTGATTTAAGGGAGACAGCCTTTGGGATCTTGCTGTGCAGGAACAGCCTGCAACCTTTTTATTCACAATAGCAATGGGCCATATCTCTCAAATATAAATGGGTTTGGGGAGTTGAGGGGGATTATCGTTCTGAATGTGGATGGTGAAAGTACAGATATCAACACAGTGTCCGTCAGTGTGGACTAGTGAGATCCTGCTGTGCAGAATTCCAATGTCAGCCCCTCCCTCTGTGTGTGTGGGTATTTAGGACAGTTCCAGATGCTGTGTAGTCGGTGGTTTGATTTCTAGCAGGGATTAGAGGAAATCCCTCAGTCTCTCGAACGAACCTGCACTCTGATTTCTAATGGTGGGGTAGTGTGTGGGATCATCATCTCTCCTTTCCACAGAACAGTCCATCCCCAGCTGTCCTTCCTCTTTACCCAGATTAAGATCAGGACATGGCTCTAGAGGAAAGGACTGGAATATGGGGGTACACTCTAAATGGGAGGGAGTGAGGAGACAGTATTTCAATTAAAACGCAGAGTGAATGGAGGGAGAGAGACCATTCATTCTCGAAAACTGGAGAAAGCTGAGCAGAAATGGTCGGACTGGGAGGAGCATTGCATAAGAGAGGGAGGCAGAATCCGAGAAGGAAAGAGAGAGAGAGTAGGAAACAGACAGTGCGTAGGAGAAAGAGAGGGAAAGAGTCAGGAAAGGACGTAGAGGAAGGAGTGAAAGAGAAGGGCACAAAGGAGTGAAAGAGAGGGAGGGCGAGAGGGATGAGGGAGACTGAATGAGAGAGATAGAAGGAGTGAAAGAGAAAGACATTACTGCTTCATTGTGAATAACTGATTGAGAAACAGCGCCATTTGCTGTCAAAGTGGGCACTGGGCTGTGGGTGGTGAAGTGAAGTGGGATAGTGAGGAGTCAGTCTTGTCACTTGTATTTTTTTTTATCCCCGGTGTGTCAGTGAAAGAGCTGTAAGGGACAGGTTAAACACTGAGGGAGAAGGAAGGGACAGGCTTTGGTAGTGACTCCCTACTTTGAGTCACTGCCCAACCCCATCTCAGAAAATATACCCTCGGAGAGTAGTCAGAAAACATTGACCCCTTGACCCCAGATGGAATCTGCTCCCATTCCCTGGAATAAAAACAAGGGGAAGTGCTGATGAAATGGGGAAAATTTGGGAGGTCTGTCAGTGACGGGATCTTGTTTGTTTCACTTGTTTGATGTTTTAAAAGATCTCAGTTTGGTGTGACCAATCTCTCTCTCTCTCTCTCTCTCTCTCTCTCTCTCTCTCTCTCTCTCTCTCTCTCTCTCTCTCTTTCTCTCTCTTTCTCTCTCTCTTTCTCTCTCTCTTTCTCTCTCCCTCTCTCTCTCTCTCTCCCTCTCTCTGTTGAAGTGGATTTCTGAGACTGATTCTGGGACACAGACACAGAGAGACACAATCTCTGCGAGTGGGCATGGAGCAGATTGCAGCGTCTGGAATAAATTACTCCCTTTATCCCTCAAACAGGAACACTGGGACAGTCCCGAGGCAGTTTGACGCCTTCCTGTTCCCGTTCTTTGGGTTTAATAACAGGGACTGTGCTGGGAAAATGTGAGATTGTAGAAGGTGGTGAGTGGTAGGGTCTTGCTGTTCTTTTGGTGCCCAGGTTTATTTCATTTTAATCAATTGTCATTTCTCTCGCAGTCTCTTAGAGTCCTAGAATCGTAGAGATGTCCAGCATGGAAACACACCCTTCGGTCCAATCCGTCCATGCCAACCAGATATCCCAACCCAATCTAGTCCCACCTGCCAGCACCCAGCCCATATCCCTCCAAACCCTTCCTGTTCATATACCCAACCAAATACCTCTTAAATGTTGCAATTGTACCAGCCTCCATCACATCCTCTGGCAGCTCATTCCATACACATACCACCCTCTGCGTCAAAAACGTGCGCGTTAGGTCTCTTTTATCTGTTTCCTCTCTCACCCTAAACCTATGCCCTCTAGTTCTGGACTCCCCAAGCCCAGGGAAAAGACTTTGCCTATTTATCCTCATGCCCCTCATAATTTTGTAAACCTCGTTAAGGCCAACCCTCAAGATCCGACGCTCCAAGGAAAACAGCCCCAGCCTGTTCAGCCTCTCCCTGTAGCTCAGATCCTCCAAGCCTGGCAACATCCTTGTAAATCTTTAATGAACCCTTTCAAGTTTCACAACATCTTTCCGATAGGAAGGAGACCAGAATTGCGCACAATATTCCAACAGTGCCCGAACCAATGTCTTGTACAGCCGCAACATGACCTCCCAACTCCTGTACTCAATCCTCTGGCCAATAAAGGAAAGCATATCAAACGCCTCCGGGTGCCGAGAATCAGATGTTGCAGAGACAGATATAATCAAATCATTCTTTCATGAGGAATAATCAGTTAACAGGGACAATAATCAGAAACCGTCTTGTCTCCTTGATGTTCGTTAACTCACACACTCACAAATGCGCGCACACACACACACACACACACAAACACACACACACACACACAAAACATTGTGGGATTCATGCCCTATCTGGGATTTATACCAAAAGCGGGGAGTTCTCGGCTGGGTTTGGGAGTTGGGGAGACAAAGGAATAAAAATGTTTGTGAGAGTGGGACACAGTCTGATACCAGAGATGTCAGTGTCTCGGTCTCTCACTACAGTTCCCATCTTCACTCCCGTGTTCCTCGCTGTCTCTCCTTCTGTTTCCCATACATATTTCTCCCCCAACTTCCCATCTCCATGTTGGTCATGTTGCTCTGTGCATTGTCTTTCGACGACTCTCTGCCTCCTCATTCTCTCTCCCAGAATGGTTTCATCGTTCAGTTTTTCATTATCTCCAAAACTACCTGCTCAGCTTCCTCTATTCATTCTGTCTCTTAGCTCTGTGGGATCTTCCTCTTCATAATGGAGAACCATTCTATCTGCCGAACACCATCATCCTCTCTCTCGCGCTCATCATTCATTCTCTTTCATTATTCTACCTGTGCCCTCTCTCACTCACTCTCTTTCTCCCTCTCTATCTCTCTCTCTCTCTCTCTTCCCCCTCTCCCTGTCCCTCTCTCTATTGATGTCTCTGTCGCTCTCGCTCTCACTCTCACTCTCTCTCCCCCATCGTTATCTCTGTCTATGTCGATCTATCTTTCTTTTATCCTGATATCGCTCCCTATCTCTTCCATCCCTTTTGTTGTCTGCTTCTCTCTCTCTTCCTCTCTTCCTCTCTCTCCCTCGGGCTCTCTCTCTCTCTCTGAACTCACTCCCATTGTCCCTATAACTGTCTCTCTCTCCCCCTCCCTGTCTCTATATCCTCCTGCCCTGAAGTGCATTTGGACTCAATTCCATGAGCAGCTGCACGTATCATCTACACATTCTGTCTCTCAGCTCTGTGGGATCTTCCTGTTCGTAATGGATAACCATTCTATCTACAGAACACCATCATCCTGTCTCTCGCACTCATCACTCATTCTCTTTCATTATTCTACCTGTGGCCTCTCTCACTCACTTTCTGTCCCCCCTCTCTGGACTGTCTCTGGATATATGCACTGTTGTCCCACTCCTGCCGTTTTAGGGGGAATGATGGGAGAGGTGAGTAGGTGTGCAATTGCACAAGATGGAGGCACAGAGGGAACTTTGATACACAGACAGCACTTGGGAGGCGCCCAATGTTTGCGGCTGAGAATAAATGGGGCGAATATGCAAAAACCCCTTGGTGAGTGGAGATTCGGGGGGTGGAAATTGTGGGCAGGAACACAATTGGGAAGGAAGGGCACAACGTCCTGGGGAATGAAAACGTCATGTGGGGGTTTAGATGAAGCTCCTTTCACAGTGAGGGCGGTGCATGCGAGCTGTGAAATTGCTGTACTTTGAAGCAATCACTCAAAAGGGTAATGAATCCCTACATGTGCTAACTAAATCGCCCACCATAAAGGGGTGTGAGCTGGGGAGATGGGTGATAGTAAAGGAGCGATATGGTGCATATTGGGGACGCGGGTGCAAAGCTGCACACGGTAAGGGGAAATTGGACGGGTTTCAATATTCAGGGTAAAAATATTGGGTCAGAGGGACAACGTAATGGGAAGGGGGCCAGGAATCATCGAACGTAAATCTGTGGGGGACGCAAAAATCAGAGGAAGGGGAGTCGGGAAATCCAGGCAGTTGCAAAGTAAAGGCTAGAAAAATGGGGGTTACAAAATGAGGACAGTTAGGCTAGCAGGGAGGGATCGTCCTTGCCTGGAGGACGATTCTACCATGGGCCAGACTAGAGAAGCTGAGATTGTCTTATTTAGAGTAGAGAGGTTGAGCGGGATTGAGTTGTACAAAATTATGTGGGATACAGATAGGGTAGCTGGAAGACTTACCCCTCAGAAGTTGAATCAATAATCAGGTGCAAGTGAGGACTGCAGACACTGGAGATCAGTCGAAGAGTGTGCTGCTCGAAGAGCTCAGCCTGTCAGGCAGCATCCGAGGAGAAGAAGTACACTTCCGGGTAAAGGTCAATCATCAGGAATGAAGCTGGTCAGCCAAGGCTGCTGGGACATAAGTGGAGAGGGTGGAGGTTGGGGGAAAGAAGCTTGGATGAAGGTTGGGGGTGTGAAAGTGATAGGTCGGAGAGAAGGGTGGAGCAGACAGAAGAACGAAGAGGGTGCTGACGAGTTGGACGAATAGGATGGTCATATGGTTGGGGGAGGGGAATGGGGAAACTGAAATACACATGAATCCCATAAGGTTGGATGGTCCCAAGATGGAAGATGAGGCGTTCTTCCTCACGGATATGGATGGCCAGTGTATGACGATGAAGGAGGCCCAGGATGTGCATGTCATTTCTGGATTGGGGAGAGGAGTTACAGTTTTCAGCCACAGGGGGGTAGGATTGTTTCATGTGGGTATCCCACAAGTGTTCCCTGAAACGGTTCGC